>NC_090926.1:1244232040-1244551040 GCF_040938575.1 Ambystoma mexicanum
TAGCAGAGGGTGCTGTTAACTGCAGACCAGGATGCGAGTACATTGATAGTGTTGTGTGTGGATGCTAAAGCTGGAATAGCAGAGGGTGTTGCTGCCTGTAGGAATTGCTGGGAGTGCAGTGCCAGTGTTGTGTGTGGCTGCCAAAGCTGGAATAACAGATGGTACTGCTGCCTGCAGGCCATGCTGGGAGAGCATTGCCAGTGTTGTATGAGAACGAGTGCTGGAATAGCAGAGGGTGCTGCTGCCTGCAGGCCATGATTGGAGTGCATTGCCAGTATTGTGTGTGGATGCCAAATCTGAAATAGCAGAGGGTGCTGCTGCCTGCAGGCCAGGATGGGAGTGCATTTCTAGTGTTGTGTGTGTGTGTCACTGCTGGAATAGAAGAGGATGCTGCTGAATGCAGGCGAGGGTGGAGTGCATTGCCAGTGTTGTGTGTGAGGACCAGTGCTGGAATAGCAGAGGGTGCTGCTAACTGCAGACCAGGATTGGAGTGCATTGCCAGTGTTGTGTGTATGTGTGTGTGTCAATGCTGGAATAGAAGAGGATGCTTCTGCATTCAGGTTAGGGTGAAGTGCATTGCCAGTGTTGTTTGTGAGGACCAGTGCTGGAACAGCAGAGGGTGCTGCTGCCTGCATGCAGACCAGGATGGGAGTGCATTGCCAGTGTTGTGTGTGAGGGCCAATGCTGGAATAAAAGAGGGTACTGCTGCCTGCAGGCCATACTGGCAGAGCATTGCCAGTGTTGTATGGGGACGAGTGCTGGAATAGTAGATGGTGCTGCTAACTGCAGACCAGGATGGGAGTGCATTGCCAGTGTTGTGTGTGGATGCCAAAGCTGGAATAGCAGAGGGTGCTGCTGCCTGTAGGCCATGCTGGGAGTGCATTGCCAGTGGTATATGTGGATGCCAAAGCTGAAATAGCAGAGGGTGCTGCTGCCTGCAGGCCAGGATGGGAGTACATTGCCAATGTTGTGTGTGGCTGCCAAAGCTGGAATCGAAGAGAGTGCTGCTGGCAGCAGGCCATGCTGGTTGTACATTGCCAGTGTTGTGTGTGGATGCCAAAGCTGGAATAGCAGAGGGCACTGCTGCCTGCAGGCCATGCTGGGAGTGCATTGCCAGTGCTGTGTGTGGGTGCCAAAGCTGGAATAGCAGAGGGCGCTGCTGCCTGCAGGCCATGCTGGGAGTGCATTGCCAGTGTTGTGTGTGGATGCCAAAGCTGGAATAGAAGAGAGTGCTGCTGGCAGCAGGCCATGCTGGGAGTACATTGCCAGTGTTGTGTATGGATACCAAAGCTGGAATAGCAGAGGATGCTGCTGCCTGCAGGCCAGGATTGGAGTGCATTGCCAGTGTTGTGTGTGTGGTTGTCACTGCTGGAATAGGAGAGTATGCTGCATGCGGGCTAGGGCGGAGTGCATTGCCAATGTTGTGTGTGAAGGCCAGTGCTGGAATAGCAGAGGGTGCTGCCACCTGCAGACCAGGATTGGAGTGCATTGCCAGTGTTGTGTGTGTGAGTGTCAATGCTGGAATAGAAGAGGATGCTGCTGCATGTGGGGTAGGATGGAGTGCATTGCCATTGTTGTGTGTGAGGACGAGTGCTGGAATAGCAGAGGGTCCCGCTGCCTGCAGGTAGGCCAGGATGGGCATGCATTGTAAGTGTTGTGTGAGGACCAATGCTGGAAGAGAAGAGAGTGCTGCTACTTGTAGGCCATGATGGGAGTGCATTGCCAGTGTTGTGTGTGAGGACCAGTGCTGGAATAGCAGAGGGTGCTGCTGCATGCAAACCAGGATGGGAGTGCATTGCCAGTGTTGTGCGTGAGAGCCAATGCTGGAATAGCAGAGTGTGCTGCTGCCTGGAGGCCATGAAGGGAGTGCATTGCCAGTGTTGTGTGTGAGGGCCAATGCTGGAATAGCAGAGGGTGCTGCTGCCTGAAGGTCATGAAGGGAGTGCATTGCCAGTGTTGTGTGTGAGGGCCAATGCTGGAATAGCAGAGGGTGCTGCTGCCTGCAGGCCAGGATGGGAGTGCATTACCAGTGTTGTGTGTGAAGACCGGTGCTGGAATAGCAGAGTGTCCTGCTGGCTGCAGGCCAGGATGGGTGTGCATTGCCAGTGTTGTGTGTGAGGGCCAATGCTGGAATAGAAGAGAGTGCTGCTGCCTGCAGGCCATGCTGGGAGTAATTTCCAGTGTTGTTTGTGAGGACCAGTGCTGAAACAGCAGAGGGTGCTGCTGCCTGCACGCAGACCAGGATGGGAGTGCATTGCCAGTGTTGTGTGTGATGGCCAATGCTGGAATAGCAGAGGGTGCTACTGCCTGCAGGCCATGCTGGGAGTGCATTGCCAGTGTTGTGTGTGGATGCCAAAGCTGGAATAACAGAGGGAACTGCTGCCTGCAGGCCATGCTGGGAGAGCATTGCCAGTGTTGTATGAGGACGAGTGCTGGAATAGCAGAGGGTGCTGCTGCCTGCAGGCCATGTTTGGAGTGCATTGCCAGTGTTGTGTGTGGATGCCAAAGCTGGAATAGAAGAGAGTGCTGCTGGCAGAAGGCCATGCTGGGAGTGCATTGCCAGTGTTGTGTGTAGATGCCAAATATGTAATAGCAGAGGGTGCTGCTGCCTTCAAGCCAGGATGGGAGTGCATTGCAAGTGTTGTGTGTGTGTGTCACTGCTGGAATAGAAGAGGATGCTGCTGAATGCAGGCTAGGGTGGAGTGCATTGCCAGTGTTGTGTGGGAGGACCAGTGCTGGAATAGCAGAGGGTGTTGCTAACTGCAGACCAGGATTGGAGTGCATTGCCAGTGTTGTGTGTGTGTGTGTGTGTCAATGCTGGAATAGAAGAGGATGCTTCTGCATGCGGGCTAGGGTGGAGTGCATTGCCAGTGTTGTTTGTGAGGACCAGTGCTGGAACAGCAGAGGGTGCTGCTGCATGCACGCAGACCAGGATGGGAGTGCATTGCCAGTGTTGTGCGTGAGGGCCAATGCTGGAATAGCAGAGGGTGCTACTGCCTGCAGGCCATGCTGGGAGTGCATTGCCAGTGTTGTGTGTGGATGCCAAGGCTGGAATAACAGAGGGTACTGCTGCCTGCAGGCCATGCTGGCAGAGCATTGCCAGTGTTGTATGGGGACGAGTGCTGGAATAGTAGAGGGTGCTGCTAACTGCAGACCAGGATTGGAGTGCATTGCCAGTGTTGTGTGTGGATGCCGAAGCTGGATTAGCAGAGGGTGCTGCTGCCTGTAGGCCATGCTGGGAGTGCATTGCCAGTGGTATATGTGGATGCCAAAGCTGAAATAGCAGAGGGTGCTTCTGCCTGCAGGCCAGTATGGGAGTGCATTGCCAGTGTTGTGTGTGGCTGCCAAAGCTGAAATAGAAGAGAGTGCAGCTGGCAGCAGGCCAGGATGGTCGTACATTGCCAGTGTTGTGTGTGGATGCCAAAGCTGGAATAGCAGAGGGCGCTGCTGCCTGCAGGCCATGCTGGGAGTGCATTGCCAGTGCTGTGTGTGGTTGCCCGAGCTGGAATAGCAGAGGGCGCTGCTGCCTGCAGGCCATGCTGGGAGTGCATTGCCAGTGTTGTGTGTGGATGCCAAAGCTGGAATAGAAGAGAGTGCTGCTGGCAGCAGGCCATGCTGGGAGTGCATTGCCAGTGTTGTGTATGGATGCCAAAGCTGGAATAGCAGAGGGTGCTGCTGCCTGCAGGCCAGGATTGGAGTGCATTGCCAGTGTTGTGTGTGTGGTTGTCACTGCTGGAATAGGAGAGGATGCTGCATGCGGGCTAGGGGGGAGTGCATTGCCAATGTTGTGTGTGAAGGCCAGTGCTGGAATAGCAGAGGGTACTGCTACCTGCAGGCCAGGATGGGAGTGCATTGCCAGTGTTGTGTGTGGGTGTCAATGCTGGAATAGAAGAGGATGCTGCTGCATGCGGGGTAGGATGGAGTGCATTGCCAGTGTTGTGTGTGAGGACGAGTGCTGGAATAGCAGAGGGTCCCGCTGCCTGCAGGTAGGCCAGGATGGGCATGCATTGTAAGTGTTTTGTGCGGGGCAATGCTGGAACAGAAGAGAGTGCTGCTACCTGTAGGCCATGATGGGAGTGCATTGCCAGTGTTGTGTGTGAGGACCAGTGCTGGAATAACAGAGGGTGCTGCTGCCTGCAGGCCAGGATGGGAGTGCATTGCCAGTGTTGTGTGTGAGGGACAATGCTGGAATAGCAGAGGGTGCTGCTGCCTGCAGGCCATGCTGGCAGTGCATTGTCAGTGTTGTGTGTTGATGCCAAACCTGGAATAGCAGAGGGTGCTGCTGCCTGCAGGCCATGCTGGGAGTGCATTGCCAGTGTTGTGTGTGAAGATCATTGCTGGCATAGCAGAGGGTGCTGCTGCCTGCAGGCCAAGATGGGCGTGCATTGTCGGTGCTGTGTGTGAAAGCCAAAGCTGGAATAGTAGAGAGTGCTGCTGCCTGCAGGCCAGGATGGGAGTGCATTGCCAGTGTTGTGTGTGAAGACCGGTGCTGGAATAGCAGAGTGTCCTGCTGGCTGCAGGCCAGGATGGGTGTGCATTGCCAGTGTTGTGTGTGAGGGCCAATGCAAGAATAGAAGAGAGTGCTGCTGCCTGCAGGCCATGCTAGGAGTCATTTCCAGTGTTGTTTGTGAGGACCAGTGCTGGAACAGCAGAGGGTGCTGCTGCCTGCACGCAGACCAGGATGGGAGTGTATTGCCAGTGTTGTGTGTTGATGCCAAAGCTGGAATAGCAGAGGGTGCTGCTGCCTGCAGGCCAGGAAGGGCGTGCATTGTCATTGCTGTGTGTGAAAGCCAATGCTAGAATAGAAGAGAGTGCTGCTGCCTGCAGGCCATGCTGGGAGTGCATTGCCAGTGTTGTGTGTGAGGATCAGTGCTGGCATAGCAGAGGGTGCTGCTGCCTGCAGGCAAAGATGGGTGTGCATTGTCGGTGCTGTGTGTGAAAGCCAATGCTGGAATAGAAGAGAGTGCTGCTGCCTGCAGGCCAGGATGGGAGTGCATTGCCAGTGTTGTGTGTGAAGACCGGTGCTGGAATAGCAGAGTGTCCTGCTGGCTGCAGGCCAGGATGGGTGTGTATTGCCAGTGTTGTGTGTGAGGGCCAATGCTGGAATAGAAGAGAGTGCTGCTGCCTGCAGGCCATGCTGGGAGTCATTTCCAGTGTTGTTTGTGAGGACCAGTGCTGGAACAGCAGAGGGTGCTGCTGCCTGCACGCAGACCAGGATGGGAGTGCATTGCCAGTGTTGTGTGTGATGGCCAATGCTGGAATAGCAGAGGGTGCTACTGCCTGCAGGCCATGCTGGGAGTGCATTGCCAGTGTTGTGTGTGGATGCCAAAGCTGGAATAACAGAGGGAACTGCTGCCTGCAGGCCATGCTGGGAGAGCATTGCCAGTGTTGTATGAGGACGAGTGCTGGAATAGCAGAGGGTGCTGCTGCCTGCAGGTCATGATTGGAGTGCATTGCCAGTGTTGTGTGTGGATGCCAAAGCTGGAATAGAAGAGAGTGCTGCTGGCAGCAGGCCATGCTGGGAGTGCATTGCCAGTGTTGTGTGTGGATGCCAAATATGTAATAGCAGAGGGTGCTGCTGCCTTCAAGCCAGGATGGGAGTGCATTGCAAGTGTTGTGTGTGTGTGTCACTGCTGGAATAGAAGAGGATGCTGCTGAATGCAGGCTAGGGTGGAGTGCATTGCCAGTGTTGTGTGTGAGGACCAGTGCTGGAATAGCAGAGGGTGTTGCTCACTGCAGACCAGGATTGGAGTGCATTGCCAGTGTTGTGTGTGTGTGTGTGTGTGTGTGTGTCAATGCTGGAATAGAAGAGGATGCTTCTGCATGCGGGCTAGGGTGGAGTGCATTGCCAGTGTTGTTTGTGAGGACCAGTGCTGGAACAGCAGAGGGTGCAGCTGCCTGCACGCAGACCAGGATGGGAGTGCATTGCCAGTGGTATATGTGGATGCCAAAGCTGAAATAGCAGAGGGTGCTTCTGCCTGCAGGCCAGTATGGGAGTGCATTGCCAGTGTTGTGTGTGGCTGCCAAAGCTGGAATAGAAGAGAGTGCTGCTGGCAGCAGGCCAGGCTGGTCTACATTGCCAGTGTTGTGTGTGGATGCCAAAGCTGGAATAGCAGAGGGTGCTGTTGCCTGTAGGCCATGCTGGGAGTGCATTGCTAGTGTTGTGGGTGGATGCCAAAGCTGGAATAGCAGAGGGTGCTGCTGCCTGCATGCCATGCTGGGAGTGCATTGCTAGTGTTGTGTGTGGGTGCCAAAGCTGGAATAGAAGAGAGTGCTGCTGGCAGCAGACCATGCTGGGAGTGCATTGCCAATGTTGTGTGCGGATGCCAAAGCTGGAATAGCAGAGGGCACTGCTGCCTGCAGGCCATGCTGGGAGTGCATTGCCAGTGTTGTGTGTGAGGGACAATGCTGGAATAGAAATGGGTACTGCTGCCTGCGTGCCATGCTGGGAGTGTATTGCCAGTGTTGTGTGTTGATGCCAAAGCTGGAATAGCAGAGGGTGCTGCTGCCTGCAGGCCAGGATGGGCGTGCATTGTCATTGCTGTGTGTGAAAGCCAATGCTGGAATAGAAGAGAGTGCTGCTGCCTGCAGGCCATGCTGGGAGTGCATTGCCAGTGTTGTTTGTGTGGCTCAGTGCTGGAACAGCAGAGGGTGCTGCTGCCTGCACGCAGACCAGAATGGGAGAGCATTGCCAGTGTTGTGTGTGAGGGCCAATGCTGGAATAGCAGAGGGTGCTGCTGCCTGCAGGCCAAGATGGGCGTGCATTGTCGGTGCTGTGTGTGAAAGCCAAAGCTGGAATAGTAGAGAGTGTTGCTGCCTGCAGGCCAGGATGGGAGTGCATTGCCAGTGTTGTGTGTGAAGACCGGTGCTGGAATAGCAGAGTGTCCTGCTGGCTGCAGGCCAGGATGGGTGTGCATTGCCAGTGTTGTGTGTGAGGGCCAATGCTAGAATAGAAGAGAGTGCTGCTGCCTGCAGGCCATGCTGGGAGTCATTTCCAGTGTTGTTTGTGAGGACCAGTGCTGGAACAGCAGAGGGTGCTGCTGCCTGCACGCAGACCAGGATGGGAGTGTATTGCCAGTGTTGTGTGTTGATGCCAAAGCTGGAATAGCAGAGGGTGCTGCTTCCTGCAGGCCAGGAAGGGCGTGCATTGTCATTGCTGTGTGTGAAAGCCAATGCTGGAATAGAAGAGAGTGCTGCTGCCTGCGGGCCATGCTGGGAGTGCATTGCCAGTGTTGTGTGTGAGGATCAGTGCTGGCATAGCAGAGGGTGCTGCTGCCTGCAGGCAAAGATGGGTGTGCATTGTCGGTGCTGTGTGTGAAAGCCAATGCTGGAATAGAAGAGAGGGCTGCTGCCTGCAGGCCAGGATGGGAGTGCATTGCCAGTGTTGTGTGTGAAGACCGGTGCTGGAATAGCAGAGTGTCCTGCTGGCTGCAGGCCAGGATGGGTGTGTATTGCCAGTGTTGTGTGTGAGGGCCAATGCTGGAATAGAAGAGAGTGCTGCTGCCTGCAGGCCATGCTGGGAGTCATTTCCAGTGTTGTTTGTGAGAACCAGTGCTGGAACAGCAGAGGGTGCTGCTGCCTGCACGCAGACCAGGATGGGAGTGCATTGCCAGTGTTGTGTGTGATGGCCAATGCTGGAATAGCAGAGGGTGCTGCTGCCTTCAAGCCAGGATGGGAGTGCATTGCAAGTGTTGTGTGTGTGTGTCACTGCTGGAATAGAAGAGGATGCTTCTGAATGCAGGCTAGGGTGGAGTGCATTGCCAGTGTTGTGTGTGAGGACCAGTGCTGAAACAGCAGAGGGTGCTGCTGCCTGCACGCAGACCAGGATGGGAGTGCATTGCCAGTGTTGTGTGTGATGGCCAATGCTGGAATAGCAGAGGGTGCTACTGCCTGCAGGCCATGCTGGGAGTGCATTGCCAGTGTTGTGTGTGGATGCCAAAGCTGGAATAGCAGAGGGCACTGCTGCCTGCAGGCCATGCTGGGAGTGCATTGCCAGTGTTGTGTGTGAGGGACAATGCTGGAATAGAAATGGGTACTGCTGCCTGCGTGCCATGCTGGGAGTGTATTGCCAGTGTTGTGTGTTGATGCCAAAGCTGGAATAGCAGAGGGTGCTGCTGCCTGCAGGCCAGGATGGGCGTGCATTGTCATTGCTGTGTGTGAAAGCCAATGCTGGAATAGAAGAGAGTGCTGCTGCCTGCAGGCCATGCTGGGAGTGCATTGCCAGTGTTGTTTGTGTGGCTCAGTGCTGGAACAGCAGAGGGTGCTGCTGCCTGCACGCAGACCAGAATGGGAGAGCATTGCCAGTTTTGTGTGTGAGGGCCAATGCTGGAATAGCAGAGGGTGCTACTGCCTGCAGGCCATGCTGGGAGTGCATTGCCAGTGTTGTATGGGGACGAGTGCTGGAATAGCAGAGGGTGCTGCTAACTGCAGACCAGGATGCAAGTGCATTGATAGTGTTGTGTGTGGATGCCAAATCTGGAATAGCAGAGGGTGCTGCTGCCTGTAGGCCATGCTGGGAGTGCATTGCCAGTGTTGTGTGTGGATGCCAAAGCTGAAATAGCAGAGGGTGCTGCTGCCTGCAGACCAGTATGGGAGTGCATTGCCAGTGTTGTGTGTGGCTGCCAAAGCTGGAATAGAAGAGAGTGCAGCTGGCAGGAGGCCATGCTGGGAGTGCATTGCCAGTGCTGTGTGTGGGTGCCAAAGCTGGAATAGCAGAGGACACTGCTGCCTGCAGGCCATGCTGGGAGTGCATTGCCAGTGTTGTGTGTGAGGGACAATGCTGGAATAGCAGAGGGTGCTGCTGCCTGCAGGCCATGCTGGCAGTGCATTGCCAGTGTTGTGTGTTGATGCCAAACCTGGAATAGCAGAGGGTGCTGCTACCTGCAGGCCATGCTGGGAGTGCATTGCCAGTGTTGTGTGTGAAGATCATTGCTGGCATAGCAGAGGGTGCTGCTGCCTGCAGGCCAAGATGGGCGTGCATTGTCGGTGCTGTGTGTGAAAGCCAAAGCTGGAATAGAAGAGAGTGCTGCTACCTGCAGGCCAGGATGGGAGTGCATTGCCAGTGTTGTGTGTGAAGACCGGTGCTGGAATAGCAGAGTGTCCTGCTGGCTGCAGGCCAGGATGGGTGTGCATTGCCAGTGTTGTGTGTGAGGGCCAATGCTGGAATAGAAGAGAGTGCTGCTGCCTGCAGGCCATGCTGGGAGTCATTTCCAGTGTTGTTTGGGAGGACCAGTGCTGGAACAGCAGAGGGTGCTGCTGCCTGCACGCAGACCAGGATGGGAGTGTATTGCCAGTGCTGTGTGTTGATGCCAAAGCTGGAATAGCAGAGGGTGCTGCTGCCTGCAGGCCAGGAAGGGCGTGCATTGTCATTGCTGTGTGTGAAAGCCAATGCTGGAATAGAAGAGAGTGCTGCTGCCTGCAGGCCATGCTGGGAGTGCATTGCCAGTGTTGTGTGTGAGGATCAGTGCTGGCATAGCAGAGGGTGCTGCTGCCTGCAGGCAAAGATGGGTGTGCATTGTCGGTGCTGTGTGTGAAAACCAATGCTGGAATAGAAGAGAGTGCTGCTGCCTGCAGGTCAGGATGGGAGTGCATTGCCAGTGTTGTGTGTGAAGACCGGTGCTGGAATAGCAGAGTGTCCTGCTGGCTGCAGGCCAGGATGGGTGTGCATTGCCAGTGTTGTGTGTGAGGCCAATGTTGGAATAGAAGAGAGTGCTGCTGCCTGCAGGCCATGCTGGGAGTAATTTCCAGTGTTGTTTGTGAGGACCAGTGCTGGAACAGCAGAGGGTGCTGCTGCCTGCACGCAGACCAGGATGGGAGTGCATTGCCAGTGTTGTGTGTGATGGCCAATGCTGGAATAGCAGAGGGTGCTACTGCCTGCAGGCCATGCTGGGAGTGCATTGCCAGTGTTGTGTGTGGATGCCAAAGCTGGAATAACAGAGGGAACTGCTGCCTGCAGGCCATGCTGGGAGAGCATTGCCAGTGTTGTGTGTGGATGCCAAAGCTGAAATAGCAGAGGGTGCTGCTGCCTGCTGACCAGTATGGGAGTGCATTGCCAGTGTTGTGTGTGGCTGCCAAAGCTGGAATAGAAGAGAGTGCAGCTGGCAGGAGGCCATGCTGGGAGTGCATTGCCAGTGCTGTGTGTGGGTGCCAAAGCTGGAATAGCAGAGAGCACTGCTGCCTGCAGGCCATGCTGGGAGTGCATTGCCAGTGTTGTGTGTGAGGGACAATGCTGGAATAGCAGAGGGTGCTGCTGCCTGCAGGCCATGCTGGGAGTGCATTGCCAGTGTTGTGTGTGAAGATTATTGCTGGCATAGCAGAGGGTGCTGCTGCCTGCAGGCCAAGATGGGCGTGCATTGTCGGTGCTGTGTGTGAAAGCCAAAGCTGGAATAGAAGAGAGTGCTGCTACCTGCAGGCCAGGATGGGAGTGCATTGCCAGTGTTGTGTGTGAAGACCGGTGCTGGAATAGCAGAGTGTCCTGCTGGCTGCAGGCCAGGATGGGTGTGCATTGCCAGTGTTGTGTGTGAGGGCCAATGCTGGAATAGAAGAGAGTGCTGCTGCCTGCAGGCCATGCTGGGAGTCATTTCCAGTGTTGTTTGTGAGGACCAGTGCTGGAACAGCAGAGGGTGCTGCTGCCTGCACGCAGACCAGGATGGGAGTGTATTGCCAGTGCTGTGTGTTGATGCCAAAGCTGGAATAGCAGAGGGTGCTGCTGCCTGCAGGCCAGGAAGGGCGTGCATTGTCATTGCTGTGTGTGAAAGCCAATGCTGGAATAGAAGAGAGTGCTGCTGCCTGCAGGCCATGCTGGGAGTGCATTGCCAGTGTTGTGTGTGAGGATCAGTGCTGGCATAGCAGAGGGTGCTGCTGTCTGCAGGCAAAGATGGGTGTGCATTGTCGGTGCTGTGTGTGAAAGCCAATGCTGGAATAGAAGAGAGTGCTGCTGCCTGCAGGTCAGGATGGGAGTGCATTGCCAGTGTTGTGTGTGAAGACCGGTGCTGGAATAGCAGAGTGTCCTGCTGGCTGCAGGCCAGGATGGGTGTGCATTGCCAGTGTTGTGTGTGAGGCCAATGTTGGAATAGAAGAGAGTGCTGCTGCCTGCAGGCCATGCTGGGAGTCATTTCCAGTGTTGTTTGTGAGGACCAGTGCTGGAACAGCAGAGGGTGCTGCTGCCTGCACGCAGACCAGGATGGGAGTGCATTGCCAGTGTTGTGTGTGATGGCCAATGCTGGAATAGCAGAGGGTGCTACTGCCTGCAGGCCATGCTGGGAGTGCATTGCCAGTGTTGTGTGTGGATGCCAAAGCTTGAATAACAGAGGGAACTGCTGCCTGCAGGCCATGCTGGGAGAGCATTGCCAGTGTTCTATGAGGACGAGTGCTGGAATAGCAGAGGGTGCTGCTGACTGCAGGCCATGATTGGAGTGCATTGCCAGTGTTGTGTGTGGATGCCAAAGCTGGAATAGAAGAGAGTGCTGCTGGCAGCAGGCCATGCTGGGAGTGCATTGCCAGTGTTGTGTGTAGATGCCAAAGCTGGAATAGCAGAGGGTGCTGCTGACTGCAGGCCATGATTGGAGTGCATTGCCAGTGTTGTGTGTGGATGCCAAAGCTGGAATAGAAGAGAGTGCTGCTGGCAGCAGGCCATGCTGGGAGTGCATTGCCAGTGTTGTGTGTAGATGCCAAAGCTGGAATAGCAGAGGGTGCTGCTGCCTTCAAACCAGGATGGGAGTGCATTGAAAGTGTTGTGTGTGTGTGTCACTGCTGAAATAGAAGAGGATGCTGCTGAATGCAGGCTAGGGTGGAGTGCATTGCCAGTGTTGTGTGGGAGGACCAGTGCTGGAATAGCAGAGGGTGTTGCTAACTGCAGACCAGGATTGGAGTGCATTGCCAGTGTTGTGTGTGTGTGTGTCAATGCTGGAATAGAAGAGGATGCTTCTGCATGCAGGCTAGGGTGGAGTGCATTGCCAGTGTTGTTTGTGAGGACCAGTGCTGGAACAGCAGAGGGTGCTGCTGCCTGCACGCAGACCAGGATGGGAGTGCATTGCCAGTGTTGTGCGTGAGGGCCAATGCTGGAATAGCAGAGGGTGCTACTGCCTGCAGGCCATGCTGGGAGTGCATTGCCAGTGTTGTGTGTGGATGCCAAAGCTGGAATAACAGAGGGTACTGCTGCCTGCAGGCCATGCTGGCAGAGCATTGCCAGTGTTGTATGGGGACGAGTGCTGGAATAGTAGAGGGTGCTGCTAACTGCAGACCAGGATTGGAGTGCATTGCCAGTGTTGTGTGTGGATGCCAAAGCTGGATTAGCAGAGGGTGCTGCTGCCTGTAGGCCATGCTGGGAGTGCATTGCCAGTGGTATATGTGGATGCCAAAGCTGAAAAAGCAGAGGGTGCTTCTGCCTGCAGGCCAGTATGGGAGTGCTTTGCCAGTGCTGTGTGTGGCTGCCAAAGCTGGAATAGAAGAGAGTGCTGCTGGCAGCAGGCCATACTGGTCGTACATTGCCAGTGCTGTGTGTGGTTGCCCAAGCTGGAATAGCAGAGGGCGCTGCTGCCTGCAGGCCATGCTGGGAGTGCATTGCCAGTGTTGTGTGTGGATGCCAAAGCTGGAATAGAAGAGAGTGCTGTTGGCAGCAGGCCATGCTGGGAGTGCATTGCCAGTGTTGTGTGTGGATGCCAAAGCTGGAATAGCAGAGGGTGCTGCTGCCTGCAGGCCAGGATTGGAGTGCATTGCCAGTGTTGTGTGTGTGGTTGTCACTGCTGGAATAGGAGAGGATGCTGCATGCGGGCTAGGGGGGAGTGCATTGCCAATGTTGTGTGTGAAGGCCAGTGCTGGAATAGCAGAGGGTGCTGCTACCTGCAGACCAGGATTGGAGTGCATTGCCAGTGTTGTGTGTGTGAGTGTCAATGCTGGAATAGAAGAGGATGCTGCTGCATGTGGGCTAGAGTGGAGTGCATTGCCGGAGTTGTGTGTGAGGACCAGTGCTGGAATTGCAGAGAGTGCTTCTACCTGCAGGCCAGGATGGGAGTGCATTGCCAGTGTTGTGTGTGGGTGTCAATGCTGGAATAGAAGAGGATGCTGCTGCATGCGGGGTAGGATGGAGTGCATTGCCAGTGTTGTGTGTGAGGACGAGTGCTGGAATAGCAGAGGGTCCCGCTGCCTGCAGGTAGGCCAGGATGGGCATGCATTGCTAGTGTTTTGTGCGGGCCAATGCTGGAACAGAAGAGAGTGCTGCTACCTGTAGGCCATGATGGGAGTGCATTGCCAGTGTTGTGTGTGAGGACCAGTGCTGTACTAGCAGAGGGTACTGCTGCCTGCAGGCCAGAATGGGAGTGCATTGCCAGTGTTGTGTGTGAGGGACAATGCTGGAATAGCAGAGGGTGCTGCTGCCTGCAGGCCATGCTGGCAGTGCATTGCCAGTGTTGTGTGTTGATGCCAAACCTGGAATAGCAGAGGGTGCTGCTGCCTGCAGACCCTGCTGGGAGTGCATTGCCAGTGTTGTGTGTGAAGATCATTGCTGGCATAGCAGAGGGTGCTGCTTCCTGCAGGCCAAGATGGGCGTGCATTGTCGGTGCTGTGTGTCAAAGCCAAAGCTGGAATAGTAGAGAGTGCTGCTGCCTGCAGGCCAGGATGGGAATGCATTGCCAGTGTTGTGTGTGAAGACCGTTGCTGGAATAGCAGAGTGTCCTGCTGGCTGCAGGCCAGGATGGGTGTGCATTGCCAGTGTTGTGTGTGAGGGCCAATGCTAGAATAGAAGAGGGTGCTGCTGCCTGCAGGCCATGCTGGGAGTCATTTCCAGTGTTGTTTGTGAGGACCAGTGGTGGAACAACAGAGGGTGCTGCTGCCTGCACGCAGACCAGGATGGGAGTGTATTGCCAGTGTTGTGTGTTGATGCCAAAGCTGGAATAGCAGAGGGTGCTGCTGCCTGCAGGCCAGGAAGGGCGTGCATTGTCATTGCTGTGTGTGAAAGCCAATGCTGGAATAGAAGAGAGTGCTGCTGCCTGCAGGCCATGCTGGGAGTGCATTGCCAGTGTTGTGTGTGAGGATCAGTGCTGGCATAGCAGAGGGTGCTGCTGCCTGCAGGCAAAGATGGGGGGGCATTGTCGGTGCTGTGTGTGAAAGCCAAAGCTGGAATAGAAGAGAGTGCTGCTGCCTGCAGGCCAGGATGGGAGTGCATTGCCAGTGTTGTGTGTGAAGACCGGTGCTGGAATAGCAGAGTGTCCTGCTGGCTGCAGGCCAGGATGGGTGTGTATTGCCAGTGTTGTGTGTGAGGGCCAATGCTGGAATAGAAGAGAGTGCTGCTGCCTGCAGGCCATGCTGGGAGTCATTTCCAGTGTTGTTTGTGAGGACCAGTGCTGGAACAGCAGAGGGTGCTGCTGCCTGCACGCAGACCAGGATGGGAGTGCATTGCCAGTGTTGTGTGTGATGGCCAATGCTGGAATAGCAGAGGGTGCTACTGCCTGCAGGCCATGCTGGGAGTGCATTGCCAGTGTTGTGTGTGGATGCCAAAGCTGGAATAACAGAGGGAACTGCTGCCTGCAGGCCATGCTGGGAGAGCATTGCCAGTGTTGTATGAGGACGAGTGCTGGAATAGCAGAGGGTGCTGCTGCCTGCAGGCCATGATTGGAGTGCATTGCCAGTGTTGTGTGTGGATGCCAAAGCTGGAATAGAAGAGAGTGCTGCTGGCAGCTGGCCATGCTGGGAGTGCATTGCCAGTGTTGTGTGTGGATGCCAAATATGTAATAGCAGAGGGTGCTGCTGCCTTCAAGCCAGGATGGGAGTGCATTGCAAGTGTTGTGTGTGTGTGTCACTGCTGGAATAGAAGAGGATGCTGCTGAATGCAGGCTAGGGTGGAGTGCATTGCCAGTGTTGTGTGTGAGTACCAGTGCTGGAATAGCAGAGGGTGTTGCTAACTGCAGACCAGGATTGGAGTGCATTGCCAGTGTTGTGTGTGTGTGTGTGTATGTGTGTGTGTGTGTGTGTGTCAATGCTGGAATAGAAGAGGATGCTGCTGAATGCAGGCTAGGGTGGAGTGCATTGCCAGTGTTGTTTGTGAGGACCAGTGCTGGAACAGCAGAGGGTGCTGCTGCCTGCACGCAGACCAGGATGGGAGTGCATTGCCAGTGTTGTGCGTGAGGGCCAATGCTGGAATAGCAGAGGGTGCTACTGCCTGCAGGCCATGCTGGGAGTGCATTGCCAGTGTTGTGTGTGGATGCCAAAGCTGGAATAACAGAGGGTACTGCTGCCTGCAAGCCATGCTGGCAGAGCATTGCCAGTGTTGTATGGGGACGAGTGCTGGAATAGTAGAGGGTGCTGCTAACTGCAGACCAGGATTGGAGTGCATTGCCAGTGTTGTGTGTGGATGCCAAAGCTGGATTAGCAGAGGGTGCTGCTGCCTGTAGGCCATGCTGGGAGTGCATTGCCAGTGGTATATGTGGATGCCAAAGCTGAAATAGCAGAGGGTGCTTCTGCCTGCAGGCCAGTATGGGAGTGCATTGCCAGTGTTGTGTGTGGCTGCCAAAGCTGGAATAGAAGAGAGTGCTGCTGGCAGCAGGCCATGCTGGTCGTACATTGCCAGTGTTGTATGTGGATGCCAAAGCTGGAATAGCAGAGGGCGCTGCTGCCTGCAGGCCATGCTGGGAGTGCATTGCCAGTGCTGTGTGTGGTTGCCCAAGCTGGAATAGCAGAGGGCGCTGCTTCCTGCAGGCCATGCTGGGAGTGCATTGCCAGTGTTGTGTGTGGATGCCAAAGCTGGAATAGAAGAGAGTTCTGCTGGCAGCAGGCCATTCTGGGAGTGCATTGCCAGTGTTGTGTCTGGATGCCAAAGCTGGAATAGCAGAGGGTGCTGCTGCCTGCAGGCCAGGATTGGAGTGCAGTGCCAGTGTTGTGTGTGTGGTTGTCACTGCTGGAATAGGAGAGGATCCTGCATGCGGGCTAGGGGGGAGTGCATTGCCAATGTTGTGTGTGAAGGCCAGTGCTGGAATAGCAGAGGGTTCTGCTACCTGCAGACCAGGATTGGAGTGCATTGCCAGTGTTGTGTGTGTGAGTGTCAATGCTGGAATAGAAGAGGATGTTGCTGCATGTGGGCTAGAGTGGAGTGCATTGCCGGATTTGTGTGTGAGGACCAGTGCTGGAATTGCAGAGAGTGCTTCTGCCTGCAGGCCAGGATGGGAGTGCATTGCCAGTGTTGTGTGTGGGTGTCAATGCTGGAATAGAAGAGGATGCTGCTGCATGCGGGGTAGGATGGAGTGCATTGCCAGTGTTGTGTGTGAGGACGAGTGCTGGAATAGCAGAGCGTCCCGCTGCCTGCAGGTAGGCCAGGATGGGCATGCATTGTAAGTGTTTTGTGCGGGCCAATGCTGGAACAGAAGAGAGTGCTGCTACCTGTAGGCCATGATGGGAGTGCATTGCCAGTGTTGTGTGTGAGGACCAGTGCTGGAATAGCAGAGGGTGCTGCTGCCTGCAGGCCAGGTTGGGAGTGCATTGCCAGTGTTGTGTGTGAGACTGTAACGCTCACCTGAATCCCTCGGAGGCGCGGGTCTGGTCTGGGCGTTCTCCGAACCTTCCAAAGTCACTCGCAGGTCTTTGGCACCACCCTGGAAGGGCCCCCTCCTTACTGTGATCTTAATCTGGAGAGTGAGATGTCTGCGGGCAGAGAAGAAACAGGGGTTAACGTCTGCCTGACGGGGTTTCGGCCCTTTCCCCTTCCTGACACTCCTACAACTCTCCTAGGCCGCACGTGCTCACCTTAGGTAGGTAAAAGCGGCGCTCTCCATCCTGCGTCTGTGCAGGGGCGCTGTAGCCAGTTACTTCACTGGACGATAGTTCAGCCTTTTATTGCGGAGGCAGAGTCCAGAAGGCAAGACCCTCGTTAGCTGCACGAACGGTGAGTGCCTTATATGAGTCTTTTTATTGTCCTTTCAGAATCTTGCCTCTTTGCAGGTCCGGTATGCTGATCCGGTAAGTGGAGAAGTCCGGAGTTTTTGCAGGCAAGCAAAAAGTTCATCTGAAGTTAAATGCACTTTTAAAAGTCTTTTTCCCCTTTCTTTCAGGTCGCGGTGCAATCGGCGATGAAGACTGATGCCGAAGGATCGTGCCGGAGGATGGACAGGTATCACCACTTAAGGCACGTGAGTAGTAATGGAGTCCTGAGCTCTAATAATGTCCTTCTTGTATTTTACAGGTGTGGACAAATGGCGCTGAACGGAGCTCGCGGAGACCGTGGCACAGGTAAGCAGATATCACAGAGTTATCGCTAACCTGTATTCTTTGTAGTTGCAGATGGCTGGAGAACGAAGAATCGCGGCACGAGGCTTTGGAAGGCGCCGGAAGGTGGTAAGAGCAGCTCTGGTACTTTCTCGTGCTACTCTAATGTTCTCGTTTTCCTTTTCAGATGTCGCAGAAGGCTGGAGCTGGATTCAGGAAGGTAAGTTGAAGATTTTCCTGTTTTCAGGTGCAGAAGAAGAAGATCAGCTGGAGCCGACACGGTGAGCGTCCTGCTGCTATTGCAGAATAACGCGAAGCACGTGAAACCAATCGGGTGTGGTTTAAATAGCCTTCAGTAGTGCTTAGGCGTCTTCTTCCACAGCTTTCTGAGGTAAGAAAAGAGTTCCAGTATGTAATTCTTGGGAGTGGTGCTGGCCCCACCCAGCAGTTAAAGTAGTCCCAGCAGGATTGGATGAAGAGTTCATCCTGCAGGTAGGAAAGCAGCATGGTCTGCAGGAGGTAAGTCCACCCAAGCACCAATCCTTTTTATATGAGCCCGGCGCTTCCAGTGCCGGGACTGGGTCCCCTTATGAGCATGAGCCTGGCGCCGCTGGCGCCAGGACAAGGTCCAAAAGGCCCCTAAGGGGGCCGGCTTGTGCCTGGAATAAAGGTCATGACCCTGCTTCCAAGGATGTTGGGCTAGGTCTGACACCTTGGAGGCAGTGGTCATGACAGCACCCCCCCTCAAGGCCCCTCCCAAATTGGTCTTCCCCGGAGGCTTTGGTTTGTTGGGGAAGGTCCGATGAAATTTTCTGATTAGACGAGAAGCATGGACATTTTCTGAAGGTTCCCAAGATCTCTCCTGGGGGCCATACCCTTTCCAATCAATCAGGTAATACAGTTTTGACTTGAAAAACTTAGAATCCAAGATGTTCCGAACCTCGTATTCGTTTTCTCCGTCTACTTGGATTGGCTCTGGAGGTTTAGTCAGACGGGTTCCGGGTTGCATAGGTTTCAGGAGTGAAACATGGAAAACAGGATGTATTTTCATTCGAGTGGGCAATTCTAATTTAACCGCCACAGGATTTATCACAGCCGTGATCGTGTAGGGTCCTAAGTACTTTGGATTGAAGGTGCGTGGTCCTTTTAGAGACAGATGTTTAGTAGACAGCCAGACTTGGTCTCCTACTTGGTACTGAGGGGCCTCTTTCCGATGTTGATCAGCACCTTTCTTATAAGATTCTTTGGCTCGTTGAAGGTGTGCGATGGCTTCCTTAAATGTTTGAGTTATGGTCGCATGAAGATGGTCCACAGCGGGTGTTCCGAGATCTTGAGGCGGATCTAAATTAGAGGTCCGAGGGTGAACCTCATACAACAGGAAGAAAGGGGTTTTACCTGTTCCGGTATGTATTGAGTTGTTGTACGCATATTCAGCAATCCAAAGAATGTCCCTCCAAGTACCCTCTGATTGTTGTAACATGCAACGAAGATACTGTTCCAGAGTTTGGTTAGTCCTCTCAGTCTGCCCGTCAGTTTGAGGGTGGTGGCTGGTAGAGAGTCGCACATCAATTTGTGCAAGACGACAACAACTTCTCCAGAAATGGGAAATGAATTGGCTCCCTCGATCAGAGATTAGGACTGAAGGGAACCCGTGCAAGCGAACGATGTTTTCAAGGAATTCTCGGGCTAGAATGGAAGCTGTGGGTAATCCTTTCAGTGGAACAAAATGAGCCATCTTTGAAAAAAGATCAACAATTACTAGAATTGTATTATATCCGGAACAAGGGGGTAAATCCGTGATAAAATCCATTGAGAGGGTGTGCCAAGGGCACGGTGGAATGTCTATCGGATGCAGTAGCCCGGCTGGTTTTTCTCTCTGGCTCTTGTTTTGTGCTCAGATGCCGCATGAGGCCACAAAGTCTTTGATATCCTTTCTCCAGGACGGCCACCAGAAATGTCTTTTAATTTTTTCGGAGGTTTTGGCGACCCCCGGATGTCCCTCTATTAAGGAATCATGATAGCAGGTGATGACCTGTTTCTGTAAGTCATCACACGGTAAATAAAGTCTGCCTTGGAAGTATAATAGATCTTGATCTATCGTAAAATCCTTTCCTTTCTGCAGCCAAGTCAAGGAATCTTCGGGAGTTATTATTTGCTTGATCTTCCTTTTTATGTCGTCAAGAGACATTGTGTTGATGACTCCCAAAATCTTTTGTTCGGGGATTATGGGTACTGGTTCTGGATTAGCTGCGAGTTCGTTAACGCCTATTCGTGAAAGGGCATCAGCTTTTCCGTTTTTGACGCCCGGCCGAAACGTAATCACAAAATCAAATTCCGCGAAAAATAAAGCCCAACGGAGTTGTCTTGAAGATTGGGCCTTGGCTGACTTCAAATATTGGAGGTTACGATGATCAGTAATTACAGTGACAGTGTGCCGGGCTCCTAGGAGATAATGCCGCCAGGCCTTAAAGGCGGATTTGATTGCCAGAAGTTCCTTGTCCGTGATTGTGTAGTTGATTTCCGGGGCCGAAAATTTGCGGGACCAAAACGCCACAGGGTGTAATTGGTGTGTTTCAGGATCTCTTTGTGACAAAACTGCCCCCATTGCAAGGCTAGATGCATCGGTCTCGACGATATAAGGAAGTTCTGGACGAGGATGTTTCAGGACTGGAGCAGAAATAAATTTGGCTTTCAAATCTTGGAAGGCTTGTTCGGCCTCTGGAGTCCACTTGAATTTTTTGTTCTTTTTTAGGAGAGCCGTGATAGGTTGGACTATTCGAGAGAATTCGGGGATAAACCTTCGGTAAAAATTAGCGAAGCCCAACATGCTCTGTACTCCTTTTATCGAAGTCGGAGACGGCCATTTGGTGATAGTATCCACTTTTCTTGTGTCCATGTGAACACCGTTGGGTGACAAAATGAACCCCAAAAATTCGACTTCCTTTACATGAAAGGTACACTTTTCCAACTTAGCAAATAAACGATGGTGGCGAAGCCTCTGTAAAACTGCGGTGACATGTCGTCGGTGTTCAGCTTCTGAGGAGGAGTATACCAGGATGTCATCAATGTAGACGACTACACAAACATCAATAAGCTCTCGGAGAACGTCATTCATAAAGAACTGGAAGGCGGCCGGTGCATTACATAGTCCAAAAGGCATTACTTGATACTCGAATAATCCGTATTTTGTGCGAAAGGCCGTCTTCCATTCGTCACCCTCCCTGATTCGTACCAAGTGGTAAGCTCCTCTGAGATCTAGTTTTGTGTAAATGCAGGCGCCTTTTACTTGGTCCAATAGTTCAGGAATCAGAGGCAGCGGGTACCTGTTTTTGACTGTAATCTGGCTCAGGGCGCGGTAATCTATACACGTTCTCAGGTCACCTTCCTTTTTCGGGACGAAGAACAAAGCTGAAGAAGCTGAAGATTTTGAGGGACGAATAAATCCGTTAGCCAGGTACTGGTCTAAGTATTGTCTGAGGTGAAGATTTTCTGGCTCAGTAAGAGCATATATTCTACTGCACGGTGGAGTGGATCTGGGTATCAGGTCTATCTGGCAGTCGTATGATCTGTGCGGGGGCAAGGTGTTGGCCTGATCTTTCTGGAAGACATCACTAAACTCTTGGTATTCAGGAGGCAATTGGAGGTTCTCGGAAGCGATGGCTGCCAGCCTGATGTCGGGCCGAGAATAACAAGTTTGGGCGCACTCTGGAAACCGGATTACCTTGGCTCGCCAGTCGATCTGAGGATTGTGTTTTTCCAACCAAGGAACTCCTAGAATTACTTGAAACTGCGGGGCCTTGATTACATAAAACACGATTCCTTCCCGATGTCCGTCCTGGCAGAGCAGCGTCACTTCCACGGTGGTGTGAGAGACTGGTCCGGAAACTATTTCTGTACCATCCACTGTAGTGATTACATCTTTTACCAATTTAGGACATAAAGGAAGATTCATCCTAGCTGCCATATCTTGATCCACGTAGTTACCGATTGATCCGCTATCAATGAATGCCTTAATAGCATGCATACGATTTGGTTGGTCGGGGCTTATGAGGACCATGGGCAGTACGAAATGCGAGGTCAAGGAACTGGTTTTTACGCTCGGCAAGCGGACCTCTACGCTTGCCGGGCGAGGTCGTTTCCCGATTCTTGTTGTTTTGCATCCTTATCGGAAGCTCCCAAGGCTTTCTTGACCGGTTTCACTGAACAATCTCGAAGGAAGTGTCCAGACTTCCCACAGTAGAGGCACAGCTGTAACTGTCTTCGCCTTTCTCGTTCCTTTTGAGTTAAAGGTCCTTTCACGATGCCTATCTGCATGGGTTCCATGGAATCATTTCCTTTAGCAGGGTTTTGAGTCTTTGAGAACGTCCGGGTTTCAAATCTGGAGCGATCGGCCTTTCTGTTCTGTAGTTGATGATCTAATTGAACTACTAGGTCGATATAATCGGAGCACTCTTGCGGAGGATTTACCACCTGTGCTAAGACATCTTTAAGTTCTCCACGTAGCCCCCTGTGGAAAAGCGTGATCCTCTTGTCTTCTGGCCACCTGGTTTCAACCACCAGTCTGTTAAAAGATGCTATGTACGCCAGGAGATCTTGGTTACCTTGTCTTAGCGATAGGAGTTCATTGTCCAAGGCCTGCCCTTGTGAGTGTCGTGCGAACAACTTTTCCATACTGGCCTGAAAGTCTTGGAAGTTTTGGAGGACCGGATCATACTGTGTCACTAAAGGAATGGGCCAATCAGCCGCATTGCCACTAAGATAGGAAAGTACAAACGCTACTTTAGCTTGGTCAGTTGGGAATGCAGCGGGTCTACACAAGAAGTGCAAGCGGCATTGGTTGATGAAAACTGCGTAGCGTTTAGGATCACCTGAGAAACGTTCTGGTGGAGCCAGGGGCACATTCCCTGGCAGATTAATCTGCACCGGATTGCTTGAGGTTGTAAGTGGATAATTCCCTCCCGAGGTAGGCAAAGGTGCTTGCCCAGCTTGAATTTGTAGCAATTGCCTGGCCAGGTCGTCCGCTCGCTCTTTGGAAACGATCAATTCCCTTCGTAAGGCATTTGTTTCTTGACGAGATGCATGTACCTCGGCCCTCAGCTCCCCAAGCAATTGGGCCAATTGGTCTGTATCCGAGGTTTCCATTGCGCCTGGGTGGGATATTTGTGGTCGGCTTCGCGTTCTGTAACGCTCACCTGAATCCCTCGGAGGCGCGGGTCTGGTCTGGGCGTTCTCCGAACCTTCCAAAGTCACTCGCAGGTCTTTGGCACCACCCTGGAAGGGCCCCCTCCTTACTGTGATCTTAATCTGGAGAGTGAGATGTCTGCGGGCAGAGAAGAAACAGGGGTTAACGTCTGCCTGACGGGGTTTCGGCCCTTTCCCCTTCCTGACACTCCTACAACTCTCCTAGGCCGCACGTGCTCACCTTAGGTAGGTAAAAGCGGCGCTCTCCATCCTGCGTCTGTGCAGGGGCGCTGTAGCCAGTTACTTCACTGGACGATAGTTCAGCCTTTTATTGCGGAGGTAGAGTCCAGAAGGCAAGACCGTCGTTAGCTGCACGAACGGTGAGTGCCTTATATGAGTCTTTTTATTGTCCTTTCAGAATCTTGCCTCTTTGCAGGTCCGGTATGCTGATCCGGTAAGTGGAGAAGTCCGGAGTTTTTGCAGGCAAGCAAAAAGTTCATCTGAAGTTAAATGCACTTTTAAAAGTCTTTTTCCCCTTTCTTTCAGGTCGCGGTGCAATCGGCGATGAAGACTGATGCCGAAGGATCGTGCCGGAGGATGGACAGGTATCACCACTTAAGGCACGTGAGTAGAAATGGAGTCCTGAGCTCTAATAATGTCCTTCTTGTATTTTGCAGGTGCGGACAAATGGCGCTGAACGGAGCTCGCGGAGACCGTGGCACAGGTAAGCAGATATCACAGAGTTATCGCTAACCTGTATTCTTTGTAGTTGCAGATGGCTGGAGAACGAAGAATCGCGGCACGAGGCCTTGGAAGGCGCCGGAAGGTGGTAAGAGCAGCTCTGGTACTTTCTCGTGCTACTCTAATGTTCTCGTTTTCCTTTTCAGATGTCGCGGAAGGCTGGAGCTGGATTCAGGAAGGTAAGTTGAAGATTTTCCTGTTTTCAGGTGCAGAAGAAGAAGATCAGCTGGAGCCGACACGGTGAGCGTCCTGCTGCTATTGCAGAATAACGCGAAGCACGTGAAACCAATCGGGTGTGGTTTAAATAGCCTTCAGTAGTGCTTAGGAGTCTTCTTCCACAGCTTTCAGAGGTAAGAAAAGAGTTCCAGTATGTAATTCTTGGGAGTGGTGCTGGCCCCACCCAGCAGTTAAAGTAGTCCCAGCAGGATTGGATGAAGAGTTCATCCTGCAGGTAGGAAAGCAGCATGGTCTGCAGGAGGTAAGTCCACCCAAGCACCAATCCTTTTTATATGAGCCCGGCGCTTCCAGTGCCGGGACTGGGTCCCCTTATGAGCATGAGCCTGGCGCCGCTGGCGCCAGGACAAGGTCCAAAAGGCCCCTACGGGGGCCGGCTTGTGCCTGGAATAAAGGTCATGACCCTGCTTCCAAGGATGTTGGGCTAGGTCTGACACCTTGGAGGCAGTGGTCATGACAGAGACCAAATGCTGGAATAGCAGAGTGTGCTGCTGCCTGCAGCCCATGCTGGGAGTGCTTCGCCAGTGTTGTGTGTGGGTGTCTATGCTGGAATTGAAGAGCATGCTGCTGCGTGCAGACCATGATGGGAGTGCATTGCCAGTGTTTGTGTGAGGGCCAATGCTGGAATAGCAGAGTGTGCTGCTGTCTACAGGCCATGCTGGGAGTGCTCCGCCAGTGTTGTGTGTTGATGTCAATGCTGGAATAGAAGAGGATGCTGCTGCCTGCAGACCATGATGGGAGTGCATTGCCAATGTTGTGTGTGGATGCCAAAGCTGGAATAGCAGAGGGTGCTTCTGCCTGCAGGCCATGCTGGGAGTGCATTGCGAGTGTTGTGTGTGAAGGACAATGCTGGAATAGCAGTGGGTACTGCTGCCTGCAGGCCATGCTGGGAGTGTATTGCCAGTGTTGTGTGTGGATGCCAGTGCTGGAATAGCAGATGGTGCTGCTGCCTGCAGGCCATGCTGGGACTGCATTGCCAGTGTTGTGTGTGAGGGACAATGCTGGAATTGCAGTGGGTACTGCTGCCCGCAGGCCATGCTGGGAGTGTATTGCCAGTGTTGTGTGTTGATGCCAAAGCTGGAATAGCAGAGGTTGCTGCTGCCTGCAGGCCATGCTCGGAGTGCATTGCTAGTGTTGTGTGTGAGGGCCAGTGCTGGAATAGCAGAGGGTGCTGCTGTCTGCAGGCCAGGATGGGCATGCATTGTCATTGCTGTGTGTGAAAGCCAATGCTGGAACAGAAGAGAGTGCTGCTGCCTGCAGGCCATGCTGGGAGTGCATTGCCAGTGTTGTTTGGGAGGATCAGTGCTGGAACAGCAGAGGGTGATGCTGCCTGCACGCAGACCAGGATGGGAGTGCATTGCCAGTGTTGTGTGTGGATGCCAATGCTGGAATAGCAGAGGGTGCTGCTGCCTGTAGGCCATGCTGGGAGTGCATTGCGAGTGTTGTGTGTGGATGCCAAAGCTGAAATAGCAGAGGGTGCTGCTGCCTGCAGGCCAGGATGGGAGTGAATTGCCAGTGTTGTATGGGGACGAGTGCTGGAATAGCAGAGGGTGCTGCTAACTGCAGACCAGGATGCGAGTACATTGATAGTGTTGTGTGTGGATGCTAAAGCTGGAATAGCAGAGGGTGTTGCTGCCTGTAGGAAATGCTGGGAGTGCATTGCCAGTGTTGTGTGTGGCTGCCAAAGCTGGAACAGCAGAGGGTGATGCTGCCTGCAGGCCATGATTGGAGTGCATTGCCAGTATTGTGTGTGGATGCCAAATCTGAAATAGCAGAGGGTTCTGCTGCCTGCAGGCCAGGATGGGAGTGCATTTCCAGTGTTGTGTGTGTGTGTCACTGCTGGAATAGAAGAGGATGCTGCTGAATGCAGGCGAGGGTGGAGTGCATTGCCAGTGATGTGTGTGAGGACCAGTGCTGGAATAGCAGAGGGTGCTGCTAACTGCAGACCAGGATTGGAGTGCATTGCCAGTGTTGTGTGTATGTGTGTGTGTCAATGCTGGAATAGAAGAGGATGCTTCTGCATTCAGGTTAGGGTGGAGTGCATTGCCAGTGTTGTTTGTGAGGACCAGTGCTGGAACAGCAGAGGGTGCTGCTGCCTGCATGCAGACCAGGATGGGAGTGCATTGCCAGTGTTGTGTGTGAGGGCCAATGCTGGAATAACAGAGGGTACTGCTGCCTGCAGGCCATGCTGGCAGAGCATTGCCAGTGTTGTATGGGGACGAGTGCTGGAATAGTAGATGGTGCTGCTAACTGCATACCAGGATGGGAGTGCATTGCCAGTGTTGTGTGTGGATGCCAAATCTGGAATAGCAGAGGGTGCTGCTGCCTGTAGGCCAGTATGGGAGTGAATTGCCAGTGTTGTGTGTGGCTGCCAAAGCTGGAATAGAAGAGAGTGCTGCTGGCAGCAGGCCATGCTGGTCGTACATTGCCAGTGTTGTGTGTGGATGCCAAAGCTGGAATAGCAGAGGGCGCTGCTGCCTGCAGGCCATGCTGGGAGTGCATTGCCAGTGCTGTGTGTGGTTGCCCAAGCTGGAATAGCAGAGGGCGCTGCTGCCTGCAGGCCATGCTGGGAGTGCATTGCCAGTGTTGTGTGTGCATGCCAAAGCTGGAATAGAAGAGAGTGCTGCTGGCAGCAGGCCATTCTGGGAGTGCATTGCCAGTGTTGTGTATGGATGCCAAAGCTGGAATAGCAGAGGGTGCTGCTGCCTGCAGGCCAGGATTGGAGTGCATTGCCAGTTTTGTGTGTGTGGTTGTCACTGCTGGAATAGGAGAGGATGCTGCATGCGGGCTAGGGGGGAGTGCATTGCCAATGTTGTGTGTGAAGGCCATTGCTGGAATAGCAGAGGGTGCTGCTACCTGCAGACCAGGATTGGAGTGCATTGCCAGTGTTGTGTGTGTGAGTGTCAATGCTGGAATAGAAGAGGATGTTGCTGCATGTGGGCTAGAGTGGAGTGCATTGCCGGAGTTGTGTGTGAGGACCAGTGCTGGAATTGCAGAGAGTGCTTCTGCCTGCAGGCCAGGATGGGAGTGCATTGCCAGTGTTGTGTGTGGGTGTCAATGCTGGAATAGAAGAGGATGCTGCTGCATGCGGGGTAGGATGGAGTGCATTGCCAGTGTTGTGTGTGAGGACGAGTGCTGGAATAGCAGAGGGTCCCGCTGCCTGCAGGTAGGCCAGGATGGGCATGCATTGTAAATGTTTTGTGCGGGCCAATGCTGGAACAGAAGAGAGTGCTGCTACCTGTAGGCCATGATGGGAGTGCATTGCCAGTGTTGTGTGTGAGGACCAGTGCTGGAATAGCAGAGGGTGCTGCTGCCTGCAGGCCAGGATGGGAGTGCATTGCCAGTGTTGTGTGTGAGACCAAATGCTGGAATAGCAGAGTGTGCTGCTGCCTGCAGCCCATGCTGGGAGTGCTTCGCCAGTGTTGTGTGTGGGTGTCTATGCTGGAATTGAAGAGCATGCTGCTGCGTGCAGACCATGATGGGAGTGCATTGCCAGTGTTTGTGTGAGGGCCAATGCTGGAATAGCAGAGTGTGCTGCTGTCTACAGGCCATGCTGGGAGTGCTCCGCCAGTGTTGTGTGTTGATGTCAATGCTGGAATAGAAGAGGATGCTGCTGCCTGCAGACCATGATGGGAGTGCATTGCCAGTGTTGTGTGTGAGGGCCAATGCTGGAATAGCAGAGGGTGCTGCTGCCTGCAGGTCATGAAGGGAGTGCATTGCCAGTGTTGTGTGTGAGGGCCAATACTGGAATAGCAGAGGGTGCTGCTGCCTGCAGGCCATGAAGTGAGTGCATTGCCAGTGTTGTGTGTGGATGCCAAAGCTGGAATAGCAGAGGTTGCTGCTGCCTGCAGGCCATGCTGGGAGCGCATTGCTAGTGTTGTGTGTGAGGACCAGTGCTGGAATAGCAGAGTGTGCTGCTGCCTGCAGGCCATGCTGGGAGTGCATTGCCAGTGTTGTGTGTGAGGGACAATGCTGGAATTGCAGTGGGTACTGCTGCCTGCAGGCCATGCTGGGAGTGTATTGCCAGTGTTGTGTGTTGATGCCAAAGCTGGAATAGCAGAGGTTGCTGCTGCCTGCAGGCCATGCTCGGAGTGCATTGCTAGTGTTGTGTGTGAGGGCCAGTGCTGGAATAGCAGAGGGTGCTGCTGCCTGCAGGCCAGGATGGGCATGCATTGTCATTGCTGTGTGTGAAAGCCAATGCTGGAACAGAAGAGAGTGCTGCTGCCTGCAGGCCATGCTGGGAGTGCATTGCCAGTGTTGTTTGGGAGGATCAGTGCTGGAACAGCAGAGGGTGATGCTGCCTGCACGCAGACCAGGATGGGAGTGCATTGCCAGTGTTGTGTGTGAGGGCCAATGCTGGAAGGGCAGAGGGTGCTACTGCCTGCAGGCCATGCTGGGAGTGCATTGCCAGTGTTGTATGGGGATGAGTGCTGGAATAGCAGAGGGTGCTGCTAACTGCAGACCAGGATGCGAGTGCATTGATAGTGTTGTCTGTGGATGCCAAAGCTGGAATAGCAGAGGGTGCTGCTGCCTGTAGGCCATGCTGGGAGTGCATTGCCAGTGTTGCATGTGGATGCCACAGCTGAAATAGCAGAGGGTGCTGCTGCCTGCAGGCCAGGATGGGGGTGAATTGCCAGTGTTGTATGGGGACGAGTGCTGGAATAGCAGAGGGTGCTGCTGCCTGTAGGCCATGCTGGGAGTGCATTGCCAGTGTTGTGTGTGGCTGCCAAAGCTGGAATAGCAGAGGGTGCTTCTGCCTGCAGGCCATGCTGGGAGTGCATTGCCAGTGCTGTGTGTGGATGCCAAATCTGGAATAGCAGAGGGCGCTGCTGCCTGCAGGCCATGCTGGGAGTGCATTGCCATTGTTGTGTGTGAGGGACAAAGCTGGAATAGCAGAGGGTGCTGCTGCCTGCAGCCCATGCTGGGAGTGCATTGCCAGTGTTGTGTGCTGATGCCAAAGCTGAAATAGCAGAGGGTGCTGCTGCCTGCAGGCCATGCTGGGAGTGCATTGCCAGTGTTGTGTGTGAGGATCAGTGCTCGAACAGCAGAGGGTGATGCTGCCTGCACGCAGACCAGGATGGGAGTGCATTGCCAGTGTTGTGTGTGAGGGCCAATGCTGGAAGGGCAGAGGGTGCTACTGCCTGCAGGCCATGCTGGGAGTGCATTGCCAATGTTGTACGGGGATGAGTGCTGGAATAGCAGAGGGTGCTGCTAACTGCAGACCAGCATGCGAGTGCATTGATAGTGTTGTCTGTGGATGCCAAAGCTGGAATAGCAGAGGGTGCTGCTGCCTGTAGGCCATGCTGGGAGTGCATTGCCAGTGTTGCATGTGGATGCCACAGCTGAAATAGCAGAGGGTGCTGCTGCCTGCAGGCCAGGATGGGGGTGAATTGCCAGTGTTGTATGGGGACGAGTGCTGGAATAGCAGAGGGTGCTGCTGCCTGTAGGCCATGCTGGGAGTGCATTGCCAGTGTTGTGTGTGGCTGCCAAAGCTGGAGTAGCAGAGGGTGCTGCTGCCTGCAGGCCATGCTGGGAGTGCATTGCCAGTGCTGTGTGTGGATGCCAAATCTGGAATAGCAGAGGGCGCTGCTGCCTGCAGGCCATGCTGGGAGTGCATTGCCATTGTTGTGTGTGAGGGACAAAGCTGGAATAGCAGAGGGTGCTGCTGCCTGCAGCCCATGCTGGGAGTGCATTGCCAGTGTTGTGTGTTGATGCCAAAGCTGAAATAGCAGAGGGTGCTGCTGCCTGCAGGCCATGCTGGGAGTGCATTGCCAGTGTTGTGTGTGAGGATCAGTGCTGGAACAGCAGAGGGTGATGCTGCCTGCACGCAGACCAGGATGGGAGTGCATTGCCAGTGTTGTGTGTGAGGGCCAATGCTGGAAGGGCAGAGGGTGCTACTGCCTGCAGGCCATGCTGGGAGTGCATTGCCAGTGTTGTATGGGGATGAGTGCTGGAATAGCAGAGGGTGCTGCTAACTGCAGACCAGGATGCGAGTGCATTGATAGTGTTGTCTGTGGATGCCAAAGCTGGAATAGCAGAGGGTGCTGCTGCCTGTAGGCCATGCTGGGAGTGCATTGCCAGTGTTGCATGTGGATGCCACAGCTGAAATAGCAGAGGGTGCTGCTGCCTGCACATGCTGGGAGTGCATTGCCAGTGCTGTGTGTGGATGCCAAATCTGGAATAGCAGAGGGCGCTGCTGCCTGCAGGCCATGCTGGGAGTGCATTGCCATTGTTGTGTGTGAGGGACAAATCTGGAATAGCAGAGGGTGCTGCTGCCTGCAGCCCATGCTGGGAGTGCATTGCCAGTGTTGTGTGTTGATGCCAAAGCTGAAATAGCAGAGGGTGCTGCTGCCTGCAGGCCATGCTGGGAGTGCATTGCCAGTGTTGTGTGTGAGGATCAGTGCTGGAATAGCAGAGGGTGCTGCTGCCTGCAGGCCAGGATGGGCGTGCATTGTTGGTGCTGTGTGTGAGGGCCAATGCTGGAATAGAAGAGAGTGCTGCTGCCTGCAGGCCAGGATGGGCGTGCATTGCCAGTGTTGTGTGTGAGGGCCAATGCTGGAATAGAAGGGAGTGCTGCTGCCTGCAGGCCATGCTGGGAGTCATTTCCAGTGTTGTTTGTGAGGACCAGTGCTGGAACAGCAGAGGGTGCTGCTGCCTGCACGCAGACCAGGATGGGAGTGCATTGCCAGTGTTGTATGGGGACGAGTGCTGGAATAGTAGATGGTGCTGCTAACTGCATACCAGGATGGGAGTGCATTGCCAGTGTTGTGTGTGGATGCCAAAGCTGGAATAGCAGAGGGTGCTGCTGCCTGCAGGCCAGGATGGGAGTACATTGCCAGTGTTGTGTGTGGCTGCCAAAGCTGGAATCGAAGAGAGTGCTGCTGGCAGCAGGCCATGCTGGTTGTACATTGCCAGTGTTGTGTGTGGATGCCAAAGCTGGAATAGCAGAGGGCGCTGCTGCCTGCAGGCCATGCTGGGAGTGCATTGCCAGTGCTGTGTGTGGGTGCAAAAGCTGGAATAGCAGAGGGCGCTGCTGCCTGCAGGCCATGCTGGGAGTGCATTGCCAGTGTTGTGTGTGAGGATCAGTGCTGGAATAGCAGAGGGTGCTGCTGCCTGCAGGCCAGGATGGGCGTGCATTGTTGGTGCTGTGTGTGAGGGCCAATGCTGGAATAGAAGAGAGTGCTGCTGCCTGCAGGCCAGGATGGGCGTGCATTGCCAGTGTTGTGTGTGAGGGCCAATGCTGGAATAGAAGGGAGTGCTGCTGCCTGCAGGCCATGCTGGGAGTCATTTCCAGTGTTGTTTGTGAGGACCAGTGCTGGAACAGCAGAGGGTGCTGCTGCCTGCACGCAGACCAGGATGGGAGTGCATTGCCAGTGTTGTATGGGGACGAGTGCTGGAATAGTAGATGGTGCTGCTAACTGCATACCAGGATGGGAGTGCATTGCCAGTGTTGTGTGTGGATGCCAAAGCTGGAATAGCAGAGGGTGCTGCTGCCTGCAGGCCAGGATGGGAGTACATTGCCAGTGTTGTGTGTGGCTGCCAAAGCTGGAATCGAAGAGAGTGCTGCTGGCAGCAGGCCATGCTGGTTGTACATTGCCAGTGTTGTGTGTGGATGCCAAAGCTGGAATAGCAGAGGGCGCTGCTGCCTGCAGGCCATGCTGGGAGTGCATTGCCAGTGCTGTGTGTGGGTGCAAAAGCTGGAATAGCAGAGGGCGCTGCTGCCTGCAGGCCATGCTGGGAGTGCATTGCCAGTGTTGTGTGTGGATGCCAAAGCTGGAATAGAAGAGAGTGCTGCTGGCAGCAGGCCATTCTGGGAGTACATTGCCAGTGTTGTGTATGGATGCCAAAGCTGGAATAGCAGAGGGTGCTGCTGCCTGCAGGCCAGGATTGGAGTGCATTGCCAGTGTTGTGTGTGTGGTTGTCACTGCTGGAATAGGAGAGTATGCTGCATGCGGGCTAGGGCGGAGTGCATTGCCAATGTTGTGTGTGAAGGCCAGTGCTGGAATAGCAGAGGGTGCTGCTACCTGCAGACCAGGATTGGAGTGCATTGCCAGTGTTGTGTGTGTGAGTGCAATGCTGGAATAGAAGAGGATGCTGTTGCATGTGGGCTAGAGTGAAGTGCATTGCCGGAGTTGTGTGTGAGGACCAGTGCTGGAATTGCAGAGAGTGCTTCTGCCTGCAGGTCAGGATGGCAGTGCATTGCCAGTGTTGTGTGTGGGTGTCAATGCTGGAATAGAAGAGGATGCTGCTGCATGTGGGGTAGGATGGAGTGCATTGCCATTGTTGTGTCTGAGGACGAGTGCTGGAATAGCAGAGGGTCCCGCTGCCTGCAGGTAGGCCAGGATGGGCATGCATTGTAAGTGTTGTCTGAGGGCCAATGCTGGAACAGAAGAGAGTGCTGCTACTTGTAGGCCATGATGGGAGTGCATTGCCAGTGTTGTGTGTGAGGACCAGTGCTGGAATAGCAGAGGGTGCTGCTGCATGCAAACCAGGATGGGAGTGCATTGCCAGTGTTGTGCGTGAGAGCCAATGCTGGAATAGCAGAGTGTGCTGCTGCCTGCAGCCCATGCTGGGAGTGCTTCGCCAGTGTTGTATGTGGGTGTCTATGCTGGAATTGAAGAGGATGCTGCTGCCTGCAGACCATGATGGGAGTGCATTGCCAGTGTTGTGTGTGAGAGCCAATTCTGGAATAGCAGAGGGTGCTGCTGCCTGGAGGTCATGAAGGGAGTGCATTGCCAGTGTTGTGTGTGAGGGCCAATGCTGGAATAGCAGAGTGTGCTGCTGCCTTCAGGCCATGCTGGGAGTGCTCCGCCAGTGTTGTGTGTAGGTGTCAATGCTGGAATAGAACAGGATGCTGCTGCCTGCAGACCATGAAGGGAGTGCATTGCCAGTGTTGTGTGTGAGTGCCAATGCTGGAATTGCAGAGGGTGCTGCTGCCTGGAGGTCATGAAGGGAGTGCATTGCCAGTGTTGTGTGTGAGGGCCAATGCTGGAATATCAGAAGGTGCTGCTGCCTGCAGGCCATGATGGGAGTGCATTGCCAATGTTCTGTGTGGATGCCAAAGCTGGAATAGCAGAGGGTGCTGCTGCCTGCAGGCCATGCTGGGAGTGCATTGCCAGTGTTGTGTGTGAAGGACAATGCTGGAATAGCAGTGGGTACTGCTGCCTGCAGGCCATGCTGGGAGTATATTGCCAGCGTTGTGTGTTGATGCCAAAGCTGGAATAGCAGTGGGTACTGCTGCCTGCAGGCCATGCTGGGAGTGTATTGCCAGTGTTGTGTGTTGATGCCAAAGCTGGAATAGCAGAGGTTGCTGCTGCCTGCAGGCCATGGTGGGAGTGAATTGCCAGTGTTGTTTGGGAGGATCAGTGCTGGAACAGCAGAGGGTGCTGCTGCCTGCACGCAGACCAGGATGGGAGTGCATTGCCAGTGTTGTGTGTGAGGGCCAATGCTGGAATAGCAGAGGGTGCTACTGCCTGCAGGCCATGCTGGGAGTGCATTGCCAGTGTTGTATGGGGACGAGTGCTGGAATAGCAGAGGGTGCTGCTAACTGCAGACCAGGATGCGAGTGCATTGATAGTGTTGTGTGTGGATGCCAAAGCTGGAATAGCAGTGGGTGCTGCTGCCTGTAGGCCATGCTCGGAGTGCATTGCCAGTGTTGTATGTGGATGCCAAAGCTGAAATAGCAGAGGGTGCTGCTGCCTGCAGGCCAGGATGGGAGTGCATTGCCAGTGTTGTATGGGGACGAGTGCTGGAATAGCAGAGGGTGCTGCTAACTGCAGACCAGGATGCGAGTACATTGATAGTGTTGTGTGTGGATGCCAAAGCTGGAATAGCAGAGGGTGCTGCTGCCTGTAGGCCATGCTGGGAGTGCATTGCCAGTGTTGTGTGTGGCTGCCAAAGCTGGAATAGAAGAGATTGCAGCTGGCAGCAGGCCATGCTGGGAGTGCATTGCCAGTGTTGTGTGTGGATGCCAAAGCTGGAATAGCAGAGGGCGCTGCTGCCTGCAGGCCATGCTGGGAGTGCATTGCCAGTGCTGTGTGTGGGTGCCAAATCTGGAATAGCAGAGGGCTCTGCTGCCTGCAGGCCATGCTGGGAGTGCATTGCCAGTGTTGTGTGTGGGGGACAAAGCTGGAATAGCAGAGGGTGCTGCTGCCTGCAGGCCATGCTGGGAGTGCATTGCCAGTGTTGTGTGTGTTGATGCCAAAGCTGGAATAGCAGAGGGTGCTGCTGCCTGCAGACCATGCTGGGAGTGCATTGCCAGTGTTGTGTGTGAGGATCAGTGCTGGAATAGCAGAGGGTGCTGCTGCCTGCAGGCCAGGATGGGCGTGCATTGTTGATGCTGTGTGTGAAAGCCAATGCTGGAATAGAAGAGAGTGCTGCTGCCTGCAGGCCAGGATGGCCGTGCATTGCCAGTGTTGTGTGTGAGGGCCAATGCTGGAATAGAAGAAAGTGCTGCTGCCTGCAGGCCATGCTGGGAGTCATTTCCAGTGTTGTTTGTGAGGACCAGTGCTGGAACAGCAGAGGGTGCTGCTGCCTGCACGCAGACCAGGATGGGAGTGTATTGCCAGTGTTGTCTGTGATGGCCAATGCTGGAATAGCAGAGGGTGCTACTGCCTGCAGGCCATGCTGGGAGTGCATTGCCAGTGTTGTGTGTGGATGCCAAAGCTGGAATAACAGAGGGTACTGCTGCCTACAGGCCATGCTGGGAGAGCATTGCCAGTGTTGTAGGAGGACGAGTGCTGGAATAGCAGAGGGTGCTGCTGCCTGCAGGTCATGATTGGAGTGCTTTGCCAGTGTTGTGTGTGGATGCCAAATCTGGAATAGAAGAGAGTGCTGCTGGCAGCAGTCCATGCTGTTAGTGCATTGCCAGTGTTGTGTGTGGATGCCAAATCTGAAATAGCAGAGGGGGCTGCTGCCTGCAGGCCAGGATGGGAGTGCATTGCCAGTGTTGTGTGTGATGGCCAATGCTGGAATAGCAGAGGGTGCTACTGCCTGCAGGCCATGCTGGGAGTGCATTGCCAGTGTTGTGTGTGGATGCCAAAGCTGGAATAACAGAGGGTACTGCTGCCTGCAGGCCATGCTGGGAGAGCATTGCCAGTGTTGTAGGAGGACGAGTGCTGGAATAGCAGAGGGTGCTGCTGCCTGCAGGTCATGATTGGAGTGCTTTGCCAGTGTTGTGTGTGGATGCCAAATCTGGAATAGAAGAGAGTGCTGCTGGCAGCAGTCTATGCTGGGAGTGCATTGCCAGTGTTGTGTGTGGATGCCAAATCTGAAATAGCAGAGGGGGCTGCTGCCTGCAGGCCAGGATGGGAGTGCATTGCCAGTGTTGTGTGTGTGTGTCACTGCTGGAATAGAAGAGGGTGCTGCTGAATGCAGGTTAGGGTGGAGTGCATTGCCAGTGTTGTGTGTGAGGACCAGTGCTGGAATAGCAGAGGGTGTTGCTATCTGCAGACCAGGATTGGAGTGCATTGCCAGTGTTGTGTTTGTGTGTGTCAATGCTGGAATAGAAGAGGATGCTTCTGCATGCGAGCTAGGGCGGAGTGCATTGCCAGTGTTGTGTGTGAGGGCCAAAGCTGGAATAGCAGAGGGTGCTGCTGGCTGCAGGCCATGATGGGAGTGCATTGCCAGTCTTTTGTGTGGATGCCAAAGCTGGAATAGCATTGAGTGCTGCTGCCTGCAGGCCATGCTGGGAGTGCATTGCCAGTGTTGTGTGTGGATCTACATGCAGGTCATGATGGGAGTGCATTGCCAGTGTTGTGTGTGGATCTACATGCAGGTCATGATGGGAGCGCATTGCCATTGTTGTGTGTGGGTCTGCATGCAGGCCATGATGGCAATGTGTGGATGCCAAAGATGGAATAGCAGGAGAAGCTGCACGTCAAGATTGGGGGACGATGATAAAACTGTTATGTGCGACCCAGCAGTGAAATCGCAAGGAGAAGTTGTTGCATGCCAGAATTGGACCCAATAGGGTAATTGTGTGGTCTCTGCGAGTCCGGGTCTGCCAAAGGTAAGAAATGAAATAAGGTACTGTGACAGAGCCTTGTGGTTGTAGGTCATGATTGAGGTGCATTGACAGACTAGACAGGGAAACTCAAAATCCAGTATAGCTTCCAATCGCTCGTGAAAGAAAGCCCAGTGTGTTCAAGAGCCTGCTCTAAAGATGTGGTTGTACACTGCAGATTAGAATTTCTCATCGTAGTAATATAGCTTGATGGGTTAGTGTGCCTGTGTTGGTAACATGCAGGTCACATCTCTCTCCAACAAAACAACACATGTGGTTCCACTCATACCAATTCCTACCCATGCCCAAAAACATGAAAAGTGTGCTCTATAATGTGCTGCTCATAATACTTCAGAAGGTCTTCCCCCTTGGGACAGACAGGTGGAAAAAGCATCTTCTCAAAGTGAATTTGTTCCTTTCGGCAGCTCCGGGGCCGTGAGACATGAACACTCTAATGAGGCCCTTTTGTGTCCGGGAATGGAGGCTACGTCGAGCCACTTTAGCGGCTGCACTTTGAAACTGCAGTGATGAGTGAATCTTCCTCTGGATGGGGTCTTAAGCACCAGCTCCCACCCGAGGCCTAGTTTCAAAGCCTGACACACCTCACCCTAGGGCGAGCACAGGCCCCCGATAGACCGGACACTGCCATGGGCAGTGTGTCGGGTTAGTATTGAAGTCAAAAATACCCAACATACATACTGAGAGGTAAAGCAAACACGAGCTACGGGCAGCTCTTGGACCCCATCCTCTCATCTGTATTGTGGTTACAGTTATGCCCCAGGCCGCCCCACACAGCACGCATGCATACTACAGGAGAGAGTACATATACGTCACCTCGGTATGGGGTCCCGGTGGCAACTGCTGTCTCGGTCCTCGTTTATTAAACAGCGATTGCGCGAGCCTCGTTCAGTTCCGCGCATGCGTATAAACACCTAACGCTACGTAACATCCCACCTTTTCTTTACGCAAGAAAACAATAACATATTAACAGTGTAACAACTCAACGTGAGTTAACTTGTGCTGCTCTGGACCACTCTAGGATTCAGGGTCCATGACATCAAGCCGGCCGATGACGCCCTTCACAGACCGGGTACCTCCTGCTACTCCCTGGGGTCGGCAGTGGTGTTTCTCTTGCTGTCAGGCCCCTTCCACCGTCTGGTGCCTCCATTGGCGGGAGTTCCGATGGTACTGACTGCTCGGGCGTTTCTGGTGGGTCAATAGGCTGAGTGACATTGAGTTTCTTAAAATATGATATGTTTCTGGTTACCATCCCTCTTTTATTGGCTGCCGTGACCATGGACCCTTTTACATGTGTTACCCCAAGGGGTTGGGGTTCATAGGTGAGGGGCTTCTTCCCTTCCGGATGTCTGTTCCTGATCAACACCGTGGCCCTCATTACGACCCTGGCGGAATTCGGAAAACGATGGCGGAAATGCAATACCGCCATCGAATAGCGCTCGGTGCGACTATGACCCGTCACCGCAAAGTACGATGCCATTAGCGACACCGTAGTGAACGCCAACGCTAACTGCACCAAGCACGCGCGCGCGCGCCATGCCAAACCGTAAACACCACCATGGCGCAACGGTACGCCAATTCCGACCCCAGCGGACATGTACCTAACGCCATCAAGCATGGCGGAATGCACCATTCCGCCATGGTGAGAAGTACGGCATCGCGAATCAACCGTAAACGGCCCCACTGACTGCCCGTACACCGCTCCCTGCCCACAAAGTACAACTCCCCGTAGGTGCAACGAAGCCACAATGCAACCAGTGAAATGCACAAGTCACCCATGCATGCCAACGAACAAATGAACCTCAAGAGGGGCCAATGGGAGCTGCAGGGCACAGATGGCACGAATACAGAAGCCATCCCAATGGACATGACCACAGTCCCCCACCAAGAAACGCACGCAAACACAGGCACCTGTGACCAGCAATATTCAGAAAATCACAACATTCCACCAGTCCACCTGGCTGACCGGCATCTGTCACACAAAACCCAATCCCCCGCCCCTGAGCATGACAACATTCAAACTGTCATATTGGCAGCCCCCATCCCTGACCTCACGGGCTTCGTAGGCAAACGCGCCCAGTACAGGACCACGCAACAAAACTCCGAAGCTGGAACCCAATGCAGATCCCCTCACAATACATCGCTCCCCAAATAGGAATATGCCACATCACTTGCAAAGAAGAACGCTACACGGCCCATATCAGAATAGAATTTTAATGCACATCAATATCACCAAGCCCATACAGCCATCAGGCCATGAACTCCAAAACACATTTCACCATTGTGGGCTGCATCCGCAAGAAATGACCAGCCACTACTCGTGTGACGCCCTGTTCCCTCATGGTACACAGAGCCACATACACGTACGAAAAGGCAACATGGAAGCGCACAGAACCGCAGGGCCGTCCCAATGGGGAGGCACTAGTCCAGCTGAAAGGCCGAAATGTTGCTCCGAGCCACCAGTACTGCGTAAGGGCATGTGGCCCATTGGCGATCGTCCCATAAGATCGTAATGCTGCTCCACTGATTAACACGAAGCAGCAGGTGTCGGGAGTAAAATCCATCTGCAGGAGTGGCATACAGATGGCAGTGGCAAAAGGGGAGGAGATACCTGTCAACCAAAAGAAAAGAAACAGAATAGAATGGCCATCAGAACTACATTCGAACAACTCACTTCAATGATCACACTAGATCCACAGCCATATGCATGCAAGCCCACTCCAAAGGATCATCACCACCCCAAAACCACTTGCGAATCATAACTATCTATATCGAGGTGAAAACACCATCACAAACGAGTGTACCTGTGCATGCGCCTGTGAAAACAGAATCCTTCAGATGGGATTGGTAACGTGCATGGACACAAGTGTCTGAAGGCGCGTCGAGACAGGGAGGGCTCAACAAGGCCAGATAGACGATGGTCCCACTATGGCAGCCCTGCATCACATAGCGCAGGGGGGGCGGACAGATCCCAAGAAGCCCTGTACATGGCAAACACTGTATCAAATCACCTGCCCATGCATCCATTCGTCATTCCCTCATCCCGTAATGAAAACGCCTGAATATTTACTCACATAACATTAGAAATATCCATTGAGTCTGTGCGTTATGCAGCCTGCAAAATCCACAGTGCCCCAGCACGTAATTCCAGTCTAGTGAAGTAACATGTATTTGGGAACGTCCTGCCTTATCGTCCACTACGCAATTGCGCATCCCATACTATTCATATCAATCATAGCATTCTCGCCATGGCCCCTGTCCCAAGGACATTGAACAATAGAACGTTATATTTGCAGTCAGACCTGTGGGCATCTCCTCGCCGCTAGCTGAATACCGAAAGCGCCGCCCTTCGAATTCCTCATTTGCAACATCACGTCGAAGAGGCATCTGTGGCCGTTTGAAAACACTAATTAATCCATCGAGTGCGGCTGTGTGTGAAAATGGCAACTGCCTTCACCCACGAATGGGACGCCCCGCCCATCGTTGCAACTCGGTACAGTGATGAATGAGGGCCCACCGTTACTCGAGTACTACGTTCCACTGACCCTTCACAACTCTGTTCGCGACTGCACAGATAGTATGTGAAACAATGGGACCACAACAGAATGAACATATCAACCAATGTTACACGGCCATCGGGTACAAATACAAGATTGCAATAGCAAGATGCCATTCCACGAATTGCAGCGTTGTGCGCGGGACGTGCTCGGCCAAAGGGGAGAGCAGTTTGCACAGGTGGAATGAATCACCACAGGTGGAGGCCATTCAGCCTGGAAACACATAAATTGCACAGCCAGTCTCCTCCCACAACCACACCGAAATGCTACCGGCAGGACTCGCGATGTTGGCCCTGGGGGACCTGATAGCACTGCAAGTACTCCAACTCCAAGAAGAAGACGAACACCAACTACAACCGGCCGCACGGAGGAGACGCAGGAGGAGGAGGAGGCCAAGGCAGGGCCAGCAAGGGCCGCCAGCACAGCCACTACCACCACGCAGGCAGCCCGCAATCCCACGCCTCCGAGCACATCCGTTCAACCTCACTGATGAGCAGATCCACACCCTCTACCGTCTGGACCGGGACACCATAACCGCCATTGTGGACATGACACAGGCTGACCTTGTCAGCATGATAGATAGCCCAACCGCCATCCCACCCCTACTGAAGGTGGTGTCTGTACTCCACTTCCTGGCCACAGGCACCTACCAGCACACAGTCGGACAGTTGCATGGCATTTCTCAGCCACTGTTCTCACGGACACTATTGCAAGTGCTCGATGCCCTCCTGCAGCACGCAGACGACTACATCTCTCTACCACGCTCGGAGCAGGAAATTACCAACACAAAAGTGGGATTCCATGCACTTGGCGGCATACCGGGTTGCATTGGTGCCATCGACTGCACCCATGTGGAATTGGTCGTCCCACATGCCATGGAGGCCCAGTACCGCAACCGAAAACAATTTCATTCCCTGAATGTACAAATGGTGTGTGACTCCAACAGGATCATTACACATTGTTGTGCCCGATTCCCTGGATCAACCCATGATTCTATGGTCTTGCGGAACTCTAGAATACCACGCTACATGGAGCGACACGCAGGGAACAGATCCTGGCTACTCGGTGAGTCTCATTTCATGCATGATGATGTGGGGTATGTGATTCGGCAATGACCTGGCAGGAAGGGGGCGGGGGGGGTGTGCGTACGTAGCAATGGCATTCCACATCATACGTTTATCGTCCACATACAGGTGATGCTGGATATCCACTGAAGAGATGGCTCCTCACACCAGTCCGGAACCCACGGGACCAGCATGAGGAGGACTACAACCATGCCCACTCACGTACCCGTGTAGTCATTGAACAGGCATTCGGCCTACTGAAGGGTCGTTTCCGCTGCCTCAGCAGGTCTGGCGGGGCACTCCTGTACCGCCATGAGAAGGTTGCAAAGATGGTGATGGCATGTGTCATGCTCCACAACATGTGCGTACGTAGAAATGTGCCCATGCCCCCTGACGCAGAACTGCAAGCACCTGAAGATGGTCATGATGAGGGTGGGGATGTGGCAGCACCTCAAGGAGTCTGCGAGGCACCGGAGGCCCGTGACATTCGTCAGCATCTCATTGATGTATGCTTCTAGCACTCACGCCTGGTGGCTGATACATGGACACGGGACTCGTGGCACTGTGTGTGTCTGGGACATGCACAATATGGACTGTACGCCTATGATGGCCTAGTACACAAAGATCAATGTCCACACATCTCATTGGTTGATCGTGCACTTTTTATGGCATATGTGATATCATGTTGTACACCCTATCGACCCGCCACCCAAGTGAGCCCAACACACCCCCTCCACCCTCCCACCTCCCCCCCGAACACCAGTGTCCAAAGATGCTCATCGTCCGTGGGCAGTCGCTATTGCAAGCCCCCTCTGCGGGTATCAGGGGCACCCCTGCCTGTGGAGCGCAGGTTCCTCCCAGATCTACGTTGGGGGCTGCCCTGGACGGAACTTGCAACGGATGATGTCTCTGCCTGCTCACGTCCATGCATGTCCCTAAGGGTTTGCGAGAGCTCAGTGAGCACACGGCGCACTGCGGCAAGTTCACCACATACGTCTTTGGACGTCGCATGCAGTTCCCCCCTCAGGCTCTCGGTGCTTCTCTCCATTTGGACTCTCAGGCTCTCGGTGCTACTCTCCATTTGTGCCCTTAGTGTCTCTGTGCCTCTCTCCATTTCTGCCCTAAGTGTCTCAGTTGATGTTTCTATGTCTGCCTTAGTGCCCCCACATTCATCGGCATGGTCCTTGAGGAGCGTGGCCAGTTGCTGCTGTTGCACGATTAACTGGTCGAGGGACTGTTGCCTCTGCTGGGCCATGGCCATTTGCGGGGGTGTCACAGAGGGGCTGTTGTCCTCATGTTGCCCTGCCACAGGTCTTGTGGGGGATGGCCAGTCGTCGTCTTGTGGGTGCCCCTGCGTGGTATCCTCATGTAGTACGGGATGGAACAGACAGGGGGATTGGGACAGGTCATGGATGGATCTGACTTCGACATCCCCGTCTTCTGTGTCGGAGCATGCTGCCATCAATGGGGTGTCACCTATGGTGCTGCTGCCACCGGAGGCAGTGCCTTCTGTGGCATCCGTTGGGGGGACCTGTGGTGGTGGTGTTGTGGGCATGCTGGCTGCTGGGGTGCCTGTTGATGTTCCCTCCTGTGTGCTGCCACCTGATTTGTGCTGCTGCCGTGTCTAAATGCGTGCAGCTGAGGTGGAGGGTCTTTGGCCGTTGGTCTTGGCCCTCTTTGCAGGTGTGCTGGTAGGGGTGTCCTGCAGCTCGTCGTTTGGATCGGACCCTGTGGTGGAGTAAAGGAGGGCGAGGGTTATTGGTGGGTCTGTGGGAATTGGAATGGCATTGTATCACATGCATTGGGGTGGTACCTGAGGGTGATTTGGGTCGGGGCCTTGGAGGTGCTTCCATTTGTGTGTGGAGTGAGGGTGCAGTTGTTTGGCAGCCTGCAGTTAGGGTGTGCCTGCTGCACGTGTAGTGCGTGTTTTAGGGGTTTTTAATTATTTATGTATTTATTGTGGGTTTTAACGTGCGCTATCAGGCCAATGTGTGTGGACGTTCTCCTGGACATGTGTTTCTGTTGCACTATGGGGACACATGGTGCTTCACATGGATGGACTTTGTGGTTTTGGCATTGTTTCATTAGGCCCACCTACCTGATTCTTCGGATGTCTGCACTCCTTTCTCCATCCCTCCGACTCCCTCTATGCTCTCCATTCCGATGGTGGAGGCACAGATTTCTTCCCAGGGGGTCAGCTTGATTGGTGATTCCGACCCTCCCCCGGTGGCTGTGGCAATGTTGCGGTTGGCAGAGAGTATGCTGCGGACGCGTATCCGCAGGTCGTCCCATCGCTTACGGCATTGCTGTGGGGTGCGGGGTGCGGTCCCCACCGCACTTACCCGCTGTGCCACCAGAGCCCATATGGCCTTCTTGTTTGCGAGTGCCGTCCTGGTCATTTGCGTGGAGAAGACGACGGCAGCATTCTCCTGGAGGGTCTCTGTTAGCACGGTGAGTTCCTCACGGGAGAAGTGGACCTGCCGCTTGCGGTCGCACGCTTTCTTCGCTACTTTTCCCATTTTTCTTGGTTTCGCTAGGGTGGATGACGGGTTGGGTTGTGTCTCAGGGTGGTGATTTTAGTGGTTGTGTGGTTTTAGTGGTTTTATAGGTGTACGGCGGGTTGTTTCCCGTTCCGGGCCCGTGTTTTAACTTCCGTTTCCGTATATTTCCGGTCACCGTACTTTACGGTAGGCGCACACTGCGGTGTCCGCTGTGATGGGTGGCGGTATTGCACCTAGGGCGCCGTACGGCGGCGGTGTGGGCCGTTTTGGGGTCATTTCCGCCATCGCGGACTTTGCACTTCCGCCATGCCGTGGTGCTCGTGCCCGATGGGTCGGAATGGGCCGCACTTTGCTCCTTCTTGCAATGGCGGAAACGCTATTTACGCTGTGGCGGTCCGGTCAGTCACTTTCCGCCAGGGTCGTAATGAGGGCCTGTGTCTCCTACTACAATGTCCTTTTCCTGGAGGTTTCTTTGCTCACTTTCTTTGTCATTCCTGGCATGTCTCTCTTGCTGGATGAGTTCATCGTCAATGACCCCGGGTGTCCTTCCTTCCACCTCCGGTATCAGTCCTCTCTGGCATCGTTTGAATAAGGCCTACGCTGGTGCAACACCTGTGGATTGGTGTGGGGTCGTTTTGTACTCCCTCAGAAGATCAGACAGGTTCTGCCGTAACTCCCCTCCCCCATTCAAAGAGATCCAGAATATTTTATTCAGGGTTTGCATGAACCTTTCCGCTTCTCCATTTGCTCTCGGCCAGAGTGGTGTTACTTTCCGGTGTTTGATACCTCTGTCTTCGAGGTATTTAGCAAATTGGTGTCCTTGAAACGGCGGGCCATTGTCCGAGCAAAGTTCCAGTGGGAACCCATGTGTAGCAAAGACCTTTTCCAGTGCCAGGATGGTGTGGTCACAGGCCGTTGATTCCATCAATTCCACCTCGGGGTACCTGGACCGTTGGTCCACTACGACTAAAAAGTACATCCCTCTTCCTGTGGACCCAAAGTTTGCTAGAATGGTGCCCCATGGCTGCTCGCTCCTATCCATGGATCTTATTGGGGGACCTCTTTCAGCTGGGCTCGCCGCTTGACACGGGACGCATACCCTTACAAACTTGTCCACTCGGCTCTCCAGATCTGCGAACCATACTTTGGGCCTTAGGCATGCTTTCATATTCGCTGCTCCTTGGTGACCTGTGTGAGCCAGTTCTAGCACCTGTGTCATGAGAGATCTTGGGATTACTATCTGCCGGCCACGTAGGATGAGTCCGTCCTCGGACACTGAGAGCTCATTCCTGGCTTTCCACAAGGCTTGCATGTGTCTCTGGGCCCCTGCTTCGCATCTGGAATTGTTGACTAGGACATCTTTCCATTCTCCACTGCTTATGGCTGATCGAATGACCTGAAAAACCTCATTGTTGTCAGACGCCACTACTATTTCCTGCTGTGCCAGGGCTACAGGTACGGTGGCTTCCACAATGCTGCGGACCATTTCAATGCTCTCTACCACTTCCACCTTGTCCTGATTGTGGCCCGTGCCCGGGTGTCGAGACAAATAGTCTGCGGGGTTGTTGGTGCCAGGCCGGTATTGCAGTTTCACCCGGTACTCAATCAGGGACAGCATCCAACTTTCAATTTGCAGGGGCGTTTCAATGAGGCTCCTCCCATAATGGGTATTAGATGTTTGTGGTCTGTGATGACCACCACCAGCTTGCCCAGTATGTACAATCTAAAATGTTTACATCCCCACAATATTGCCAGTGCTTCCCGTTCGATCTGAGAATATCTCCTCCCTGTGTCAGAGAGGGCCTTGCTGGCGTAGGCTGTAAGAAGATTCAATTCAACACTACAGCTAAGTCAATGCCTAGTCTGGGATACTGAATGAAAACCCTTATTGATATATCTTTATATTCGGTTCAGTACTCTGGATGACAACCCTTGTATAACATCCCCCCTCTTAGAATCCCCCTGACCCCACTGAGCCAAGAAGTAGGTTTGTTTTGCAAGTTTAAAAGGTTTATTTGAGAAATATAGATACCACGCTTTTATAATAAATTAATAATCAATATCGCCCTTATAAATATAATGTTAATCAAGAATGGGTAATCTGACACTAGCACACTTCTTAATAATCAATGAGGAGTTAGTATAGGATGGATCAAGTAGCAAAAATACTTTTATGATTTCAAGGGAAAAGCAATGAGGAATAAAAGTCAGTACAGAAATACTTGAGATGATTTTAGCAAAAGATAATATAATCACTTTTTCTCTGGCAATTCACCCCCCTCCCCTATGCAATGTAAGACATGGAAGTAGATGGAAAGAGGAGCACACAGTTCTCAGGAATGCAATCAAATACAATACGAAATTCAGTTCCCCCCCAGCAAGCTTAGAGAAAACCGGTATGAGTTTTAAAACACAGGCCCAAGTGCTTTGAATGTGGTAGCAATGAAGTGAGAAATATGCTGAAATGCTTTTAATTCCCTTTAGGAGGTTCAGGGTGAGTGAGAGATACTTGGGATGAGTTCAGGCTCACTTTAGCAATGATTCAGAGATGGTGATTAAGAGGCAAACAAATTTTTAGCAAGGAAAGAAATGACTGCTGATGGTTACACGTGGCTGGATTTTTAACCAAATCGCAAATCGCGGTAAAATTTACGAGTGCGTGATTCGTGATTGCGGAAGAAGTATAAGAGTAGGAAGTCGGTCCTAGGCTTGTTGGAAAGCTTAGATTCTAAGCTTTCAGAGGAAAGTTAAACCAAGTTCGTAGCCCAAACGGTTCCAGAGATATGAACGATTTTGTAAAGGTCGTTTTTCGGATTTAAAGTAAACTCAAAATGACAGGTGACAGCTTTGCAGCTGCAGAATTGACAAATGACAGTGGTGCAGCTTTACAAATGACAGGTGACAGTTAGGAGGCAGTTCTACTTAGATTAAATAGATTGAATTATATTACTTTAAACTAAGAGATTTGGTTTTGCCCCGTCCTAGCTGTACTCACAATATATTTGGAAGGACTGGGTCTCGTCACGGATCTGATCAATCAGGCTAGCGGCACTTCACAGCGATCTGGTCTCTGGGTCTGCGGTTCTGCACGGTCTGGTCTGGTCGGGTCTGGCACTGGTCTGGTCTGTCCGGATACAGCGGTCTCTGCACGGCTCCTGGATCTCTGCACTGGTCCTGGCAAAAGTTCTTGGCAAGGGATTCAAGCAGCTCACCCGGCTGTGAGTAGCTTGCAGTGATTTGAGGCCTGCTGCAGAGAACTCAGCTTGTGGTTTTAGGCCTCTGATTTAGGTTCTAAAGTATAAGTTCTACGTTCTGGAGTATGTAGCTGGAGTCAGTCTGGAACTGGTATCTTCTGGATGTTGTGTGGTCCGGCAAAACGCTCCGCAGCAACTGGATTTGAATGTCCTCTCTAGCTTCCAGTGGCTCTTTTTATGTCTTTTGAAAGCGGGTGTGTGCGCAGCATCACTAAGCCAGCCCCTCTCTCAACTGATCATTGGTCAAGCTTTTCTCTCTTCCTTGATAGGGGAAAGGAAATGTGAGTCATGGTGATGCTGTTTTATGGCCTGCAGAAAGGACACTCCCCTGTCAAATTGCACATAAATCTATATTTGACCCAAATACATATTGCACAGATACGCAGTTGTTTAAACTTACATGCACCCATCACATATCACATGAGGTATACTCTGTTCAAACTCTGCTCTTCCTGGGGGCTTGCATTCAGAAATGGCAACATTTTGCGCTTTTTAGTAGCTTTCCCCATATCGGATTTTTCTCCAAATTTATACAATTGTGTGCAAGGCATGTGGGCATTTAGATAAGGAAGTGTCAGATTTTTAACATGCGTACATTTAGAGTAACAGCCTCTTTTCCGCTCGTAAACCCCCAGATCTTACCACCGGGTCCTAAAACCTCTTAAAATGTGGGCAGAAAAATCACAAGAATTATGGTATCATTTAGATAATTTTGACAAGTCCGCACCATGAGTTATACATCTTTCTTAAAATCATATTCTGGCCAACATGGGTGTGTCTTCCCAGGTCACATGGTTGAGAAACCAGTTTGCCCACTTTCTTTAAGCTCAGCCTGTTCTCAGAGGGGGCTGCCCCTCCCCGTTTCTGCCAAGAGGAAGCCACTTTTACGACTCCCCCAATATAACTTCTGCCTGAGTCAAGGAAGGGCTTTGTTCAAAAGGAAGCCATTTACGACCACCCCAATAAACCATCTGCCTGGGCCCTTTGTTTAGTTTCTTGCAATCCCCTGGTAATTCAATCAGAGAGTGTGTGACCTCCTTTTGGCAGGAGCAACAGAATGCAGCCAGGCCTGGGAACCTGTCAGGCAGAATTGGAATCTCTTTAAGCCAGTTTTCAGATAAAATGTCACTTTTTGTCCCCCAGTTTAAGTCAATACAATTTTTACATACGCAGCTAGAATGCTGATTCTAAGTTCAAAACTATGACATTTTAACAGTTACAAACTATGTGACACTCAAAAGTAGGTCACTCAGTTAATTTAAACATTTCGATTTTGGTGGTTTTAATCCAGTTTCAGTTAGGCTGCTGACATGCATAGCTCAGCCAGTTTTGTTATGAACATTGTTTTGGGCTCTTCATCTTCCCAGACTTTGTATGCACACATACTTCATTCTGCCAGATGTCCGCTGGTGTTCAGTGAGATTTTTGGATATGTTGCAATGTTTGAAAATAGGCATTTTTAGCTGGCATTCAGAGAAACCAAAGGTAACTTTAACGCGTTTTTGAGCTAACAGGCGCTGCTGTTTTACCTTTGGCACCCATTCCACTCATGGCACCCTGGCCCATCATGCTCGCACTGGTGGGTGGCAAGTTAGGCAGCCATTTTGGTGTACGCACAAACTGTGTGGTTCTCCTGGATTCTGGCGCAGATGTGGGCTTTTTGGCCATCTTGGATTTTCTAAGCCCACAGCACCAAATGTTGCAGCATGATAGCTCAAACATGGGTCAGGACACCCAACAAGGCCCCCCCACGCGACTGCACTTTGAATTTGAGTCGATGGGGAGTCGGGTGCACAGAAGGTTTTGACCCACGCACTGGTATGTCCGCATAATCTTCTTCCAATTCTGCAAATGGCACAGTTCAGCATCTTTTCCTCCCTCCAGTCGATCAATCAGTTCTCCTGGCTGGTCCTGATGGGAGGATTGGGCGGTACCCTGGGCCCCTTGGGTCTCTGCTCCCGGTCTCCGGATCGTCCTCCTTGGCCAGTCTCCAGGTTTTCTTTCTCCTAGGACGACAAAGGAAAAGCGGCAATACCTATTCATGGACATTTCTCCCCCAACATTGATATAGTGGGGTGGCATATATATTTTAGAACTCAACAGATATGAATATGCACATTTTTTTAAATTAAGCGACAGGAACACATAAACTTGAGAAACACAGAATTTGATAGGCTATATGTAGGATATTTTAGGGTTGGAATTGAATTACTCTGGAGCGGTACCCTCTGGGATTACAGAGGACTCCTCCAGTTGCTGCAAAGTGTGCCTGGGATGGCAACACTTCAACTGGTTTATGTGGACCCACTTGCCTTCCCCCTCTGCCAAACCGCCTTTGGGGATGCGGATCTTGTAGGCCACAGGGGAGATCTTGTCTATAATCTCAAAGGGTCCCTTCCATGTAGGCAAAAATTTGCGCTGTCTTGCCTGGTTTCTTTGGAAGTTATATAAATAGACCCGGTCCCCCACCTGATATTCCTTCCTGGAAGTTTTCAGGTCATAGTGGGTCTTCATACTCTCGGCTGATCTTTCTAGATTCCGCTGAGCATAGGCAAAAGCATGTTGAAGGTGTTTCCTTAAATTCTCCACATACTCATGAGTTGTGGAGGCATTTATCAACGTTTGCTCTTGGGTTCTGTAGAGCAAATGCTGGGGAAGCACCATCATGCGTCCAGTCATCAACTCAAATGGTGACATTTTGCTTGCAGATGAAGGGGTAGATCTGATGGCCATTAGGACCAGAGGTAATCGGATATTCCAACTTGGCCCAGAATCTGCCACAAACTTCTTTAATATGCTCACAATGGTTCGGTTGTATCTCTCCACTGCTCCAGAAGAAGCTGGCCTGTAAGCAATGTGTAGCTTCCTTTTAACCCCCAGTATCTCCCACATCTTTGTAATTACTTCACTGGTGAAGTGGCTACCCCTGTCTGACTCAATCCTTTGAGGTAGACCAAAACGGTAAAAGATGTGGTTAATCAACAGGGCAGCTGCAGTTTCTGCCTTGCAATTTGGGCTGGGAGACATTCCACCCACTTGGTAAACAAGCATGTAACAGTCAACATGTACTTGTTTCCTCTAGACGAGCGAATCACAGGGCCTACAAAGTCGATTTGCAAATCTGACCATGGCAGTGTCATCCCCCTCTTTTGGAGAGGCGCACGGTGCGTGAGGGATGATGGCTGAAATTGTGCACACACAAGACACCCCTTCAAGTATTGGTCGAGGTCCTGCCCCATGTGTGGCCAGTATGCAACCTCTCTTAAGATTTCCAGTGTTGTGTGAAACCCCCTATGACCGGCGGTGGCCGCATCATGGGCGTGACTTAACATCAGGCTTCGGAATGAGGTAGGATCCACCCACTGATCATGGCCAGCTTGGGATTTCCTTACCAACAAACTGTCTTGGATTCAGAACATTTTTGGACATTTCATCAACACTCTTAGGTCCTCTTTCCCAATGTAATCGGTATCCGTCAGGGGAAAGTTCTCAAGGTGTTGGTAAAACTTACCAATAATTGGATCCCCCTTCTGAGCTGTAATTAAATCAGCATCAGGGGTCTCCTTACTCCATTGTGCAGTTGAAAGATCATTGTGAGCATTTGTCTGGGACCTAGTGATAGCGGTGACCTGGATTTCCCCCAACAGGGACTCTATTTCGTTTAGATCCCCTTGGATGGCCCCGGTTTTGGCCAGCTGATCAGCTAAGTCATTTCCAGTTTTGTCTGGTCCCTCTACTTTGGAATGACCCTTGATCTTCTTCCAGTAGATGGTCATCCCGTTCGAAGTGACCAGATCATCAATGTTTTGGATTAACTTCCCATGTTTCAGGGGTTTGTTATTAGCGCATAACATGCCTCTGGTTTTCCAGTTGACCAGGTGCTCCACGAACCCGTTCCGTACATAATCCGAATCTCTGATTATGACCAGTTCGTGGAGTTGATGCTGGACAGCAGTGAGGATGGCCTGATGCACAGCCATCAATTCTGCCACCTGACTACTTCGGGGACCAATTTTGTATCCAGCGGAGGGTCCCGGAAACTCCTTCACCCAGGCATTCCCTACACCGGCCACCAGTTCTTTCTCCCCGTTGTTGTCAACATGGTAAGAGCATCCATCCACATAGACAGTGGGCATTCCCTCACACTTGTCTTCTTCAAAGACTTTGTGTGGGGAATTAAGGTATGCCTCCATGTTGTCCTTGATTTTTAGACTTTCGTTCTCGAGACAGCTTTCTCCGGCACAATCATGCAAGTCAGCCAGACCTTGCGCGAGGGGACTCTTCTTGTTTTGGCCATATCTGACCTCCACAGGAAAGCCTTGCATTGACAGAATCCAGGAAGTAATTCGGGAATTACTCACATTTCCGGCCCGGATTCTGTCACTTTGGAGATATTGCAGAGGCTGGTGTGGAGTCTCCACTATGATGTGTTCCCCCTGGATAAACGGGCGGTAATTCTTCAATGCCCACACCGTTGCCAGGAGTGCCTTCTCACAATCGTTGAATTTTTCCTCCACAGAGGATAAAGCTTTGCTCGCATAGGAGATTACTTTATTGACCTTGTCATGCTTTTGGTATAATACTGCTGTCAAGCACGTATTAGAGAACCCCGTCTCCAGGAAGAACTCCTTGTTTCTGACAGGGTAAGCTAGGCAAGGCGCTTGTGAGAGGCTTCTTTTGAGTTGTCTTACTGCCTCGGATTGTTCTGGACCCCATTCCCACTTGACCCCCCCTTTCAGGAGATGAATCAGGGGTCTAGTGATCTCTGCGTAGCCCTCAATGAACTTTCTGCTGTAATTAGTCAGTCCAAGGAGGCTTCTGAGTTCCCGCAGAGTTGTGGGGTCTTTCAGTTTCTGGAGTGCTTCCACTTTCTTTTCTTGGGGACAGAGACCCTGAGGAGTAATCTCATGCCACAAGAAATTAACACAGGTTCTACACCACTGTGCTTTCTGAAAGGAAAGTTTTGCTCCGGCGGCCCTCAACTGGGTCAGAACATAACGGATCTCCGCTAGCTGTTCCTCCACAGATGAACTTTTGATGAGGACATCATCTACATAAGCCAGGTTACCCCTTGCACCCAGGTCGGGCATGGCCTTGTGTAGGAAAATGTTGAATTCATTGCCGGAGTTGATGTATCCGAAGGGAGTCCGGGTCCATGTGTACTGCTGGCCCCCCAAGGTAAAAGCCAGCTTGTATTGGTCCTCCCTACTGACAGGCACAGTCCAGTATCCATTGGTCAGGTCTATTGCAGTGAATACCTGTGACCCCTGGATCTGGGCCAGCCCTTGGTCAATGTAGGGCAGAGGCCATCGGGAAGTATGGACCCGTTTGTTGAGCTCCCTAAGGTCGGCGCAGAGTCTCCACTGGCCGTTTGGCTTCAATATTCCCAGCACCGGGTTATTGAAAGTGCTGTGGACTGGACAGATTATTCCCCGGGACTCAAGGTTCTTAATTATTTCAGTAAGGGACTCCATGGATGCAAGAGGCAAGCGATATTGCTTCACAAACACTGGAGTCATTCCAGGGTCCGTGGGGATTGTTGTTGTGTGGATGTCGGTGCGGCCACAGTCATATGAGTCTACCGTAAAGAGATCTTGGAAATCCGAGAAAACTTGTTTCAACTTTTGCTTCTGTTCCAGAGTCACACAGGCATCAGCTAGGTTGACTCTCTCTTCCACCATCTGCCTGAAGCCAGGAAAGACTTCTGGTTTGGCTTTCTCAGCGGCCTCCTCCAGCTGGGTGGAGAAGTCCCTGGTCAGAGTGCTGATTTGGACTGGAGGCTTCAGGTGGAAAAGGCAGCCCTCATGGACCTGGAAAATCACCTCACCCCTCCTGAAGTCACAAGTCACATCTTCCTTACGATAAGGGCAAGAAGTGTACACCAGGAAGTTCCCCCCATGCCGGGTGAAAATCCTGTCTGGTGTTGTATTGTCCTCACTGTCACTGTCAAAACAGTCCTTGGGGATTGGTCCTAACAGTTCATTTCCTAAATCAATGGAAAAATGTCAGTCATCAACCGCCATTCCAATAATGGTGCCTGCGGCTAGAGTAATACTCTTTAAGTCGCTGTTATCCACCTCTATTAGAATGGTGTCATGTTCTATGTTGACTAATGGAGTTGGGTTTACCCCCAACCCTTGCTGTTGGAGAGAAGCGTTTAGATGTATGTAAGCATCAGGGTTTTTCAAATGTTGTCCTCTTTTAACTTTCACTTCCAGGGAGAATTGTCGGGTCCTTTCTGGGATGGTGACTTCCTCTTTGATTTGAATTTCAACTGCATAAGGTAGCAATTGAGCTGACCTAAATGCTTTTTCTGGATCATCAAAGCCCATGGGATTATCCGCTAATCGGGACCAAGCTTTGAAGTTTATTAGGTCCAAACTAATGGCAAAGCGATTGAGAATGTCACTGCCTAAGTAAAAGGCGGCAGTGACGTCTCGCACGACCCAACAATTATGGACTATGCTCTTGTTGCCAATGGAGATTTTGACAATACACCTGCTTGGCAGGAGATGTTTGGAATTAGGTGCTTCCAGGTCCATTTCCCATTTGTCTATCAGTTTGAATGTGGGAATGGCTGGATCTTTTGGGAGTTGGCGGAACATGGCTTCGCTGATGAAGCTCTTACCGTTGTTCACGCACACTCGAGCGAGAACAGAGTCCTTCCCATCATTTAACCGAACAGGGATGAACAACTGCTCTCTAATTTGCTGAATATCAGCCAGGCTCTGAGCTGATTTCACATCTTTCTGGACTATAGGAGTGGGAGTTTCTGATTGTGGATTAGTAAAGAATTTCAGGGTGTTTCCTTCCAGTGTGGAATACCACCTTAAACTGGAAGGAAGGTTGATTTTCATAAATAGAGAGGACCCCCCATCACCAGTCTGTTGTCCTACTGCTATTACTGTCACGTCTGAAGTTTGGTTGTTCTGGAAGTGAAATTCTACTTGGTCAGATTTTTGTTCAACCATGTGGCAGGTGCCGTTTAAACTAACATGGTTCACACTCTGTTTTAATTTTATTGGTCGACTAGTCTGGGTCCAGAGGACCTTGTTTACGCAATCTATTAGGGGTGACAACCTTCTCAGGAGGTCATTCCCTATTAAGCAAGGGGTGCCCTCTGGAGTCACTACTATGACCGGGTGTTTCACCTTGTGTCACCCAATTTCGATGCCCAAATCTGCAGTCCCCTCGACAGGAATTTCCTTCCCGTCAAAGTTCTGCAGTTGTCCAGGAAGAGAGGTGAGAGGAATACGGTAATTCTCCCCCCTTCCTGCATTTAGTTCATCAAAGGCCCTTTTGGACAGAAGGGTAGCTTGGGATCCAGTGTCCACCAGTGCCAAAATTGTACCCTGCCCCTGTACTTGTACCGGGGCATAATATCTTCCCTCCTTCTCCTCAAGGGGGCACAGATAATGCACATTTTTGGACAACTGGTGGGCTAACTTTCTGGTTTTGGACATGGCGAGAGAAGAGATTTGGGCAGAATTCTGTGGAGAGTCTTGGGAATCTGAAAGAAAAAGTTGGCAACTGGAGATCAGAGCCATTGTGGGTTCCCCTGGTTCCGGTTCTGGGCCACCCCCCTTTTTGGAGGCAGTCACCAGGATGGGTTTGAACCAGGGGATTTTGGTATTGTGGGTTCTGGGATGAGATGATGGGCGGCGGTAGCTCAGTCTCCACATCTCCCCAGTCTGAATTGGAATCCCTTGGGACCCATTTTTCCTTGGGAGGAGTTCCCACATCTCTGAAGGAGAAGATCCTTTTCCCAGGATCTTCTGAGGATCCCTCTCCCTCAAATTGGAATACCTATACCTCCTCCACAAAGTGGGTCTGTTTGGGTCCTTTGTTTCTCCTACCCCCCCTCTGCTCCTTGGGAGGCAGGCTTTCAGGGGCAGGAGATTTTGTTTCCGGTTCCTGGTTTTCCACGGGCTGTTTACAAGTTGGGAAGGAAGCTTCCTCCAAAGCTTTACACCCCCTTCCCCTTGTGCCTCCTTCCTGAGAACCGGTGGGTTATCGGGGTGCTGCCCCCGTCATTGTTCTGGAGCACCAGGTCCAGAGTTTGGGGCATTCTGCGGTGGCATGCTCATCTGAGGGTTCTCTTGAGCCCTCAGTATGTGACCCAGATCCCGTGCCATATTTTGGACCTGGCGCTCAAGTTGTGAAACCCGCTCAGGCTGATACGGGGCTCTATTTTCTCCCCTGGGCTGATCCCGGGAAGGGTAGCTATCCCTTCTCTGGTAGTACCCCTGGTTGGGAAGATTTTGGTACCCCTCCACCCTTGGCCTCCCCTCTCCCGGATTAGGTTGTCTGGGCTCAGGGAATTGGGGAAAGAAGGATGGATGATTTTGGGGCTGGAAATTGGGTGGATACCTGGGGAAAAAGTTCTGCCCAGGATTTGGAGAATTTCTGCCCTCCTGTGGGAAGTTGGGAGGGAAGTTCCCTGGGTTAGGTGCCTGGCTGGATCCCCCCCCCCTTAGGCTGGAGGAGTCCACACATAACCCAGGATTGGTCGGTTTCCCTTGTAGCAGGGACTTACATAGTCAGGGGAGCGGGGGACCCCATTTGTGGGACTACCTCCTCGACTCCCTGTCTGTGACTGGCCCGAGGGCCTTCTGGGCTGTGAATTATTTGGTGCAGGCAGGTTTTTAGGCCCCCCCATCTCCAAATCTAAAACGGGGGCAACCTTTACCTCTGCCACCTTGGCAGCAGCCGGGGTGCTGTTGGTTTTGGGGTTTTTCGATAGGCTTCTGCACCTCATAGATCCGGGTAGCCTGTTCAATGACCCAGTCTAAAGATCTTTTCTCATGAAAATCTCTCACGAGCTGGGTCATTATGTATTTGGGTAAGGCATGGAAAAACGTATTGATAAATTCTCTGCTATCCGTGCACACCCTTCTGGTGGTCTGCGCAAAAGCACGTTTTAATTCTTGCACAAACTCTTGTGGGGCCTGATCCTCCCCACATTGCAAATTGTAGGCTGCCTTGCGAGCCTCTTGAGGATTTCTGTGAACAGAAAAATGTTTCAAGATGGCCGCCTTATAGGTGGACCATCTTAAATGATTTTGGTCCTCCAGCCCCACAAAGAAACTGGAGTATTCTGGGGAGAATGTCCATTTGACGTACTGGATGCAGCTACTGCTGTCCTTCAAATGGAAAGTCTCCATCATTTGCTCATAGAGCTCCAAGTGTTCCCAAACGGAATACTTTGCGTTCTTATGATAAGGCGTGATGACACTCCTTATTGCCTTTATTTGCTTCAATGGGTCCTTAAGCAAGGCCCTTTTTGCCTTATTGACCTTTTTGGTTTGGGTAACCCTGGTCCATTCATCCTCTGGCTCAGAGGCACTGCTCCCAGAGGTTCCTGTCTGATCTTCCAGGTTTTCCCGGATTCTGCGAGCCTGGGAATGGCTGGCAGAATGTGGGGACCTGGTCTCCTGTGTCCTGCGCCGTTCAGAGGAGTCTTCAGATTCCTCCTTGCTGCCAGGATTTGATGGGTACCCCCCCACTGACCAAACTGGGCAGAAGTTTTCAGGATGCCCTTAATGGGCCTACTCTCCTGGGGTTCCCCACTAAATTGCACTGTGCTTGGGTGCCCATACCCGGATGCCCGCCCATCCATTCCTGGGAGGTACTGGCCTATGAGCCCCATACTTCTAGCTGGATAGTAATCTGCCATCCCCGTGGCCCTGGGCTCATGTGCGCGAGGGGACATGGGGGTGGCAGAGTCCAGGGACTGGGAGAGATGAAGGCCTCTGGTACTAGGGCTCCTGAGGTTATGCTCAGGAGTTTCTCTTTCCCAGCGAACCTCATCTCTATCCGCCCCTGCTTCCTGTTGCAATGCAAGAGCCTGCGCTTTCAGTTCCTCAGTTAAGGCCTTACTCGACTCTATCAGTCTCTCCTGCATCGCTACCTGTTGCTGGAGCCTATCATTGTGCTGACAGAGAGCCTCATTTTCTCTCTGTGCCTCCTGATTGGTCCTGGAGTACTGGGCCAGTCTCTGCTGCAGGAGGGTTACCTCCTGAGCTGTGTCCCTATTGGCCTGCTCCTTTCTTGCCAGAGCATCCTCCACCCTCCTGGTGTGCTCTAACAAGTTCTGGTGTTCTTTTTGGAGGTCACCCAGTCCCTGGAGGGCCAGGTGATTTTCTTCCATTTTCCTTTTTAAGTGGATGACTTCCTGGCCTAAGGTGTCCCTTTCCTGACTAAGAGCCTGCATCTGTGCCGCCAGGTCGTCCCTTTGCCTTTGGAAGGCAACAGCTTTCTGGTGCTCCTGATCAAACTCTGCCTGGGTATCCAGGTCTTTCAGAATCAATTTATTGCTTTCCTCTTTCTCTCTGTCTAATCGAATTTGCAGGGTGGCTACCTGTTTTGTGCATGCCCTGTTGAAGTCCAGTTGTTGCTCCAGCTTTTTCTGGCTCTGCAGAAGGGAGTCCAAACCTTCTTGGTACTCCTTCTGCAAGGCCAGAAATCTGGTATCCTGGTCAGCCTTCTCCTGTTGCAGTCTATCCATGTCCTCTTTTATTTTAATGATATACTGCCTACTATCATTTTCTGACTACTGGCTCCTCTGCAGCCTCTGCTCAGAAGAGACCAGGTCAGATTGGGTCTTTTCTAACGCCAGCTGTTGCCTATTTGCCAGATCTTGGCCTTCAGCACATTTGTCCTGCATGGCTCCCATATATAGATACAAATATGCTGCTATCCTGGCAATCTTATTATGTTCATCTTTGGCTTTAGGGGCCATATATAGTTCACTCAGGGCCACATGTAGGGGACACTGATCTCCCCATATATCTGACCCTGTTTCAGTGACCTGTTGCGCGATTGCCTGCAACCAGACCGTTTGGTCCTGATGAGTCCACTCACCGCTCACAAATAGCTTATGTAAGAAGTGCTCTCTGGCTATTTTGATGTCTACCAGTGTCGTCATTCTGGAATTTGAGTTCCTTCCTGACTTACAGAAGTTTGTATTTTATTTTTGCAAAACAGACCGTTTTCTTAGAGCGTTCCTTTGAGGAGTGCTTTACAGCGTAACACAGCGTGGTGATCCGACCTGATATGTGTATCTGGTCAGCTGGCACACTGTATTAATCTGCACAAATGGTAAATCTAACCCAGAATATCCCGGACGAGCCCCCACTTTGTAAGAAGATTCAATTCAACACTACAGCTAAGTCAATGCCTAGTCTGGGATACTGAATGGAAACCCTTATTGATATATCTTTATATTCGGTTCAGTACTCTGGATGATAACCCTTGTATAACACCCCCCTCTTAGAATCCCCCTGACCACACTGAGCCAAGAAGTAGGTTTGTTTTGCAAGTTTAAAATGTTTATTTGAGAAATAAGACAAAATATAGATACCACGCTTTTATAATAAATTAATAATCGATATCGCCCTTATAAATATAATGTTAATCAACAATGGGTAATCTGACACTAGCACACTTCTTTATAATCAATGAGGAGTTAGTATAGGATGGATCAAGTAGCAAAAATACTTTTATGATTTCAAGGGAAAAGCAATGAGGAATAAAAGTCAGTACAGAAATACTTGAGATGATTTTAGCAAGAGATAATATAATCACTTTTTCTCTGGCAATTCACCCCCCTCCCCTATGCAATGTAAGACATGGAAGTAGATGGAAAGAGGAGCACACAGTTCTCAGGAATGCAAATACAATACGAAATTCAGTTCCCCCCCAGCAAGCTTAGAGAAAACCGGTATGAGTTTTAAAACACAGGCCCAAGTGCTTTGAATGTTGTGGCAATGAAGTGAGAAATATGCTGAAATGCTTTTAATTCCCTTTAGGAGGTTCAGGGTGAGTGAGAGATACTTGGGATGAGTTCAGGCTCACTTTAGCAATGATTCAGAGATGGTGATTAAGAGGCAAACGCATTTTTTGCAAGGAAAGAAATGACTGCTGATGGTTACACGTGGCTGGATTTTTAACCAAATCGCAAATCGCGGTAAAATTTGCGAGTGCGTGAATCGTGATTGCGGAACAATTATAAGAATTAGGAAGTCGGTCCTAGGCTTGTTGGAAAGCTTAGATTCTAAGCTTTCAGAGGAAAGTTAAACCAAGTTCGTAGCCCAAACGGTTCCAGAGATATGAACGATTTTGTAAAGGTCGTTTTTCGGATTTAAAGTAAACTCAAAATGACAGGTGACAGCTTTGCAGCTGCAGAATTGACAAATGACAGTGGTGCAGCTTTACAAATGACAGGTGACAGTTAGGAGGCAGTTCTACTTAGGTTAAATAGATTGAATTATGTTACTTTAAACTAAGAGATTTGGTTTTGCCCCGTCCTAGCTGTACTCACAATATATTTGGAAGGACTGGGTCTCGTCACGGATCTGATCAATCAGGCTAGCGGCACTTCACAGCGAGCTGATCTCTGGGTCTGTGGTTCTGCACGGTCTGGTCTGGTCGGGTCTGGCACTGGTCTGGTCTGTCCGGATACAGCGGTCTCTGCACGGCTCCTGGATCTCTGCACTGGTCCTGGCAAAAGTTCTTGGCAAGGGATTCAAGCAGCTCACCCGGCTGTGAGTAGCTTGCAGTGATTTGAGGCCTGCTGCAGAGAACTCAGCTTGTGGTTTTAGGCCTCTGATTTAGGTTCTAAAGTATAGGTTCTAGGTTCTGGAGTATGTAGCTGGAGTCAGTCTGGAACTGGTATCTTCTGGATGTTGTGTGGTCCAGCAAAACGCTCCGCAGCAACTGGATTTGAATGTCCTCTCTAGCTTCCAATGGCTCTTTTTATGTCTTTTGAAAGTGGGTGTGTGCGCAGCATCACTAAACCAGCCCCTCTCTCAACTGATCATTGGTCAAGCTTTTCTCTCCTCCTTGATAGGGGAAAGGAAATGTGAGTCATGGTGATGCTGTTTTATGGCCTGCAGAAAGGACACTCCCCTGTCAAATTGCACATAAATCTATATTTGACCCAAATACATATTGCACAGATACGCAATTGTTTAAAATTACATGCACCCATCACATATCACATGAGGTATACTCTGTTCAAACTCTGCTCTTCCTGGGGGCTTGCATTCAGAAATGGCAACATTTTGCGCTTTTTAGTAGCTTTCCCCATATCGGATTTTTCTCCAAATTTATACAATTGTGTGCAAGGCATGTGGGCATTTAGATAAGGAAGTGTCAGATTTTTAACATGCATACATTTAGAGTAACAGCCTCTTTTCCGCTCGTAAACCCCCAGATTTTACCACCGGGTCCTAAAACCTCTTAAAATGTGGGCAGAAAAATCACAAGAATTATGGTATCATTTAGATAATTTTGACAAGTCCGCACCATGAGTTATACATCTTTCTTAAAATCATATTCTGGCCAACAGGGGTGTGACTTCCCAGGTCACATGGTTGAGAAACCAGTTTGCCCACTTTCTTTAAGCTCAGCCTGTTCTCAGAGGGGGCTGCCCCTCCCCATTTCTGCCAAGAGGAAGCAACTTTTACGACGCCCCCAATATAACTTCTGCCTGAGTCAAGAAAGGGGTTTGTTCAAAAGGAAGCCATTTACGACCACCCCAATAAACCATCTGCCTGGGCCCTTTGTTTAGTTTCTTGCAATCCCCTGGTAATTCAATCAGAGAGTGTGTGACCTCCTTTTAGCAGGAGCAACAGAATGCAGCCAGGCCTGGGAACCTGTCAGGCAGAATTGGAATCTCTTTAAGCCAGTTTTCAGATAAAATGTCACTTTTTGTCCCCCAGTTTAAGTCAATACAATTTTTACATATGCAGCTAGAATGCTGATTCTAAGTTCAAAACTATGACATTTTAACAGTTACAAACTATGTGACACTCAAAAGTAGGTCACTCAGTTATTTTAAACATTTCGATTTTGGTGGTTTTAATCCAGTTTCAGTTAGGCTGCTGACATGCATAGCTCAGCCAGTTTTGTTATGAACCTTGTTTTGGGCTCTTCATCTTCCCAGATTTTGTATGCACACATACTTCATTCTGCCAGATGTCCGCTGGTGTTCAGTGAGATTTTTGGATGTGTTGCAATGTTTGAAAATAGGCATTTTGAGCTGGCATTCAGAGAAACCAAAGGTAATTTTAACGCGTTTTTGAGCTAACAGCGCTGCTGTTTTACTTTGGTACCCATTCCACTCATGGCACCCTGGCCCATCATGCTCGCACTGGTGGGTGGCAAGTTAGGCAGCCATTTTGGTGTACGCACAAACTGCGTGGTTCTCCTGGATTCTGGCGCACATGTGGGCTTTTTGGCCATCTTGGATTTTCTAAGCCCACAGCACCAAATGTTGCAGCATGATAGCTCAAACGTGGGTCAGGACACCCAACAAGGCAATGGGGCGCATTTGTCCTTGGGCATCCGCCTGCAATAGCACTGCGCCCAGGCCAACAGGACTGGCATCCACCACCATTTCAGACTCCTTATCTGGGTTGAAGTATGCCATCGTTTCTTGGCCCGACAGCGCTGCCTTGATGTCTATGAACGCCTTTTGCTCTCTTGCAGTCCATGACCATACCACGTCACTTTTAGTCAACGCCCTCAGCGGCTCCGATAGTGAAGCCAGGTCTCTAATGAATCTCCCATAATAGTTTGCTATGCCTAGAAAGCTTCTAATTTTCTCAGGTGACTCCGGGGCAGCAGCTTCCCGAATGTCGTGCACATTTTCAGGATCCGGAGATATGCCTCCAGCATGAAAGACAAAGCCAAAGAACTCAATGTGGTCCTTGAAGATTTCACACCTCTTTTTGTGCAGGGTGAGGCCCAAGTTCTGTAGTCTGTCTAGTGCAAATCCCAGCCTCTTCATATGGTCCGCTTCCGAGGATGCAAAGATGAGGATGTCGTCACTCATGTCGATTACCCCCTTCAGTATGGCTAGGGCTCCCCTGATGACATTTTGGAAGACCTCCGCCGGCGACTACATGCCAAAGCTCAACCGCTTGAACTGGTATAGCCCTTCATTGGTTGTAAAGGCCGTAATGTAGCGTGACTCTGGATGAAACTCTAACTGATGGTATCTCGACCTTAGGTCCAATATGGCGAACACTTTGGCCCCTTGCAACTTCCCTATGCTGTCATCCAACGTTGGTGTGATGTGTCATTCTCTTTTTATGGCGGCATTGGGAAGACGCATGTCGACACAAATGCGTACTGCACCCGGTGGTTTGGGTTTGGGTGCAACCACGATCGGGGACACCCATGGGATAGGGTCCTCCACTCTTTCTATTATGTAGTTCTTTTTCTACTTGGGCGCTCAGATGAAATGGTATTCTTCGGTGCTTCAGGGCCGTCGGCCTCACTGTCTCATCGAGGTGTAATCTGATTGGGTCCCCTTTCAGTTTGCCCACCCCTTTGAAGAGGTTCTCATACCGTTCTAGGAGGCGTTCAACGTTGGATTGGTACACCGACATAGTGAAGTGGACAATGTCAAGTGCCTCTGAAGCTGCACAGCTCAATAAGGAGTGAGGGCTAACATTTGTCACGAAGAACCTAGCTTTGATCGTGTTTTGTCCATGAGTGACTGGTGCGATGAATACTCCTTGGATGAGTAATGGCGTGCTCCACCTGAAGGTGTAGATATTTGCCCTGGACGTCTCGAGCTCGGTCGGTCCAGGAAGGGCCTCGTAATGGTCTGTTGCTAGAACACACACCGACACACCGGTGTCAATCAAGACTGGTGTCGGGGTGTCCCCAATGCTGACCACACACATGGACTGCCTCCTTTTCTTAGCACCTGTGGCGATGTTGGAGATAAAGAATACCTCCTCCTCATCCTCTTCTTCTTCTGCTAGGTCGAGCTCTTGAACAACCTGTTCGATGGCCGCAACATTCCTGGATCTCCTGTGATTTCCTCCGCCCGCTCTTGCAGGTCCTCTGGAAGTGGCTACGGGGGCTGCAGCTCTGCACACCCTCGCAGAATGTCCAGGTGTACTGCATCTGCCGCACACTCTCGCTTTTGCCAGGCATTCACCAACATGAGGAAGATCGTATCCACAGCATTGGCAGGATTGTGGAATACTGTTGTTTGAAGGGCCGCCAGTTCTTTTCTGGCCCCACCATGACTTGGGAGGGGTTGCCTCACACATCTCCCTCCTTCCTGGTCAGACAGCAACGTCCATCTTTGCACCTCTGCTCTCCGCAAGCTCATAGGCCCGCCCAGTCTCCAAGATCTGCGCTAGCGTTAGGCCAGGCTCCCAAAGCACTTGTCTCCTCAATTTTCCGGAGCTGCACCCTTGGATGAGCTGGTTTCGTACCATTCCCTCCTCATTCTCCCATCGGCAGGTGCTGGCTCACTGTCTTAGACTTGCGCAGAATTGGTCCAGGGATTCGTCACTCAGCTGCTTTTCCGCACACATAATGAATCTGCCGTAGTCCATGTTTGCCATGGGTAGGAAGTTATTCTGCAGAGCTAGTTTGACAGCTACGTACGTTGTAACTTGTAGGTTTAATGACTCATATATGCGGTGTACTTCTGTTCCAGCTGAGTACAACAACGTTGCCACCTTTGCATCGCCCTCCATCTCGCCGGTGGCTCTAAAAAACATTTTGAGTTTCTTAACCCACAGCACCCATTTAGGCCCAAGCTTGGATGGGGCTCCTGACATGTTGAATTCTGGCATGGGCTCCAGAGTGCTGTGCTGTTGGCGTGGTACGTGCGTTGGGGCGATGGCTCCATCTTGTTCACCAATCTCTGCAGACCGCACAAGCACCCCACGTAGTGGTGTGAGGCCGCAGGTCTGACTCCTCTTGGGTCTTGTAAGGCACCCCACTCACTTGGAATGATGATTGAATCAGCACTCCCACACTGGCATGGACTTCCTGTTCGTGGGTCTGTGAAATCTCAGCTGCTTGAGGGTCACACTGACCTTTATGTTGTCAAATCCGCGGGAATGGTTCCTGCGCCATGGATTTCAGTTGACATCAGCACCAAAACGTCCTCCTTCTGCAGAATCCTACCCATCCTTTAACACAATCTGTGTGTCAAGATGTAACACACCAAAACACCTTCACAGGGTTGATTTCACGGCCAGCGGGTAACCGCAGTCGTGAAAGTTCCAAAAATTGTGTAAAATACACACACGGAAAGTGCACGAGCACCCTCACGGGCCGCAACTGTCACGCGTATAATTTTAAATGGCCACCAACTTGCTGCATAGGATACAGAGCTGCGTTGTCTGTCGGAGCGCCTCATCCGATGAACGTACAGTGTAGAGGCTCACATACATACATCTACAGCACTTCCTCGTCGCAAATGTTGTGGTTACAGTTATGGCCCAGGCCGCTCCACACAGTACGCACGCATACTATAGGAGAGAGTACATACACGTCAGCTCGGTATGGGAACCCGGTGGCAACTGCCGTATCGTTTCTCGTTTATTAAACAGCTCATGCGCAAGCCTCGTTCAGGCCCACGCATGTGTACAAACACATAACTCTACATAAATATCTGAACCCCAAAGCTGCCCGCAGCAATGCTGGTGATTAACCATTGCCCATCTGGTCCCACATTATGGTGAATGGTGTGACAGCCGAGTGTGCATTAAGCACTTAGTGATTCAAGCATTCAGCCCTTCCATGATAGAGTTATTTGCCAAAGATCCGTGCTCTTCCTTATGTTCCCAAAATGCTCCTTGATTTTTATGCAAAGCAGGCAGGAGCCCCCACAGGTGTTACTCAATCTCAAGTGGGTAGGTCGGAACAGTACAATGGGATTGTACCTGCCTGTCCTTCCTGGAATGGAAAACTTTTATCAGAAAATGATGTATAGGTTTAGTTAATGTCCATTGCCCAGTAAGGCAAGCATTTATACATCATTAATGATATTCGGTTATTTACAATGCACTTAATACCCAGAGGATCCTCGGGTCGAACCAGTGTTATTTCGGGCCATCTTGCTTCTAAGGCGAGCGTGTTGCCCCTGAGCTATCCTCCCGAGACATTGCTACAGAGGATATTCTTATCATGACTAGAATATATACCAGAACTGAGCCTTGCAAATGAACATTGTAAAATTGCAACAAAAAGAGCCAGTTTTCACTGTTATTACAATTAAATCATTTCCTTTTTTAATAGATGATTCTGCAAAGAACACACAGCTTTAATATATATATGCTGGTTCCACAAAACCCCCAGCTCTCCCCAGGATATCTGTTTTATTTTTCTCTAATTGGCCAGCTGTTGGCAAGGGCTCCAGTGGTTCAAGCGAGTGTGCACCTGAGTGTGTGACTCTCATCTACACAGGAAAACACACAAAAGAGAGAAAGAGAGTGCAGAGATGGAGTGCAAGGTTTGGGATGATAGACTGGGAACAGTAGATACATATTTTACTAAATGAAAAATCTAGTGAAATTTTTAATACACTGAAGAGCCACAAGGGGTCAGCAAACGTCCTTCTATGTTTTCAAACGTGCTTTGTCTTGCTGCTTCTGCAGCCTTTTCAAGTGATTTCATGAAGAACTGACCCTCCCAATTCCAGGTTTGCAACAGGTTCAGTGGTAAAGGTGTCTGTGTGCTCTGTGCGCGTCTACATATATGTTTGCTATTACAGCAATTGCCACCCGATAGTTTAGGTGAAACTTCAGAACCATTGACTTTTACAGGCATTTTATATCTAATACCTTTAGACCCGTTGCACACTCGTGCCTGAAATCGGGCATATAAACTACACAGTTATGAAGCGTGGGTAAAAAGATGCTTTTGGACCAAGCCTATTCATTTTGCCATGGGCGAAAACCTGCATCATTTAGACACATATAGAGCAAAAACTGCTGGACTGATTTGCACCAAATAATAAACAATTTGGGTACAAAGCAGCGGGGACGCGCCTGTTGGTGGTTTAATGTAAATCCGTCTGGTATTTTCTTTTTTATTTGACAGGGAAGGGGGTGCCCCAGACCCTCAAATAATATATATCTCCTCTGGTACACTGCAGTAACGGAGGCTTTTCAGAAATGAAAAACTGCCATTGTTTTTTCATCGACGCAAGCCGTTCTCATGGGAGTCCCGTGGGACATTTGTAGAAATGTTGCAGTATATTTTAGGTAAACTCATGCGAGAACAGGGAGGGTCACCAAAAAAACTTTTCGAAATGTATCTAAAACATCAAACTATGTGCTGTTGGTTCCGCAGCATGACATTTTTAACACTGATGAGGCTGCGTTTGAAAGTGATGAGATTTCCATAATCCATAATCAAAGAACACAAGAGTAAAACACATGAGAGAGTGGGAGAAAAGGCTCACACTCTCTCCAGGTAAAATAATCAAGTGCTCAAAATCCAGCAAAGTTGCTGGGGGTCTCTAAGGTGAAGGGAATGGGCACATTTATGAGAATTCTCCCTATCAAGCAGGAACTAGAAGCCTCTGCCGGTTTGTTGCCTGGCTCGAGGCAGGCGTAGAGGCATTGCCGCCTAAGGTCCTGCAGGGCTCAGCCTACGTAAGGAGATGGAGGGATCCATGTATGCCCGTGGGCAGGGGGGTGCTGAGTGGGGTTGTTTTTGCACACTGTTTCATCCCCGTGCCTCCAGGTCTGCGTTTCGTTTTCTCATCAGTACGACGGGGCCGGCTCATTCATGTGCCTTGCGGGGATGGGTTGGCCTCCGCCTCCAGAGGTTTGTTTTTGTTAGTTTTCTCCAGTGAAACTGGAGGGAAACTCTGGTTTAAACGGCCCGTTCCTAAGGAGATTAAATGTTTGTTTTCCCTCCTTGATGGATTTCTCCTGGTCTGCAGTTTAAATATGATTGCTCAGCAAGTGGCTTTTCTGATTTGCTGTTGATGCACACCATGGGAAAGCGCTCTGCTAAACTCAGATACCTTGCCCTGTACTCTTCCTCATCTTCCTCTTCACCTGAGCATCGCAGGAGGAAAAAGAAAAAATCAAGGCATTTTTCCTTATCCAGGAAGGACTTAAGGAGTTGCTAAGGCATCATGGCCATACACATGGGCACAAGTGCCGGCGTTGGTCTTTCTCATCATCCTCCTCCTCTGCCACTTCCTGTTCATCATCGGCTGATGCAGAAGGGAAATATCTGGACAGGGAAGGAGTAGAGGAGGAGCTTGCTCAAGTTTGAGACTGCATGGGGTTTTCAGAGCCCTTGGTACCAGTGGAGGGGGCTGACCCCACTATTCGCCAATATAAGCATACCCTGAGGATGGGTTTGCCTTTGGTTTCTGATATCCAGGCTAAGATCCTTCGTGAATGGCGTGACACAGAGAAGATTGACATGCCCCGCTTTATGGCCAATCTCTACCCATTGAAATGGGGTGAGCCGTTGCTCTCCGATTCAATTACGGTTGATGATATCCTCGCCAGCCTGGTGGGTTGCTCCTCTATGTCGGCCAAGGAGGCAGCTGTCCGTTACTCCGTGGACCGTAGGGTTCATTCCAGCTTGACGAAGGTTCATGCTGGTGCACATCTGGTGCTCAGGGTGTATATCTACGGCTCCTACACTACGGAGACAGTGCTGCGTGGTTTTAGGAAGGTGAGGAAGGCCATGGAAGGGGGCTCTGACCGTGCCCCTCTGCTGGCTGACACGCAGCAGCAGGTTGAACTTTTGTCCGATCTGGCATTTGATGGAGTGCGTGGCTCGCCCATGGCCATGGCTTCTGGTGTTTCGGGCCTGAGGCATGTGAATCTGCGGGATTGGAAAATGGAAGGTTCACAGAAGACGGCTGCCCTTAAACTTACATTTGATGGTTCCAAACTTTTTGGTGATTTACTTGAGGATAAAGTGCAAAAGGTGTTTCGTGCTGACAAACACGCTGACAAATTACAGCAGGAGTCTACCTCGACGGTCAAGAAATCTGCGGGTGCAGGGACCAGAGGTTCTTTCCCTGGTTCCTCTTCCCACTCTTTTTGGAGAACAAGGGGGTGGGGCCGTTGTCTTCCGCGCTCTTCGCTTCCGGGCCTGGCCCAGAAGTCCTGACGGTTTGGGCAGGCCATTGGGCGGTCGTCTGCGGCTGTTATTTCCCATATGGGAAAGGTTGTACTCGGATTCTTGGGCTCTGGACACCATCCAGAGGGGTTATCGAATAAACTTCCTGTCTCCCCCTGTCCAGGATTGCAATGGTTAGAACTGTTGTTCCACAAGCACTGACCAAGAGGTTGGCTATGGCAACTGCTCTTTCCGAGTTGTTACTGAACGCAGCGATCATGCCCGTTCCCTTCCCGCACCAGGGTCTGGGTTTCTACTCACGGGTATTTCTGGTCCCCAAACCTTCAGGGAAGTCTTGCCTCATCTTGGAACTCAAGGCTCTGAACTGCTTCATCTGGAAGGAACGCTTTAAAATGGAAACCTTACAGAATATTCTCCTGATGTTGCACAGGGGGGAATGGATAGTGTCCCTGGATCTCCAGGATGCATATTACCATGTGGCTGAATGCCCCTGCCACATGAAGTTCTTCCGTTTTGCAGTGGGGTCTCGGCATTTTCAGTTCCGAGAGCTCCTGTTTGGGTTACGCTCACCCCCCAGGGTGTTCACCAAGCTAGTGGCTCCCCTGGTAGCACATCTACAACTGAGGGGCCTCCAGATTTTTCCCTACAAGGACGATTGCTTGGTCAAGGCAGCACTCCGACAGACTGTCCTGGCTCATCTCCAGCTGGTCTGTCAGGCTTTGCGGGACTGAGGGTTTCTGGTGAACGGGCATAAGTGTCAGTTGGAGCCCTCTCAGGATATGGTTTTCATTGGGGCTCAGATTTGCACCAGGATGGGGAGAGTGTTTCTGTCCCAGGTGAGCATCCATTGCATGCTGGGTGTTCTGGGCAGGGTTTTCAGGAGGCGGTGTGTCACGGCTCGCCTGTTGCTCATCCTTTAGGGGCACATGGCGTTTTGAGTTTTTCTGGTTCCTTGGGCTTGTCTTCATCTGCGTCCTCTGGTGTCTTATCTACTCTCCCACTGGCTCCCGGCTTCTCAGGCTTACGAGACTTTGATCCCGGTGTCGCCGTTTCTGAGGGCATCCTTACTGTGGTTGTTGCGGGTTTCGAATCTCTGGGCAGGGGTTTCCCAGGTCCGTTCTCCTGTGACCACTCTTACTACAGATGCCAGCGGGAGAGGATGGAGGGCCATGTTGGGCGTCCTCTCGGCCCAGGGGTTGTGGCCTCCTGAGGAGGGCCATTGTTCGTCCAATTGGAGAGAGTTGTGTGCCATTCTCCAGGCCCTGTTGTACTTCAGAGTGTTTCTGGAAGGCCGGGCAGTTTTGGTCCAGATGGACAATACCACTCGGGAGGATAGCTCAGGGGCAACAAGGTGACACGGAGCAACACAGGTTCAATCCCCGGGTCCACGCTTAGAAACCTCTGGGTATTAAGCGCTTTATAAATAACCTATCATATCATATCATACCATGGCATTGGCATATGTCAACCGCCAGGGAGTGTCCGGCCGCTCCTTTAATGCTCTGGCAGCTCAGATAGGTTCCGGGGGGGCCTCACATCTGTTGTCCCTGGTGGCCTCTCATGTCAGGGGGGTGGATAATGTTCGAGCGGATCTACTCAGCCGCCGGTTCCCCTCCTCTGCGGAACTGGTTCTGTCAAATAGTGTTTTTTGCAGAGATCTGTGTCAGGTTTGTGATCCCCGTTCTGGATCTCTTTGCCTCTCTGGCCTCTGCAAAGGTTCCTCTCTTTTTCTCCCGTTTCCGGCCGAGGGGAATTGGGGGGTGGATCCCTTGCTGTGCATCGGCCTCAGGGTCTCCTTTATGCATTACCTCCTCTCCCCCTTCTTCCTCAAGTGGTTCAGCGCATCAGGGAGAACGTGTCGACTGTGTTGTTGGCTGCTCCATTCTGGCCCAGCCGGAGCTGGTTCCCCTCACTGTCGAAACTTCAGTCCCGGGAACCTTGGTTGATTCTGAAGTGGCCTTGTCCCTGTAGGCAGGTCTGGATTTGGGGTTCGATAGATTCAATGAGCAGTATGGCTATTGCACTGTCTCGGTTAATGTCCCAAGGGTTTTCGGGTCCTGTGATTGAGTTTATCATTAATGCTTGTAGACCTTCTACTCTGAAGGCGTATGGCAGGCACTGGGACCACTTCCGGGATTGGTGTGGGTGGTCTGGGATCCCCCCTACGTTCTGGTCTGCCTGCTATACTCCATTTCCTCTGGGAGGGTTTTGACAAGGGCCTAGCGATCTCCACGCTTCACTCCCAATGGGCCTCCATTAAATTCCTCTTGCTGGACTATGATGGCCATCTGGATGGGGAGGTGTTGGTGGGGAAGTTGCTTCGGGGTCTCTCTTCTTCCCCTCCTTGTACTAATAAAGGACTTCCCCCTTGGGATCTTCCTCTTGTTATGTTATGTTACTTTTCATTTATATAGCGCCTTATGTACCATTGGTATGATCTCAAGGCACTGGTAGGTTGAACGCCCTCGGGAACAGTAGTTCAAGTCAGTAGAGAGAGAGCGAGTCATAAGGTGCATGTGAGCACCAGATATGTGACACACTTCATCCGTTCCATCATTCCACACACTTCATCTGCTCCACACACTTCATCATCGGCACACACACTTCATCCATTCCATCCGCTGCACACATTTAATCCGTTCCATCCGCTGCACACACTTCATCCTTTCCACACAATTCGTCAGCCCCACACACTTCATCTGTTCCATCCATTCCATACACTTCATCCACTCCACACCCTTGATCAGCTCACACACTTCATCCGTTCCATCCGCTCCACACTGTTCATCAGTTCCATCCGCTCCACATATTTCATCCATTCCGTCTGCTCCACGCATTTCGTCCGTTTCACCCGCTCCACACTTTTCATCCGTTCCATCGGCTTTACACATTTCATCCATTCCATGCGCTGCACACACTTCATCCGTTCCATGCGCTCGACACACTTCATCCATTCACCCACCCCACACACTTCATCCGTTCCATCCGCTCCACACATTTCATCCATTCCATCCACTCCACACATTTCATTTGTTCCATCCGCTCCACACACTTCGTCTGTTCCATACGCTCCACACAATTCGTACGTTCCATCCTTTCCACACTCTTCATCTGTTCCACACTCTTCGTCCGTTCTACACTCTTCATCCGTTCTACACTCTTCGTCCGTTCTACACTCTTCGTCTGCTCAGCATACTTCGCACATTTCATCCGTTCCACCCGCTCCATACATTTCATCCGTTCCATCCTCTCGACACACTTTGTCCATTCCATTTTTCCACACACTTCATCCGTTCCGTCCGCTCCACACACTCCACACTCTTCATCCGTTTTGTCTGCTCCACATACTCCAACCTCTTCATCTGTTTCGTCCGCTCCACACACTCCACACTGTTCATCCGTTCCGTCTGCTCCACACACTACACACTCTTCATCCATTCCACACGGTCCACACTCTTATTCCGATCTACACTCTTCATCCGCTCCACACTCTTCATCCGCTCCACATTCTTCATCCGTTCCACACTCTGCATCTGCTCCACACTCTTCATCCGCTCCATCCTCTTCATGCATTCCACACTCTTCATGCGCTCCACACTCTTCATCTGTACCACACTCTTCATCCATTCTACACTCTTCGTCCTTCCTACACTCTTTGTCATTTCTACACTCTTTGTCCGTTCTACACTCTTCATCCGCTCCACATACTCCACACATTTCATCCATTCCAACTGCTTGACACACTTCATCCATTCCATCCGCTCCACACACTTCATCAGCTCCACACTCTTCATCCGCTGCTCACTCTTCATCCGTTCCATCCGCTCCACACATTTCATGCGTTCCATGCGCTCCACATACTTCATCTGTTCCATCCGCTCCACACACTTCATCCGTTCCATCATTCTACATACTTCATCCATTCCACACACTTCAACAGCACACACACTTCATCCGTTCCATCTGCTCCACACTTTCATCCGTTCCTTCCGCTCCACACTTTTCATCCGTTCCATCCGCTCTACACTTTTCATCAGTTTCATCCGCTCCACACATTTCATCAGCTCCACACTTTTCATCCGTTCCATCCGCTCCACACACTTCATCCGTTCCATAGGCTTCACACACTTCATCCGTTCCATCCGCTCCACATATTTCATCCATTCCGTTTGCTCCACACATTTCGTCCGTTTCACCCACTCCACACTTTTCATCCGTTCCATCGGCTTTACACATTTCATCCGTTCCATGCGCTGCACACACTTCATCCGTTCCATGCGCTCGACACACTTCATCCATTCACCCACCCCACACACTTCATCCGTTCCATCCGCTCCACACATTTCATCCATTCCATCCACTCCACACATTTCATTTGTTCCATCCGCTCCACACACTTCGTCTGTTCCATACGCTCCACACAATTCGTACGTTCCATCCTTTCCACACTCTTCATCTGTTCCACACTCTTCGTCCGTTCTACACTCTTCATCCGTTCTATACTCTTCGTCCGTTCTACACTCTTCGTCTGCTCAGCATACTTCGCACATTTCATCCGTTCCACCCGCTCCATACATTTCATCCGTTCCATCCGCGCGACACACTTTGTCCATTCCATTTTTCCACACACTTTATCCGTTCCGTCCGCTCCACACACTCCACACTCTTCATCCGTTTTGTCTGCTCCACATACTCCACACTCTTCATCTGTTTCGTCCGCTCCACACACTCCACACTGTTCATCCGTTCAGTCTGCTCCACACACTACACACTCTTCATCCATTCCACACGGTCCACACTCTTATTCCGATCTACACTCTTCATCCGCTCCACACTCTTCATCCGCTCCACATTCTTCATCCGTTCCACACTCTGCATCTGCTCCACACTCTTCATCCGCTCCATCCTCTTCATGCATTCCACACTCTTCATGCGCTCCACACTCTTCATCTGTACCACACTCTTCATCCATTCTACACTCTTCGTCCTTCCTACACTCTTCATCCGCTCCACATACTCCACACATTTCATCCATTCCAACTGCTTGACACACTTCATCCATTCCATCCGCTCCACACACTTCATCAGCTCCACACTCTTCATCCGCTGCTCACTCTTCACCCGTTCCATCCGCTCTACACATTTCATGCGTTCCATGCGCTCCACATACTTCATCTGTTCCATCCGCTCCACACACTTCATCCGTTCCATCATTCTACATACTTCATCCATTCCACACACTTCAACAGCACACACACTTCATCCGTTCCATCTGATCCACACTTTCATCCGTTCCTTCCGCTCCACACTTTTCATCCGTTCCATCCGCTCCACACTTTTCATCAGTTTCATCCGCTCCACACATTTCATCAGCTCCACACTTTTCATCCGTTCCATCCGCTCCACACACTTCATCCATTCCATACGCTTCACACACTTCATCCGCTCCACACATTTCATCCGTTCCATCCGCTCCACACATTTCATCTGTTCTGTCCGCTCCACATTCTTCATACGTTCCACACTCTTCGTCCGTTCCACACTCTTAGCACGTTCAACACTCTTCATCCATTCCACACTCTTCATCCGTTCCACACTCTTCGTCCGTTCTACACTATTAGTCCGTTCTACACTCTTCGTCCATCCTACACTCTTCGTCCGTTCTACACTCATCATCTGCTCAACATACTTGACACATTTAATCCGTTCCACCCACTCGACAAACTTCATCCATTCCATCCGCACGACACACTTTGTTCGTTCCAACCGTTCGACACACTTTGTCCGTTCCATTTTTCTCCATACATTTCATCCGCTCCACACACTTCAGCCATTCCATCCATTCTACACTCTCCACACTCTACATCCGTTCCGTCTGCTCCACACACTCCAAACTCTTCAACTGTTTCGTCCACTCCACACACTCCACACTCTTCATCCATTCCGTCCGCTCCACATACTCCATACTCTTCATCCGTTCCGTCCGCTCCACATATCCACACTCTCCATCCGTTCCGTCCACTCCACACTCTTTATCCGCTCCATACTCTTCATCCGCTCCACATTTTTCATCACGCTCTACACTCTTCATCCGCTCCACACTCTTCATCCGCTCCACACTCTACATCCGCTCCACATTTTTCATCACGCTCTACACTCTTCATCCGCTCCACACTCTTCATCCGCTCCACACTCTACATCCGCTCCACACTCTTCATCAGTTCCACTCATTTCATCCGTTCTACCACGTCACCCGTCGCACGCACTCCATTCATCCCATGCACTTCATCCGTTCCACTCATTTCATCCATTCTACCACGTCACCCGTCACACGCACTCCATCCCATGCACTTCATCCGTCCCATGCGCTCCATCTGTCCCATGTGCTGCGTCAGTCCCATGCACTTCATCCATGTCATGCACTTGATTCATCTATTCCTTTCCATGCACTCTGTCCTACCATGCCATCTATGTTTTAATTTACATTAGCGGTCATTAGTTTTCGATTTCTCGCTCGGATCATTTCATCCATTTCGTTAATTTCATCCACTCCACTGCTTTCATCGAGATTTATTCCTTTCATCCACTTCACTACTTTCATCCACCTCACTTGTTCTATTCAGTTTATCCGTTTTAATTTACATTAGCGGTCATTAGTTTTCGATTTCTCGCTTGGATCATGATGCTGGATAGTTATTTATGATAAAGCAGCTCTGGGCTAAGGTCATTGATTGCTGTTGTCCAGATTGAGTTAAGAGTCGATTCTAGGGGAAGAGCCATGATTTCAGTAATTTGCGGAAGGCCATGAGGTCTTCGGTGAGTCGGTAGTGGGGTGGAAGTGCGTTCCACAGAGTCGGGGGCAGGGCTGAGAATGATGATCCACCTAACCTGACTGAGTTGGTTTTTGGTATGAATAGGGGGCCGGCAGAGCTTGATCTTAGAGTGCGTGGAGGATGGTAGGGTTTTAGTTTGTCTTGAAGATATTGAGGTCCGGTTTTATGCATTGCTCAGTGAGAGATGCATAAGGTTTTGAAGGTCACCCTTCGGGTGACGGGAAGCCAATGCAGAGTTTTGAGTGCTGGGAGGTATGATCTCTTGGGCCAAGTGCTAATAGCAGTTTGGCTGCAGCGTTTTGCGCTCTTTGTAGTTTATTCAGTTGGTACGCGTGGATTCCGAGGTAGAGAGGGTTAGCATAGTCCAGTCTTGACAAAACAATTGATTGGACCGCGGAGAGTCTGTTGGGAAAGGAAAGGTATGGAAAAATGCGCCTAAGAGTTTTAAGGTGGTAGTGGCAGGACTTGAAGATGTTGTTGACTTGGAGCGAGAGGGTTAGGTCTGAGTCTAGGGTGCATCCAAGGTTTTTTACTGAATTTGAGGGGGTCGGGGTCTTGCCCATGGCAGATGGCCAGGGAAGCGGGTGCAGAAGAAGTTTGGTGTACCCACATATCATGATTTCAGTTTTTGACGGATTTAGCAAGAGGTTGTTTGTGGTCATCCATTGATCTATGTCGAGGAGGCAGGAAGCGAGGTCGGGTTGGCAGTTGGGTTTTGAATTCAGGAGTTTTAGGATTAGTTGTGTGTCATCGGCGTGGTTGTGGCACAGGATATTGTGCGATTGGATTATTCGTGAGAGTAACTTCTCCCTGTTACTGCTAGGGTATGCCTCATGACGTAAGCACTGGGACGTGGAAGAGTGGACGTGGAGGTAATGCTCTGATTACTTACCGGTAATCTTCATTGCTCCTAGTCCTACTCTTCCACGTCACAGTACTGATGACCCTCCGCTCCCTCCCTGCGGGGAAGGTCCCATGCTCCAGCTTGGATATGTTAAACTGGATGACATGGTTTAAGTCGAGGAGTTATAGGAAATACAAGAAATAGCAGAAGGTCCAGTGTCGGAGGCAGGGGCCTCATGAGGTAAGTACTGCGATGAGGAAGAGTAGGACTAGCAATAATGAAGATTTCAGTAAGTAATCAGAGCATTTTGATGCATTGTTATGTTTTATAAGACAACGGATTGTGTCAGTTCATCTGATATGTAATCAATTATAATAAATTGTATATTTACCTAAGTAAAATGATGAGAAACTATATCAAAACAAATACACAAAGTATCATTAAATTATCTGGACAATTGTGAACCATTGATAGTGTGCAGGTGACGTGAGTTCCCACATTGGGAACTTCAGTGGTGTGAGTTGGTCAGGGTGTGAAGTTGTTGTTGGGACCAGTGAAGATAAAAAATAAATCGTGAGACTTGGCAGAGGAAGTTTGGAGAACTAGTTTGCACCCACCTCACATCAAGGCCAGCACTTATGGTGGTGTACACATTGGTATTGTGGGCTATTTGGTTGCAACCTTTTAATGCCAACAGAAGAGTACAAAAGCTAACGTGTATGTTTCTATGAAAGGAGGGTGCCTCCTGGGCTGGTATCAACAGAGCATTAAGGGCACCATAATCAATCATAGAGTCCCAGGTTATGTTGCTGCAATTTGCCAGTCCTCCACAGAGCGTCCCAATGATTGACATGAGGAGATATTCAAGGACACCATAGGGTTCTTGAAGGGATTTTCTTTTATGACAAGATAACGTGAAAAGAGATTCTGTTCCTGTGACAGCGAAGATCAGATGTGTTTCTCTTTCGTTGAGAGCTGAGGTTTCGGAAGAAATTAAAACATTTGAGTCAGATGGGATCATTGAGATGGTAGAAGTCTCAGAATGGGTTTCCCCAGTGGTGGTGGTTCGCAAAATTAATGGCAGTGTTCAATTGTGTGTGGATCTGCATAGACTCAATAAGTGTGTGATTGTGGATAGAGTCCCATTACCTAACATTGGGGAGCTGGCTAGCTGGTATTTAGCACCTTGGACATCACATCCACATAGCACCAGGTTTCCCTACAGCCTTAGTCTAGGCACTGCACAACTTTCTACACACATGAAGGCACATTTAGATTTAGATGCATGCCATTTGGTCTCATATCTGCGTCTGCTTTCTTCCAGTGGGTTTTGCATGCAGTGTTTGGCAATCTAAAGGGAGTTATGTTCTAACAAGATGACATATTAATCATGGGCTAAACTGTAGAGGGTAAGTCTATCGTAACCAGGACTAATGTCTGGCAGAGGGACTCCCAGGACCCCCTTGTTAATTTTCATATTTAAGTTACTTTGGGTCTCACTCTAAGTTACTAGGGGAAGCCGTTGTTCACTATTCCTAGAGAGGCACAGCTCCAACTTACTGATGAGGTCCACCCAGACCGAAACACGTGTCTGGAGTTGCTGTTGGTACTCTTGTTCAGAGGAGAATTGCCTAGCATTTCGGTGCTGGACTACCCCAGTGCAGGACAAAGACTGATATGTTTGGGATATTACATCTCTGTGAAAGAAAGTGTGCTAAAGACTCTGGGTAAGTCTCTCATAAGTCTCTCATAACCAGAACTAATGTCTGGCAGAGGGACTCCCAGGACCCCCCCTGTTAATTTGCATATTTAAGTAACTTTGGGTCTCACCCTAAGTTACTAGGGGAATCCAGACGTGGACCCCTTGCTCACTATTCTTAGAGAGGCACAGCTCCACCCTACTGATAAGGTCCACCCAGAATGAAACACGTGTCTGGGGTTGCTGTTGGTACTCTTGTTCAGAGGAGAATTGCCTAGCATTTCCGGTTCGAATAGGTAAGAAGAACGCCAAGCGGCGCTGGGAGCGTCCTAGCAAGAGGCTAACCTGTGGTTTTGTTTTGTTTTGTAGGACGCGACAACCAGGAGAAGAATGTTCCCCGGGAAACCGACGGGATGAAAGATGTCTTGAAGATGTTGGCCTTTCGGGCGACCAGTGGAGCTGGTAAGGATGGCGATGATTCTTGCCTTGGATGACTTCGAAGCCGATGGATGCTGCAGAGCAGATAAGGATGCCGATGGTTCTTGCCTTGGATGACTTCAAAGCTGATGGATGCTGCAGAACAGGTAAGAATGGCAGGGCAGGATCTGATGAGCGTCACGCTGCAAGGCAGAATAACGCGAAGCGCGTGCCCTTAGTCGGGCGTGGTTTAATTAGCAAGGCGGTATCCCAGGTGTCTTTGGGACAGGTCCCACCCTGAAGGCTAGACCACAGAATGCAGTTCCCCAGTATTCCGCATGGGGGCGGCCATGCTTGTCCTCTGTCCATAGAAACCCTGTCCCAGCAAGCGTCTCCTATGCCAACAGCGCCAGGGCTAGCTCCAAGGCATCCGAGGGGACCGGAATAAGGTCCTTAGGGCCCCGTGAGCCCTTGGTGGGGATAAGGTTGTGACAGACAAAGACTGATATGTTTGGGATATTTCTTCTCTTTGAAAGATAGTGCTCTAAAGACTCTGGGTAAGTCTCTTGTAACCAGGACTAATGTCTGGCAGAGGGACTCCCAGGACCCCCCTTGTTAATTTGCATATTTAAGTAACTTTGGGTCTCACCCCAAGTTACTAGGGGAATCCAGACGTGGACCCCTTGCTCACTATTCTTAGATAGTCACAGTTCCACCCTACTGATGGGGTGCAACCAGAATGAAACACGTGTCTGGGGTTGCTGTTGGCACTCTTGTTCAGAGGAGATTTGCCTAGCATTTTGGTGCTGGACTGCCCCGGGGCAGGACAAAGACTGATATGTTTGGGATATTTCTTCTCTGTGAAAGATAGTGAGCTAAAGACTTTGGGTAAGTCTCTCGTAACCAGGACTAATGTCTGGCAGAGGGACTCCCAGGACCCCCCTTGTTAATTTGCATATTTAAGTAACTTTGGGTCTCACCCTAAATTACCAGGGGAATCCAGACATGGACGCCTTGCTCACTATTCCTAGAGAGGCACAGCTCCACCCTACTGATGAGGTCCAACCAGACCGAAACATGTGTCGGGTTGCAGTTGGTACTCTTGTTCAGAGGAGAATTGCCTAGCATTTCAGTGCTGGACTCCCCCAGGACAGGACAAAGACTTTTATGTTTGGGATATTTCTTCTCTCTGAAAGATAGTGAGCTAAAGACTCTTGGTAAGTCGTAACCAGGACTAATGTCTGGCAGAGGGACTCCCAGGACCCCCCTTTTTAATTTGCATATTTAAGTAACTTGTGGTCTCACCCTAAGTTACAAAGGGAATCTAGACGTGGACCCCTTGCTCACAATTCTTAGAGATGCACAGCTCTACCCTACTGATGAGGTCCAACCAGACCGAAACAAGTGTCTGGGGTTGCTGTTGGTACTCTTGTTCAGAGGAGAATTGCCTAGCATTTCAGTGCTGGACTACCCCAGGGAACGACAAAGACTGATATGTTTCGGAGTAACCAGGACTAATGTCTGGCAGAGGGACTCCCAGGATCCCCCTTGTTAATTTGCATATTTAAGTAACTTTGGGTCTCACCCTAAATTACTAGGGGAATCCAGACGTGGACCCCTTGCTCACTAATATTAGAGAGGCACAGCTCCACCCTACTGATGATGTCCAACCAGACCGAAACACGTGTCTGGGGTTGCTGTTGGTACTCTTGTTCAGAGGAGAATTGCCTAGCATTTCGGTGCTGGACTGCCCCAGGGAAGGACAAAGACTGATATGTTTGGGATATTTCTTCTCTGTGAAAGATGGTGAGATAAAGACTCTGGGTAAGTCTCTCAGTAACCGTGACTAATGCCTGGCAGAGGGACTCCCAGGATCCCTCTTGTTGATTTGCATATTTAAGTAACTTTGGGTCTTACCCTAAGTTACTAGGGGAATACAGACGTGGACCCCTTACTCACTATTCTTAGAGAGGCACAGCTCCACCCTACTGAGAGGTACAACCAGACCGAAACACGTGTCTGGGGTTGCTGTTGGTACTCTTGTTCAGAGGAGAATTGCCTAGCATTTCGGTGCTGGACTGCCCCAGGGCAGGACAAAGACTGATATGTTTGGGATATTTCTTCTCTGTGAAAGATAGTGAGCTAAAGACTCTGGGTAAATCGTAACCAGGACTAATGTCTGGCAGAGGGACTCCCAGGACCCCCCCTTTTTAATTCGCATATTTAAGTAACTTTTGGTCTCACCCTTAATTACTAGGGGAATCCAGACGTGGACTCCCTCCTCACTATCTTAGAGCGGCACAGCTCTACCCTGCTGATGAGGTCCAACCAGACCGAAACATGTGTCTGGGGTTGCTGTTGGTACTCTTGTTCAGAGGAGAATTGCCTAGCATTTCAATGCTGGACTGCCCCAGGGCAGGACAAAGACTGATATGTTTGGGATATTTCTTCTTTGTAAAAGATAGTGAGCTAAAGACTCTGGGTAAGTCTCTTGTAACCAGGACTAATGTCTGGCAGACGGACTCCTAGGATACCCCTTGTTAATTTGCATATTTAAGTAACTTTGGGTCTCACCCTAAGTTACTAAGGGAATCCAGACGTGGACCCCTTGCTCACTATTATTAGAGAGGCACAGCTCCACCCTAGTGATGAGGTCCAACCAGACCTAAACACGTGTGTGGGGTTGCTGTTGGTACTCTTGTTCAGAGGAGAATTGCCTAGCATTTCGGAGCTAGACTGCCCCAGGGCAGGACAAAGACTGATATGTTTGGGATATTTCTTCTCTGTGAAAGATAGTGAGCTAAAGACTCTGGGTAAGTCTCTCGTAAGCAGGACTAATGTCTGGCAGAGGGACTCCCAGGATCCCTCTTGTTGATTTGCATATTTAAGTAACTTTGGGTCTTACCCTAAGTTACTAGGGGAATCCAGACGTGGACCCCTTACTCACTATTCTTAGAGAGGCACAGCTCCACCCTACTGAGAGGTACAACCAGACCGAAACACGTGTCTGGGGTTGCTGTTGGTACTCTTGTTCAGAGGAGAATTGCCTAGCATTTCGGTGCTGGACTGCCCCAGGGCAGGACAAAGACTGATATGTTTGGGATATTTCTTCTCTGTGAAAGATAGTGAGCTAAAGACTCTGGGTAAATCGTAACCAGGACTAATGTCTGGCAGAGGGACTCCCAGGACCCCCCCTTTTTAATTCGCATATTTAAGTAACTTTTGGTCTCACCCTTAATTACTAGGGGAATCCAGACGTGGACTCCCTCCTCACTATCTTAGAGCGGCACAGCTCTACCCTGCTGATGAGGTCCAACCAGACCGAAACATGTGTCTGGGGTTGCTGTTGGTACTCTTGTTCAGAGGAGAATTGCCTAGCATTTCAATGCTGGACTGCCCCAGGGCAGGACAAAGACTGATATGTTTGGGATATTTCTTCTTTGTAAAAGATAGTGAGCTAAAGACTCTGGGTAAGTCTCTTGTAACCAGGACTAATGTCTGGCAGACGGACTCCTAGGATACCCCTTGTTAATTTGCATATTTAAGTAACTTTGGGTCTCACCCTAAGTTACTAAGGGAATCCAGACGTGGACCCCTTGCTCACTATTATTAGAGAGGCACAGCTCCACCCTAGTGATGAGGTCCAACCAGACCTAAACACGTGTGTGGGGTTGCTGTTGGTACTCTTGTTCAGTGGAGAATTGCCTAGCATTTCGGAGCTAGACTGCCCCAGGGCAGGACAAAGACTGATATGTTTGGGATATTTCTTCTCTGTGAAAGATAGTGAGCTAAAGACTCTGGGTAAGTCTCTCGTAAGCAGGACTAATGTCTGGCAGAGGGACTCCCAGGACCCCCTTGTTAATTTGCATATTTAAGTAACTTTGGGTCTCACCCTAAGTTACTAGGGGAATCAAGACGTGGACCCCTTGCTCACTATTCTTAGAGAGTCACAGTTCCACCCTACTGATGGGGTGCAACCAGAATGAAACACGTGTCTGGGGTTGCTGTTGGCACTCTTGTTCAGAGGAGATTTGCCTAGCATTTTGGTGCTGGACTGCCCCAGGGCAGGACAAAGACTGATATGTTTGGGATATTTCTTCTCTGTGAAAGATAGTGAGCTAAAGACTTTGGGTAAGTCTCTCGTAACCAGGACTAATGTCTGGCAGAGGGACTCCCAGGACCCCCCTTGTTAATTTGCATATTTAAGTAACTTTGGGTCTCACCCTAAGTTACCAGGGGAATCCAGACATGGACGCCTTGCTCACTATTCCTAGAGAGGCACAGCTCCACCCTACTGATGAGGTCCAACCAGACCGAAACACGTGTCTGGGGTTGCTGTTGGCACTCTTGTTTAGAGGAGAATTGCCTAGCATTTTGGTGCTGGACTGCCCCAGGGCAGGACAAAGACTGATATGTTTGGGATATTTCTTCTCTGTGAAAGATAGTGAGCTAAAGACTCTGGGTAAGTCTCTCATAACCAGGACTCATGTCTGGCAGAGGGACTCCCAGGAACCCCCTTGTTAATTTGCATATTTAAGTAACTTTGGGTCTCACCCTAAGTTACTAGGGGAATCCAGACGTGGACCCCTTGCTCACTGTTATTAGAGAGGCACAGCTCCATCCTACTGATGAGGTACAACCAGACCGAAACATGTGTCGGGTTGCAGTTGGTACTCTTGTTCAGAGGAGAATTGCCTAGCATTTCAGTGCTGGACTGCCCCAGGACAGGACAAAGACTGGTATGTTTGGGATATTTCTTCTCTCTGAAAGATAGTGAGCTAAAGACTCTTGGTAAGTCGTAACCAGGACTAATGTCTGGCAGAGGGACTCCCAGGACCCCCCTTTTTTATTTGCATATTTAAGTAACTTGTGGTCTCACCCTAAGTTACAAAGGGAATCTAGACGTGGACCCCTTGCTCACTATTCTTAGAGATGCACAGCTCTACCCTACTGATGAGGTCCAACCAGACCGAAACAAGTGTCTGGGGTTGCTGTTGGTACTCTTGTTCAGAGGAGAATTGCCTAGCATTTCAGTGCTGGACTACCCCAGGGAATGACAAAGACTGATATGTTTCGGAATAACCAGGACTAATGTCTGGCAGAGGGACTCCCAGGATCCCCCTTGTTAATTTGCATATTTAAGTAACTTTGGGTCTCACCCTAAATTACTAGGGGAATCCAGACGTGGACCCCTTGCTCACTATTATTAGAGAGGCACAGCTCCACCCTACTGATGATGTCCAACCAGACTGAAACACGTGTCTGGGGTTGCTGTTGGTACTCTTGTTCAGAGGAGAATTGCCTAGCATTTCGGTGCTGGACTGCCCCAGGGCAGGACAAAGACTGATATGTTTGGGATATTTCTTCTCTGTGAAAGATGGTGAGCTAAAGACTCTGGGTAAGTCTCTCAGTAACCATGACTAATGTCTGGCAGAGGGACTCCCAGGATCCCCCTTGTTGATTTGCATATTTAAGTAACTTTGGGTCTTACCCTAAGTTACTAGGGGAATCCAGACGTGGACCCCTTACTCACTATTCTTAGAGAGGCACAGCTCCACCCTACTGATGAGGTGCAACCAGACCGAAACACGTGTCTGGGGTTGCTGTTGGTACTCTTGTTCAGAGGAGAATTGCCTAGCATTTCGGTGCTGGACTGCCCCAGGGCAGGACAAAGACTGATATGTTTGGGATATTTCTTCTCTGTGAAAGATAGTGAGCTAAAGACTCTGGGTAAATCGTAACCATGACTAATGTCTGGCAGAGGGACTCCCAGGACCCCCCTTTTTAATTCGCATATTTAAGTAACTTTTGGTCTCACCCTAAATTACTAGGGGAATCCAGACGTGGACTCCCTGCTCACTATTCTTAGAGCGGCACAGCTCTACCCTGCTGATGAGGTCCAACCAGACCGAAACATGTGTCTGGGGTTGCTGTTGGTACTCTTGTTCAGAGGAGAATTGCCTAGCATTTCAATGCTGGACTGCCCCAGGGCAGGACAAAGACTGATATGTTTGGGATATTTCTTCTTTGTAAAAGATAGTGAGCTAAAGACTCTGGGTAAGTCTCTTGTAACCAGGACTAATGTCTGGCAGACGGACTCCTAGGATACCCCTTGTTAATTTGCATATTTAAGTAACTTTGGGTCTCACCCTAAGTTACTAAGGGAATCCAGACGTGGACCCCTTGCTCACTATTATTAGAGAGGCACAGCTCCACCCTAGTGATGAGGTCCAACCAGACCTAAACACGTGTGTGGGGTTGCTGTTGGTACTCTTGTTCAGAGGAGAATTGCCTAGCATTTCGGAGCTAGACTGCCCCAGGGCAGGACAAAGACTGATATGTTTGGGATATTTCTTCTCTGTAAAAGATAGTGAGCTAAAGACTCTGGGTAAGTCTCTCGTAACCAGGACTAATGTCTGGCAGAGGGACTCCCAGGACCCCCCTTGTTAATTTGCATATTTAAGTAACTTTGGGTCTCACCCTAAGTTACTAGGGAAATCCAGACGTGGACCCCTTGCTCACTATTCTTAGAGAGTCACAGTTCCACCCTACTGATGGGGTGCAACCAGAATGAAACACGTGTCTGGGGTTGCTGTTGGCACTCTTGTTCAGAGGAGATTTGCCTAGCATTTTGGTGCTGGACTGCCCCAGGGCAGGACAAAGACTGATATGTTTGGGATATTTCTTCTCTGTGAAAGATAGTGAGCTAAAGACTTTGGGTAAGTCTCTCGTAACCAGGACTAATGTCTGGCAGAGGGACTCCCAGGACCCCCCTTGTTAATTTGCATATTTAAGTAACTTTGGGTCTCACCCTAAGTTACCAGGGGAATCCAGACATGGACGCCTTGCTCACTGTTATTAGAGAGGCACAGCTCCATCCTACTGATGAGGTCCAACCAGACCGAAACATGTGTCGGGTTGCAGTTGGTACTCTTGTTCAGAGGAGAATTGCCTAGCATTTCAGTGCTGGACTGCCCCAGGACAGGACAAAGACTGGTATGTTTGGGATATTTCTTCTCTCTGAAAGATAGTGAGCTAAAGACTCTTGGTAAGTCGTAACCAGGACTAATGTCTGGCAGAGGGACTCCCAGGACCCCCCTTTTTAATTTGCATATTTAAGTAACTTATGGTCTCACCCTAAGTTACAAAGGGAATCTAGACGTGGACCCCTTGCTCACTATTCTTAGAGATGCACAGCTCTACCCTACTGATGAGGTCCAACCAGACCGAAACAAGTGTCTGGGGTTGCTGTTGGTACTCTTGTTCAGAGGAGAATTGCCTAGCATTTCAGTGCTGGACTACCCCAGGGAACGACAAAGACTGATATGTTTCGGAGTAACCAGGACTAATGTCTGGCAGAGGGACTCCCAGGATCCCCCTTGTTAATTTGCATATTTAAGTAACTTTGGGTCTCACCCTAAATTACTAGGGGAATCCAGACGTGGACCCCTTGCTCACTATTATTAGAGAGGCACAGCTCCACCCTACTGATGATGTCCAACCAGACCGAAACACGTGTCTGGGGTTGGTGTTGGTACTCTTGTTCAGAGGAGAATTGCCTAGCATTTCGGTGCTGGACTGCCCCAGGGCAGGACAAAGACTGATATGTTTGGGATATTTCTTCTCTGTGAAAGATGGTGAGCTAAAGACTCTGGGTAAGTCTCTCAGTAACCATGACTAATGTCTGGCAGAGGGACTCCCAGGATCCCCCTTGTTGATTTGCATGTTTAAGTAACTTTGGGTCTTACCCTAAGTTACTAGGGGAATCCAGACGTGGACCCCTTACTCACTATTCTTAGAGAGGCACAGCTCCACCCTACTGATGAGGTGCAACCAGACCGAAACACGTGTCTGGGGTTGCTGTTGGTACTCTTGTTCAGAGGAGAATTGCCTAGCATTTCGGTGCTGGACTGCCCCAGGGCAGGACAAAGACTGATATGTTTGGGATATTTCTTCTCTGTGAAAGATAGTGAGCTAAAGACTCTGGGTAAATCGTAACCAGGACTAATGTCTGGCAGAGGGACTCCCAGGACCCCCCTTTTTAATTCGCATATTTAAGTAACTTTTGGTCTCACCCTAAATTACCAGGGGAATCCAGACGTGGACTCCCTGCTCACTATTCTTAGAGCGGCACAGCTCTACCCTGCTGATGAGGTCCAACCAGACCGAAACATGTGTCTGGGGTTGCTGTTGGTACTCTTGTTCAGAGGAGAATTGCCTAGCATTTCAATGCTGGACTGCCCCAGGGCAGGACAAAGACTGATATGTTTGGGATATTTCTTCTTTGTAAAAGATAGTGAGCTAAAGACTCCGGGTAAGTCTCTCAGTAACCAGGACTAATGTTTGGCAGAGGGACTCCCAGGATCCCCCTTGTTAATTTGCACATTTAAGTAACTTTGGGTCTCACCCTAAGTTACTAGGGGAATCCAGACGTGGACCCCTTGCTCACTATTATTAGAGAGGCACAGCTCCACCCTACTGATGTGGTCCAAACAGACCCAAACACGTGTCTGAGGTTGCTGTTGGTACTCTTGTTCAGAGGAGAATTGCCTAGCATTTGGGTGCTCGACTGCCCCAGGGCAGGACAAAGACTGATATGTTTGGGATATGTCTTCTCTGTGAAAGATAGTGAGCTAAGGACTCTGGGTAAGTCTCTCATAACCAGGACTAATGTCTGACAGAGGGACTCCCAGGAACCCCCTTGTTAATTTGCATATTTAAGTAGCTTTTGGTCTCACCCTAAGTTACTAGGGGAATCCCGACGTGGACCCCTTACTCACTATTCTTAGAGAGGCACAGCTCCACCCTACTGATGAGGTGCAACCAGACGGAAACACGTGTCTGGGGTTGCTGTTGGTACTCTTGTTCAGAGGAGAATTGCCTAGCATTTCGGTGCTGGACTGCCCCAGAGCAGGACAAAGACTGATATGTTTGGGATATTTCTTCTCTGTGAAAGATAGTGAGCTAAAGACTCTGGGTAAATCGTAACCAGGACTAATGTCTGGCAGAGGGACTCCCAGGACCCCCCTTTTTAATTCGCATATTTAAGTAACTTTTCGTCTCACCCTAAATTACTAGGGGAATCCAGACGTGGACTCCCTGCTCACTATTCTTAGAGCGGCACAGCTCTACCCTGCTGATGAGGTCCAACCAGACCGAAACATGTGTCTGGGGTTGCTGTTGGTACTCTTGTTCAGAGGAGAATTGCCTAGCATTTCAATGCTGGACTGCCCCAGGGCAGGACAAAGACTGATATGTTTGGGATATTTCTTCTTTGTAAAAGATAGTGAGCTAAAGACTCTGGGTAAGTCTCTTGTAACCAGGACTAATGTCTGGCAGAGGGACTCCTAGGATACCCCTTGTTAATTTGCATATTTAAGTAACTTTGGGTCACACCCTAAGTTACTAAGGGAATCCAGACGTGGACCCCTTGCTCACTATTATTAGAGAGGCACAGCTCCACCCTAGTGATGAGGTCCAACCAGACCTAAACACATGTGTGGGGTTGCTGTTGGTACTCTTGTTCAGAGGAGAATTGCCTAGCATTTCGGAGCTAGACTGCCCCAGGGCAGGACAAAGACTGATATGTTTGGGATATTTCTTCTCTGTGAAAGATAGTGAGCTAAAGACTCTGGGTAAGTCTCTCAGTAACCAGGACTAATGTCTGGCAGAAGGACTCCCAGGATCCCCCTTGTTAATTTGCATATTTAAGTAACTTTGGGTCTCACCCTAAGTTACTAGGGGAATCCAGTCATGGACCCCTTGCTCACTATTATTAGAGAGGCACAGCTCCACCTTACTGATGTGGTCCAAACAGAGCCAAACACGTGTCTGAGGTTGCTGTTGGTACTCTTGTTCAGAGGAGAATTGCCTAGCATTTCGGTGCTCGACTGCCCCAGGGCAGGACAAAGACTGATATGTTTGGGATATGTCTTCTCTGTGAAAGATAGTGAGCTAAAGACTCTGGGTAAGTCTCTCATAACAAGGACTAATGTGTGGCAGAGGGACTCCCAGGAACCCCCTTGTTAATTTGCATATTTAAGTAACTTTTGGTCTCACCCTAAATTACTAGGGGAATCTAGAAGTGGACCCCTTGTTCACTATTCTTAGAGAGTCACAGCTCTACCCTACTAAAGAGGTCCAACCAGACCAAAACATGTGGCTGGGGTTGCTGTTGGCACTCTTGTTCAGAGGAGAATTGCCTAGCATTTCAGTGCTGGACTGCCCCAGGGCAGGACAAAGACTGATATGTTTGGGATATTTCTTCTCTGTGAAAGATAGTGAGCTAAAGACTCTGGGTAAGTCTCTGTAACCAGAACTAATGTCTGGCAGAGGGACTCCCAGGACCCCCCTTGTTAATTTGCATATTTAAGTAACTTTGGGTCTCACCCTAAGTTACTTGGGGAATCCAGACGTGGACCCCTTTCTCACTATTATTAGAGAGGCGCAGCTCCACCCTAGCAAACACGTGTCTGAGGTTGATGTTGGTACTCTTGTTCAGAGGAGAATTGCCTAGCATTTCGGTGCTGGACTGCCCCAGGGCAGGACAAAGACTGATATGTTTGGGATATTTCTTCTCTGTGAAAGATAGTGAGCTAAACAATCTGGATACGTCTCTCGTAACCAGGACTAATGTCTGTCAGAGAGACTCCTAGGACCCCCCCTTGTTAATTGGAATAGGGGTGGTACATCATAAGCTGTCTTTAGTTCATCCTGACACCAATGGAGTAGTTGAGCGGTCCAAAGGGACACCTATGCAGAGTGCCTGCATGTCTATAAGGGAATGAAGAGAGTGGGAGGAGTATTGGGCAAGATTGTGTTTGCGTATATGTTGGCACCACATACCACCCCTGTATTGGTGCCCTTTGAAGTTCTGAAGAGAAGGAAGACATTGACGTTTGTCTGTCCCCCTTGGTTGCAGAGGTTTGTGGAATGACAGGTGTCACTGGCTAGCGGTAGGAAGCCTGTGCCTTTTAGAACAGACACACATGTAGAAGGACATGTGGGTCTGGACGTGCGTATTTAAAAGAAATACGTCTCTTAATAAGGTTTTTCTTTGGTGAAAGAGGTTGCGGTTCTGTGCGTCCTGTGTGTACTTATTTTTCATACCTGCTTTGAAGTAACAAGTGGCGACTAAGGGTTTGCTGACCTGCGTGTTTTTGAGTTGTACGTGGCTGGGTCCCCTGCTGAGGGGGTCCTGTGTGGCTGTTTGCCGCTGCTGCGGCCTTGCTGCAGTGACTGGTGCACAGTGAGGAGAGGTGCTGGACTGGGCTGCCGTGTGAGATGAAGGCTCTGGTGCTGAGGCAGCTGTGAGGAGGAGCTGTGGAGCAGCGTATTGCGTGTTTGCCCATGGAATGAGAAAAATAAAAGGGGAAGCATGTTGGTTTCTTTTGTGCTATTGGGACAAGGAGCAGGGAGGTGAAACTCTGGTGTGTTGCTGGACTATTTGTACCTGGAGGGGAAAGGAGAAGCCTGCAGCTGGTGGAGGTTGAGTTGCCGAAGTAGCCTGGGGTGATTGAACGTGGAATTATGGTGAAAGGTACTGTGATTGGGACTGTATTTGTAGCTTGTGCAACCCTGTGAGTGGCAAAACGAATGTGGAGCCAGAAGCACAACAGAATTTTGGTCCATGATCCGGAATACAGCTGCAGGTTGTATCCACAGGGATTTCCTGGGATGTATGACAATGCCAAGTTTTATGAGGTTCAATCTACTGGGGACAGGATTATTCTAATGAGTATGTGAACTTGGTACAGGATGGTTGGGAGGTGGAGGAGGCCCCAAGGGTGTTGATTTAACTGGGGGAGTCTACCCATGTGTTCTTGATCGATACTGGGTCAACTGTTAATGTTCTGGGAGAACAGGACTTCATGTTGATGAATATGGATCTAAAGTTGACCACGTCTATGGTTAAGATTTTTCAGTGAGGGGCTGTACAATCTTTGCAGTCTTTGGGCCAATTTCAAAGGAGGTTGGTGTATAAAAACAAATCAACGGATGCCATTTTTCATGTTATTAGGAGTCCTACGAAGGGGAGATGTCTCCTTAGTTATGCTACAGCTAACCAATTGGGACTGATTGACATTCATTATCAAGGGGGTGATGTGGTGCCCCCAATGGAAAGACCGACGGAGAATGTCAAGTCCCTTGGTTTGATGGCTATAAGGACACCTGCTGGGCGATAGTCTAAAGAGTCCATTCAAGATAGGTTTCCAACGTTGTTTGAGGCGTTGGGTAGACTTAAAGGGATGGTGGTCAAATTGCATATTGATGGGTCGGTCAGACCCGTTCCTCAACATCCCTTGGAGAGTGGCGTTTCATTTGGAAGCAGCTGTGACAAATTAATTGGAGCAGCTTCTCCATCATACCATCATTGAGAGGGCTACCGGACCTACTCCATGGATATCTCTGTTGGTGGTAGTCCCAAAGGATGGTGGAAAGATTTGGCTATGCATTGATATGCGGATTGCAAATACTGCTGTCCAAAGAGAGCGACATGCTGGGCCTAGTATTAAGGATATGATTGTGCAACTCAATTGTGCTACTGTTTTTTCAAAACTTGATTTGAATCAGGGTTATCATCAGTTGGAGTTACATCCAGAGTCTCAGGCCATTACAACATTTTCAACGCATGATGGCCTGTTTCGGTATCAGAGATTGAATTTTGGTATTTCTTCGGCCACCGAGGTTTTCCAGGAACCCATGCACCAAGTAATTCTGCCTATAAAATCTATGTTGAATTACAGCGATGATATCTGGGTCATCTCAGGAAGAACATGAGCAAGCATTGGTGGCCACATGTGAGGCGTTGCAAAAAGCAGGGTTGACTCTTAATGCTGCAAAGTGTAACATTTTTTGGCCATATATTCTCCGATGCTGGTATGTCTCCTGACCCTGAGAAGGTTAGCACTATTGTGAGGTTGGCACCTCCTCTGCAAGTGGCTTATGTACGATCCTTTTTGGGTATGGCTGGATATTGTGCTAGGTATCTACCGCATTATGCCTCTCAGACGGAGCCATTGAGGCGGTTGTTGCAGAAAGACTGGAGGTTTAAATGGACTAAAGAATGTCACGATTCATTTGAAGGAATAAAGGAGGCATTGGCAGAGGCCAAGAAGTTGGCGTATTTCAACCCTGCTGATTGGCATACAGAAGTTACTGTTGATGTCAGTCCTGTGGGGTTGGGGGCTATTTTAGCTCAGGTGGAAATTAAAGATACACTCCTTCATGAATATCTTAGGCATATTGTGGCGTATGCCAGCCGGACTTTGTCTCCTACTGAGATGGCTTATTCCCAGGCTGAAAAGGAGAGTCTGGCGGCAGTGTGGGCCTGTGAGCAGTTTCACCGTTTTGTAATTGGAAAGTGTTTTACGTAGGTGACAGACCATCAGGCTCTTCTTTCTTTGTTTGGAAACCCTTGTACTAAAATGCCACCTAGGATCGAGAGATGGGGGATTTGCCTGCAGGAATATGATTATTCTATCATACATAAGCCTGGAGGTGGCCAGAATCCGGCTGATTATATCTCGCGGCATCCCAGAGGGGATGCTATAACAAGATGGGTGATCGGGAGTACCTCAATTATGTTGTGGTGAATGCTTTGCCACCTGCTTTTAGTTTGGAGAGGGTGGCATGTGAGTCTAGGAAGACCCCTCAATGGTTGAGGCTGTCCAGTTTGCGAATCAGAGTCAGTGAAAAGATTATAGTAGGCATTGGGTCTCATTACAAGTATGGAGGTAGCCATGGTGCCATTAGCGCCATGGCTACTGCCATACCACATACCGGGTCCGGGGTCTCGCTATGGGGACTTACCGGGTCATTCCAACCTTGGAGGACCCGGTAAGTCCCCATTCAGAAAACCATTCCCCATTCTCATTCGAGCCCCATAGGGCTCAATGGGAATGGGGAAGGAGCTAATAACAGGCCCGCAAATAGCGGGCCCGTTATTAGCTCCCTGGTCCCTTAGTGGCTCCTGCTAAGGGCGGCTGGTAAAACCAGCCGGCCTTAGTGGGACCCGTTAAGGGACCTCGGAATGCGGTGGTAAGGGGTTAACGGCACCGGCATCCTTACCGGTGCCGTTAACCCGTTACCGCCACACTCGTAATGAGGCCCATTGTGAAAATCAGCCCAGAGTGTGTATGGAGGAGATGGATCGGCTTGCAAAGGTGTACATTGAGCTGGCAGTAATGATGGTGTGATTCTGTTGATAGGGTGCCGTCTGGTGATTCCTCCCACACTCGGGCAAATGTTTATTCAGACGGCACATGAAGGCCATAGGGGTGCTGAAAATACCAAAAAGCAGTCAAGGAGACATGTGTGGTTTCCTCATATGGACCAGATGGGGGAAGAGCCAGGGAGGAAAGGTTTACCTCGCCAGTGCACATCGAGGGTGGATCCTCCACTACCATTGCAACCTACTCAGATTCCAGAAAGACCTTGGGATCGAGTGGCAGTGGAGTTTTATGGTCCTCTGAGCACTGGAGGGTATTTACCTGTCTTTATTGGTGAGTTAGTTTTCACAGTTTCCTTTAGTAAAAAAGGTGGTGACAACGGATTTCCCCCAGGTTGCGGCTGTGTTTGATGAGGTGCTTAGTGAATGGGGCATACCCAGTATTATTAAATCGGACACAGGGCCTCCGTACAATGGACAAGATTTTGCAACATTCGCTAGGCACGAAGGCTTCAGACATCACAAGGTAACTCCGAGGTGGCCTCAGGCAAATGGGATGGTTGAGCGATGTATGTCCTCTAGTTAAAAGAGCATTCAGAGGGCATCGATTGAGGGTTGCTCTTATCATCAAGCCCTTTGTAGTGTGTTGCGGGGTTACCGGAATACTCCTCACGAGGCCACTGGGAAAACTCCTGCTGAAATCCTGATGGCTTATCAAGTTAACACCCGCTTGATTATGCTACCTGATGACAGGGGGTGGGGGGGGGCGTGATGATGAGATCAAGGAAAGACATGCTGGGCAGAGGTGTCGGAGTAAGGAAATAAGTGATCGCAGAAGAGGAGTGGGCTCTAAAATCTGGATGTGGGGGATGGGGTGTTGGTGAAGCAACAAGGTCGGGGGAAGATTGATTCGCCATATACCCCTCACCCTCTCAGCATCATAGCAGTAAAGGGGTCTATGATAACAGCAGAACATGACTTTCAGGAGGTTACTAGGAATGCAGCCAACTTTAAAGCGCTGGTCAGAAGTGATGGAGAGATTGAACCAGGGATGGATCAGGAAGGGGGACAAGAGATACCCCAGGTGGAGGAAGCGCTGAGCGGAGGAGCTTTAGGGAGAACTCTACAGAGACCAGTGGTGATACCAGAAAGAGGAGAGGGTGGTGGTCGACCCCAGAGGACTGTTAAACGACCACAGCGATTAATAGAAGAGTGCTGAGTCGCCCTCAGAGTTTTGTGAGGGGGTGATGTCACAGGCTTGCGGTGGGAAGCCTGTGCCTTTTAGAACAGACCCACGCGTTCATGGACCACGTGGGTCTGGACGTGCGTATTTAAAAGAGACACGTCTCTCAATAAGGTAAGGTTTTTCTTTGGGGAAAGAGGCTGCGGTTCTGTGCGTCCTGTGTGTACTCATTTTCCATACCTGCTTTGAAGTAACAGCAGGGGGGTGCTCTGGGAGAGTGTGCGAAGGAGAAGAGTGATAACATGAAGGAGAGATGTGATTGGGCTAGAAAGACTAGACTCGTCGGGGTGGAGGAAGGTGACAAAGTGTGGGTGCGCAGAGCACGTTTCCAGGGCCCTTGCATGTCAAGAAGGTATCGAGTGACGCAGTTGTTTTGGAGGATGCAAGGGCCTGGAATAAAGGCAAGGTGGCGTTAAGGTCTACAGGAAGAGTTGGGGGAGGGGTGAAGTGTATTACATGGGCGGGAGTTATGTTATGTTGCGCTTTAACCTTGTGTTAACCTTTCAGGGTGTCTGTTTACATCTCTCTGGCACTGGACTGGCCTGCAGGGGCACAGCTGGAACACATGTTTTTGTTGTTGCCAGAGAGGTGAGTTGCAAGTTCTGAGTTCTTCCAAGGTCAACATAAGCGCTTTGCTGAAGTCCAGCTGCGTGCAATGTGGCTGAGCTCTGCGCGATCGTGCCTTGTGAGCACGCGGTCATGCAGGCATGGCTTCCTCAGGGCTCTGTCACGTCTGGCGGAAGGCTTGCTCGCCCCCAGAGTTTGCCCTCTGGGGTCCGACGTGTTAGGATAATGCCTAACAGACCAGCAGGCCTCGGCACTTCCAGGGCACTCTGGGGCGCATCTCAATGCATCGCGCAACCACGCTCTGGAGAGTGCTGGAAACTGCACTCACAGGAAGCGGGAGCTCTTTTTCGTGGTCAGTGGAGTACTTTGCACTTTTTAGATGCTACGGGCAACACAACTTTCACAATTTCCTCCCCTTCCTTCCATCTCTTGCCTGGAGACATCGTTCTTGCTTGTCAAACCCTGCTCCCCTGCCCTTCCTCTCCTATACCTACCAGGGCATAATACTTTGTAATGTCTGGACAGGCCTCTGCTCTGTTAGACCACTACGGTCTTTTAGAACACTAGGGTAGTGACTGCTGCAGTATATGGTGTGGTGGGTTACTTGTAACGCGCTTAATACCCAGAGTTTCTAAGCGCGGACCTGGGGATAGAACCTGTGTTCCTTGTGTCGTTTTGCTTCCAAGGCGAGCACGTTACCACTGAGCTATCCTCCCGAGATGAAGGCCATTAACAAAACACTTTGGGCCTCATTCCAAGTATGGTGGTAGTCATGGCGCTATTTGCGCCATGACTACCTCCCATAGCGGTTCCGACTCCGGTTTGGTGAAAGAGGGACTTACCGGTCCAGTCCGACCTTGGCGGGACTGGTAAATTCCCATTCACCAAACCATTCCCCATTCCCATTTGAGCTCCCATAGGGCTCAGCGGGAATGGGGAAGTAGCTAATAACGGTACCGCAAATTGCAGTACCGTTATTAGCTCCGAAGTTCCTTAACGGTCCCGTCCACAAAGCCTGGTCAGACCAGGCGTTAAAGGAGGGACCCGCTAAGGGACCTCGGAATACGGCGCAAAGGGATTACCGGCACGGGTCTCCTTACTGGTGCCGGTGATCCCTTTGCACCCAACCCGGAATCAGGCCCTTTGTAGTGGAAATCGGTGTCATGTTGGCGGTTCTCTGACAGTAAACGCCCCTATGGTTAAAGAGAAGAGTGAGTAACCCAACATCTCGCTTGCATCATGTTCTGGCGGGGGTGGGGTGGGGGGTGGGGTCTTCCTTTCCTCGGTAACATCAGCCGATAAACAGCCACGAAACAGGAAGGAGTTGCAATGAGACAACCCCCAGCCCAGCGAGTGGTCTTCCAAGCCTTGCAGCCCTGGAAAGAAAGCGGAAGTTACACGCAGATACCTCGTCGCGGCCCCTTCCTCTTCTGCCCATGGAGGGAGGGGGCGTGGGAGGGTTCATGGCTCGAAGGTGAACAGTGGGGGAGCTAGGATTTATGACCCAACCGTTCTCATCCGTTTTTCCAACCTCCTCTAAGTTGGCCCAAGAATATATCAATGAAAGACTCCCTGGGGGTCGTCACCAAGGCCCACGCGCATTTGGAAAGCCAGCCCTGAGGTATGGGGGTTACAGGTGAAGGCCTCTGGGTGAGTTCGATTCGATGTCTTGAGGGGCGGATCGCTGGAGCAGCTCTCTTTCTGGAAGGATCTTGTAGAACACCTCAATAGTCCAAACCCATTAACGAAGGAGTTAACATTAGCGACAGTGGTCTGGACTCCTAAGGAAATGATGTTTAGGTCAGGCTGTAATGAGCGTTAACACCCTCGCAGAGTAATTGCAGCTCTATTCAAACCACTCCCCTGATTGGAGGGATTGTAAGCCCCAGAGTGGATCCACCTGCCCATGTAGCACACGTAGATCTCTTTGTTTAATAAACACAAATGCATGCATGCATCTACACACGCGTGCGCCTGTGAGCACACACAAACACACCTGCACCAGGAGCAGCACCGCATTGGTAGGCAGGGTCACCTCGTGAGGGGGCAGTATTGCAATGATCACATCAGGTGAGTGAGCCTCAACCTGGTGAGTCCCTGGTCAGCGCAGCCTACGCAGCAGAGCATAAACCTATTCCCCCGTTCCCTCCCAAACGAATCTCAACTGGCAAGGTCCAGAACATCATGCAGTGTAAAAAGGGTCACCACACCTCAATAGCATGCGTTCATCCCTCTTCCCATCAAGGACACTTGAGAGACACGAGTGTAGAAGAGTCTTTAAAGGCCAAGTGGTCTGTGACCAGATGGATCTTCTCAGGAAGGCTACTCATGGTTGCAATAGTGGTGGTGGCGAGTGTGCAGTGTTAACGCCCTCAGCTCTTCTCCCCGCTCCATTGGCCGCTCTCCCCCGGGACACTCCTTCCTGCGCTTTCCTTGCTCTGCCCCGCTGTTTCTTCCGCGTTGCTAAAGGCAAGTACGAAACCAACGTCATGGCTCCCTGCCTAGCCAACTCAGCCAACTCCGTGTGTTCCTGCCCTCCTCTCTCTCCATGCATTTAGCACGACTCTGTGGACTTCAACCCTCCACTCGCCTCTTCCTTTGAGCACCTCTATCCTGCTGGTTCTAGCACCCCACCCTTGAGTCACCCCCCTGATGCTCCACTGGAGGACATCCAAGTGCGCGAGCTGCAAATACCACCCTCCTGCCCTCATTACCCTCCAAGAGGAATCCCTCCTTGCTCTCTACTGCCCTAGAGGCAACTAAGTCTGGTTACCATGCCAACCACATCTCCTCGCTCCACTCTGATCCCTGAAAAATGTACCTTCCAGAACATGTCCATTCACCTTTGTCCCCTCAATCTTCTCCTCCACTTTCTCAGCCAATGTGTTTACCTCTTACTTCCCCTCTAAGGTAAACAAAAGAACAGACTCTCGCAGACCTGCCGATTCTTACTCCCCTTCAACCCTTATTGCCACTCTACCATTCTCTCCCCCCACTACCCTTCTGAAATACCCATGGTCCAGATTCCCAACCCACCCTGCGCTCCTGTGTGTGTGTCCCCACACCCCGAAGGCAATCCAGGAATGAACAGCCCTCACCTGCAAGTACTCTCACCTTAACCGTTCTCCTGATTGTGGACCTTGCCAGCTGGCTGCCAAACAGCTAGTGTCCAACCATCCTCAAAATACCCCTGCTGACCCCAGAGATCCCCCCAATGACCAGCTTGTCTCCCTCCCCTCACTACACTTCTCCCACCTCACTGCTACATGGGACATAGTGCACAATGCACACCCATCCAATCTGGGTTCCACAGAAACAGCACTCACTCATGTCTCTAACTGTCTATCACTCCCAACTGTGCCAAGACTACTGTAGCTATTGTGTGTGGGAGACGGGAGGAATGTGCTGTAGGACCTATGCAGGACTCTTCAAAGATAGATAGAGTCTTGAGAGGGGTGAGGGAAGCCGAGTTACGGGGCACAGCGGGTTAATTGGGTAGGCAGAGTTGGTATAGGATGTTGCTGTTAGTTTGTCTTGCAAGGGTGCGATGCTAATTAAACGTTGCCCGTTCATTCTCCAAAGGCTAACATGGTTGCTCTCTGGATCACGTGTTCCGCTCGCGCGATGCGGGATGACATAGGACGCTGGGATTTCTCCTCGCGAGAGTACGGCAAGGAGTCCTTTTCAAAAACTCCATGGGGCATGAACAGGTTACATGTCTTAAAATCGCGGCAAAAATGGCCGTGTAAGCGAAAGATCAAGGCACAAATGCTGCGGTTTTGCCGCCACAATCATGTAAAGGATGCAGGGGTGCCATTATACCATTTAAGGGGAGCAGGAGAGGACACCCCGCTTCCCTTAAATGGTATAATGGGGTACACCTTTACCTGGTCAAACCACAGCATTTTTGCCGCGATTTCTTTTACCAGCGACATTTTTGCCGCGATTTTATTACCTGATACCAGGGAACATGCATGCAGGATCTCAAAGGGAAGCAAGGGATTGTTTTCATGGACATGGGGATTGGCAGGCAAAGAGGGGGCTTGTTTGGGGGATCTTCAGAACTGGGGTGGATTTTCTGGCCTGGGCGCGTTGTATTGCTTATCGTTTTTGCCTGTTGTGTTGCGTTGGTTCTAGCAATTGTTCATTACTGTTGCCCTGGAATAGATCTGGCAAAATAATGGGATTAATGAATTAGGCTGGTTCATAAATGTTTGATATATTGTCCGAATGCTTTCAGGTCCTGGAAAGAGTCGGGCTGCGTAGGAAACCTCTCTCTACATTATCTGTGTTGGTGTCACTGTTTTAGAATAGGGGACAATCAAAAGGGGACATTGGGCATGTAAAATAGTGAAGCCTGATTAAATAGGGACAGATGACTGACTGCAGGTTGAGTGTCCCCAAACTCACCCAGGACCACTCCGCGCTGTCTCTGGTTATCAGTCCCCTCACTTCTCAGGGCTGCAAAGGAGTGGAGTCAAAGAGTGAATGCTATAGGGGCCCCTGGGTAACGGGACAGCTGGAAACTGGGAGACTGATCCAAAATAAGGACAGAAATGGGCCAATAGCAATTGAAGCAGGTGGAGGAACTACCAAATGGACACCAGCTGCCTACATGTTTACTCAGTTTAATAGCACTAAGTGTGCTTTTCCAGACTCTTGGCATTTCTGAAGGGAATTTCAATCTAGAAAAATTGGGAGCACTCTGACGGGCATTAGAAAACCTGAAAGGGAAGATAACTTTAAGAACTGTGAGGCGCCCGCAATGTGGTCCGATGAAGCGACCACAAGACGCAACAGCTGTAAGATTAGAGGGCGAGGGTTGTTAGCGATAGATGAAATACCTAAGACGAAAGGAGCATCGGATAGGAGCAGGCACCAAAGGTTAGAGGCAGAGGCGGAAGCGGAAGGGCGGGACAGCAAGTCTGCGGAGCAGATCGTTCATTTTATTACTAGAGACAACCACAACCCCAAGAGGAGGAATCGGCTCCGGAGAATGCTCCTTGGCAAGTAGCCCAACCAGTGCAGCCCTCTTCACGCTCACAACCATAGTCCACGCGGCTCGGGAGCAGCTAGAGTGCACTCAGTGCACTGCCCTCCTATGCTTCGTCTATGATGAGGGGAAGGAGAGTCTACGGGAGAGACCCTCGAGTCCTCCAAGCGCCACTTAGACACATGCTGGCAGGTAATGCTATGATTTGATTGGTTATTTATAATCCGCTTAATACCCAGAGGTTTCTTAGCGCGGACCGGGGATCGAACCTGTGTTGCTCCGCGTCATCTTGCTTCCGAGGTGAGCGCGTTGCCCCTGAGCTATCCTCCTGAAGTAAAGAAGAGGAAGGGCCGCAATAGCCACATTTCATTAACTTACATGTTCCATGGACACCGGGTGGTTTGTGAAACTTGGCAAAGGAATTCCCAAATGTTAGAGAGGAACCACAGCTCTTTATTGAGGAGTTGCAGACAGTCTTCCAATGTTTTAACCCCTGATGGGCAGTCATGAACCAACTCATGAGGCGAATCATGGCACCCGAAGTGGAGCAGAGGCTTGCAGAAACTGGCCCGCTTTATATCCGGGCACAGGAGACCCATTAGTTCATGCTGCAGAGAGGACAGTCGCTGCAGTCGCTGCAGTCCCTGAGACCTGCCCGCAGGAGACTGATTGGGCTACGATAGGGAAATGCAAGCAGAACAGAGGAGAATCGCGGACCAGATATTGAGACTTAGGTAGGGCCCGTACAGCATGCAGGCACCATTGAAGCAGGCGAGATCCACGCGTCGCGTGTCAAGATGAACACAATGTGAGAGCAAGTTGTTGACTTTACAGATTCGGTACTTGCAGGGACAGGTGCAAAATGTGCAGGTCTTGCCCAGAGTGGAGGGAAAAGCAGGAATAGAGGATGAGAGGGCCCTCCAGTGCTGCAGACCATGGAAGGAAGGCAAATGGGGAGCCGACACTTGCCCAGATAGACCAAGACCCTTTCTTACTACTGGGAGGGGAGGAGATTCTGGAAACCCCCCTGATCCCAATCGACTAGGATGGCCCCTACGTTCAGTGCCAGGTGGAGGGAATGTCTGTATGGTGTCCAGTTCACACCGGGGATAATAGATTGACCCGACGAATGGCTGCGTTCCCCGATGTACCCATGTCTATAGACGCTGTGAAGGCTGTCGTTATCTCTTACACCCCAATCATGGACCCCATTACCATTACACCAGGGCCCGTACCCGACAAGCATGCATTCCTTTTGAGCTCTACTGCACCGTTGAACTTGTCAGGCAGGGACCTTTTGTGCAAACTTACATGCACTCTACATTGCACCCCAGCTGGAGCATTTTTGAGGTGCGCCCTCTGTTAATATTGAAGCTGCCCTTCCTACACTCCTAACAGAATTGGGGGAAGAGTGGACTGGGGATGGGGGGAGGAAGATGGTTGGATGATTTAGAGGCTCACTGAACACTATACCCGTCTGAGGAAGGGGATATCCATATCACGGGCAGAAATAAGGTAGACCCACCCAAGAGACTGCCCGTATACCTCAATAACGCTTGAACCTGGAAGCTGCACTGGGAGTTAATCCTGTCATTGAAACACTCCCAAAACAGGGGATTACCATCCCTACAATCCGCCCGTGCAACACTCCAATATTGCCGGTGAAAAAGCCTGGAAAGCCCATTTGTCTTTTTGTGCAAGATTTGAGAGCTGTGAATACAGTAGAAGTTCCTTGGTTCCCAGTGGCACCAAAAACTGCTACTATCCTTGCATGCATCTCTCCAGATGCCTCTGGGAGCTGTGAATGCAGTAGCAGTTCCTTAGTTCCCAGTGGCACCAAACACTGCTACTATCCTTGCATGCATCTCTCCAGATGCCTCTGGGAGCTGTGAATGCAGTAGAAGTTCCTTAGTTCCCATTGGCACCAAACACTGCTACTATCCTTGCATGCATCTCTCCAGATGCCTCTGGGAGCTGTGAATGCAGTAGCAGTTCCTTAGTTCCCAGTGGCACCAAACACTGCTACTATCCTTGCATGCATCTCTCCAGATGCCTCTGGGAGCTGTGAATGCAGTAGAAGTTCCTTAGTTCCCAGTGGCACCAAACACTGCTACTATCCTTGCATGCATCTCTCCAGATGCCACTGGGAGCTGTGAATGCAGTAGAAGTTCCTTAGTTCCCAGTGGCACCAAACACTGCTACTATCCTTGCATGCATCCCTCCAGATGCCACTGGGAGCTGTGAATGCAGTAGCAGTTCCTTAGTTCACTGTGGTACCAAACACTGCTACTATCCTTTCATGCATCCCTCCAGATGCCACTGGGAGCTGTGAATGCAGTAGCAGTTCCTTAGTTCACTGTGGTACCAAACACTGCTACTATCCTTTCATGCATCTCTCCAGATGCCACTGGGAGCTGTGAATGCAGTAGCAGTTCCTTAGTTCCCAGATGTACCAAACACTGCTACTATCCTTTCATGCATCCCTCCAGATGCCACTGGGAGCTGTGAATGCAGTAGCAGTTCCTTAGTTCACTGTGGTACCAAACACTGCTACTATCCTTTCATGCATCTCTCCAGATGCCACTGGGAGCTGTGAATGCAGTAGTAGTTCCTTAGTTCCCAGTGCCACCAGACACTGCTACTATTCTTGCATGCATCCCTCCAGATGCCACTGAGAGCTGTGAATGCAGTAGTAGTTCCTTAGTTCCCAGTGGTACCAAACACTGCTACTATCCTTGCATGCATCTCTCCAGAAGCCACTGGGAGCTGTGAATGCAGTAGCAGTTCCTTAGTTCCCAGTGGAACCAAACACTGCTACTATCCTTGCATGCATCTCTCCAGATGCCACTGGGAGCTGTGAATGCAGTAGCAGTTCCTTAGTTCCCAGTGCCACCAAACACTGCTACTATCCTTGCATGCATCTCTCCAGATGCCCCTGGGAGCTGTGAATGCAGTAGCAGTTCCTTAGTTCCCAGTGGAACCAAATACTCCTACTATCCTTGCATGCATCTCTCCAGATGCCACTGGGAGCTGTGAATGCAGTAGTAGTTCCTTAGTTCCCAGTGCCACCAAACACTGCTACTATCCTTGCATGCATCACTCTAGATGCATTGAGAGCTGTGAATGCAGTAGAAGTTCCTTAGTTCCTAGTGGCACCAAACACTGCTACAATCCTTGCATGCATCTCTCCAGATGCCTCTGGGAGCTGTGAATGCAGTAGAAGTTCCTTAGTTCCCAGTGGCACCAAACACTGCTACTATCCTTGCATGCATCACCCTAGATGCATTGAGAGCTGTGAATGCAGTAGAAGTTCCTTAGTTCCCAGTGGCACCAAACACTGCTACTATCCTTGCATGCATCTCTCCAGATGCCTCTGGGAGCTGTGAATGCAGTAGCAGTTCCTTAGTTCACTGTGGTACCAAACACTGCTACTATCCTTTCATGCATCCATCCAGATGCCACTGGGAGCTGTGAATGCAGTAGTAGTTCCTTAGTTCCCAGTGCCACCAGACACTGCTACTATTCTTGCATGCATCTCTCTAGATGCATTGAGAGCTGTGAATGCAGTAGTAGTTCCTTAGTTCCCAGTGGTACCAAACACTGCTACTATCCTTGCATGCATCTCTCCAGAAGCCACTGGGAGCTGTGAATGCAGTAACAGTTCCTTAGTTCCCAGTGGAACCAAACACTGCTACTATCCTTGCATGCATCTCTCCAGATGCCACTGGGAGCTGTGAATGCAGTAGCAGTTCCTTAGTTCCCAGTGCCACCAAACACTGCTACTATCCTTGCATACATCTCTCCAGATGCCACTGGGAGCTGTGAATGCAGTAGCAGTTCCTTAGTTCCCAGTGGCACCAAACACTCCTACTATCCTTGCATGCATCTCTCCAGATGCCACTGGGAGCTGTGAATGCAGTAGTAGTTCCTTAGTTCCCAGTGCCACCAAACACTGCTACTATCCTTGCATGCATCACTCTAGATGCATTGAGAGCTGTGAATGCAGTAGAAGTTCCTTAGTTCCCAGTGGCACCAAGCACTGCTACTATCCTTTCATGCATCTCTCCAGAAGCCAATGAGAGCTGTGAATGCAGTAGCAGTTCCTTAGTTGCCAGTAGGTACCAAACACTGCTACTATCCTTGCAGGCATCTCTCTAGATGCATTGAGAGCTGTGAATGCAGTAGCAGTTCCTTAGTTCCCGATGGTACCAAACACTGCAACTATCCTTGCATGCATCTCTCCAGATGCCACTGAGAGCTGTGAATGCAGTAGCAGTTCCTTAGTTCCCAGATGTACCAAACACTGCTACTATCCTTGCATGCATCTCTCCAGATGCCACTGAGAGCTGTGAATGCAGCAGCAGTTCCTTAGTTCCCTGTGGTACCAAACACTGCTACTATCCTTTCATGCATCTCTCCAGAAGCCACTGAGAGCTGTGAATGCAGTAGCAGTTCCTTTGTTCCCGGTGGTACCAAACACTGCTACTATCCTTGCATGCATCTCTCCAGATGCCACTGAGAGGTGTGAATGCAGTAGTAGTTCCTTAGTTCCCAGTGCCACCAAACACTGATACTATCCTTGCATGCATCTCTCTAGATGCATTGAGAGCTGTGTATGCAGTAGTAGTTCCTTAGTTCCCAGTGGTACCAAACACTGCTACTATCCTTGCATGCATCTCTCCAGATGCCACTGGGAGCTGTGAATGCAGCAGCAGTTCCTTAGTTCCCTGTGGTACCAAACACTGCTACTATCCTTTCATGCATCTCTCCAGAAGCCACTGAGAGCTGTGAATGCACTAGCAGTTCCTTAGTTCCCGGTGGTACCAAACACTGCTACTATCCTTGCATGCATCGCTCCAGATGCCGTTGAGAGCAGTGAATGCAGTAGCAGTTCCTTAGTTTCCGGTGGTACCAAACACTGCTACTATCCTTTCATGCATCTCTCCAGATGCCACGAGAGCTGTGAATGCAGTAGCAGTTCCTTAGTTCCCAGTGGCACCAAACACTGCTACTATCCTTGCATGCATCTCTCTAGATGCATTGAGAGCCGTGAATGCAGTAGTAGTTCCTTAGTTCCCAGTGGTACCAAAAACTGCTACTATCCTTGCATGCATCTCTCTATATGCATTGGGGGCCGTGAATACAGTAGTAGTTCCTTAGTTCCCAGTGGTACCAAACACTGCTACTATCCTTGCATGCATCTCTCTAGATGCATTGAGAGCTGTGAATGCAGTAGCAGTTCCTTAGTTCCCAGTCGTACCAAACACTGCTACTATCCTTTCATGCATCCCTCCAGATGCCACTGGGAGCTGTAAATGCAGTAGCAGTTCCTTAGTTCCCAGTGGTACCAAACACTGCTACTATCCTTTCATGCATCTCTCCAGATGCCGCCGGGAGCTGTGAATGCAGTAGCAGTTCCTTAGTTCCATGTGGCACCAAACACTGCTACTATCCTTGCATGCATATCTCCAGATGCTGCCGGGAGCTGTGAATGCAGTAGCAGTTCCTTAGTTCCCGGTGGTACCAAACACTGCTGCTATCCTTGCATGTATCTCTCCAGATGCCACTGGGAGCTGTGAATGCAGTAGCAGTTTCTTAGTTCCCGGTGGTACCAAACACTGCTACTTTCCTTGCATGCATCTCTCCAGATGCCAATGAGAGCTGTGAATGCAGTAGCAGTTCCTTAGTTCCCGGTGGTACCAAACACTGCTACTATCCTTGCATGCATATTCCCAGATGCTGCCGGGAGCTGTGAATGCATTAGCAGTTCCTTAGTTCCCGGTGGTACCAAACACTGCTACTATCCTTGCATGCATCTCTCCAGATGCCACTGAGAGCTGTGAAAGCAGTAGCATTTCCTTAGTTCCCGGTGGTACCAAACACTGCTACTATCCTTGCATGCATCTCTCCAGATGCCACTGAGAGCTGTGAATGCAGCAGCAGTTCCTTAGTTCACAGTGGTACCAAACACTGCTACTATCCTTGAATGCATCTCTCCAGATGCCACTGTGAGCTGTGAATGCAGCAGCAGTTCCTTAGTTCCAAGTGGTACCAAACACTGCTACTATCCTTGCATGCATCTCTCCAGGTGCCACTGAGAGCTGTGAATGCAGTAGCAGTTCCTTAGTACCCGGTGGTACCAAACACTGCTACTATCCTTGCATGCATCTCTCCAGATGCCACTGAGAGCTGTGAATGCAGTAGCAGTTCCTTAGTTCCCGGTGGTACCAAACACTGCTACTATCCTTGCATGCATATCTCCAGATGCTGCCGGGAGCTGTGAATGCATTAGCAGTTCCTTAGTTCCCGGTGGTACCAAACACTGCTACTATCCTTGCATGCATCTCTCCAGATGCCACTGAGAGCTGTGAATGCAGCAGCAGTTCCTTAGTTCCCAGTGGTACCAAACACTGCTACTATCCTTGAATGCATCTCTCCAGATGCCACTGGGAGCTGTGAATGTAGCAGCAGTTCCTTAGTTCCAAGTGGTACCAAACACTGCTACTATCCTTGCATGCATCTCTCCAGATGCCACTGAGAGCTGTGAATGCAGCAGCAGTTCCTTAGTTCCCGGTGGTACCAAACACTGCTACTATCCTTGCATGCATCTCTCCAGATGCCACTGAGAGCTGTGAATGCAGCAGCAGTTCCTTAGTTCCTGGTGGAACCAAACACTGCTACTATCCTTGCATGCATCTCTCCAGATGCCACTGAGAGCTGTGAATGCAGTAGCAGTTCCTTAGTTCCCGGTGGTACCAAACACTGCTACTATCCTTGCATGCATCTCTCCAGATGCCACTGAGAGCTGTGAATGCAGTAGCAGTTCCTTAGTTCCCAGATGTACCAAACACTGCTACTATCCTTGCATGCATCTCTCCAGATGCCACTGAGAGCTGTGAATGCAGCAGCAGTTCCTTAGTTCCCTGTGGTATCAAACACTGCTACTATCCTTGCATGCATCTCTCCAGGTGCCACTGAGAGCTGTGAATGCAGTTGCAGTTCCTTAGTATCCGGTGGTACCAAACACTGCTACTATCCTTGCATGCATCTCTCCAGGTGCCACTGAGAGCTGTGAATGCAGTAGCAGTTCCTTAGTTCCCGGTGGTACCAAACACTGCTACTATCCTTGCATGCATATCTCCAGATGCTGCCGGGAGCTGTGAATGCATTAGCAGTTCCTTAGTTCCCGGTGGTACCAAACACTGCTACTATCCTTGCATGCATATCTCCAGATGCTGCCGGGAGCTGTGAATGCATTAGCAGTTCCTTAGTTCCCGGTGGTACCAAACACTGCTACTATCCTTGCATGCATCTCTCCAGATGCCACTGAGAGCTGTGAATGCAGCAGCAGTTCCTTAGTTCCCAGTGGTACCAAACACTGCTACTATCCTTGAATGCATCTCTCCAGATGCCACTGGGAGCTGTGAATGTAGCAGCAGTTCCTTAGTTCCAAGTGGTACCAAACACTGCTACTATCCTTGCATGCATCTCTCCAGATGCCACTGAGAGCTGTGAATGCAGCAGCAGTTCCTTAGTTCCCGGTGGTACCAAACACTGCTACTATCCTTGCATGCATCTCTCCAGATGCCACTGAGAGCTGTGAATGCAGCAGCAGTTCCTTAGTTCCCGGTGGAACCAAACACTGCTACTATCCTTGCATGCATCTCTCCAGATGCCACTGAGAGCTGTGAATGCAGTAGCAGTTCCTTAGTTCCCGGTGGTACCAAACACTGCTACTATCCTTGCATGCATCTCTCCAGATGCCACTGAGAGCTGTGAATGCAGTAGCAGTTCCTTAGTTCCCAGATGTACCAAACACTGCTACTATCCTTGCATGCATCTCTCCAGATGCCACTGAGAGCTGTGAATGCAGCAGCAGTTCCTTAGTTCCCTGTGGTATCAAACACTGCTACTATCCTTGCATGCATCTCTCCAGGTGCCACTGAGAGCTGTGAATGCAGTTGCAGTTCCTTAGTATCCGGTGGTACCAAACACTGCTACTATCCTTGCATGCATCTCTCCAGGTGCCACTGAGAGCTGTGAATGCAGTAGCAGTTCCTTAGTTCCCGGTGGTACCAAACACTGCTACTATCCTTGCATGCATATCTCCAGATGCTGCCGGGAGCTGTGAATGCATTAGCAGTTCCTTAGTTCCCGGTGGTACCAAACACTGCTACTATCCTTGCATGCATCTCTCCAGATGCCACTGAGAGCTGTGAATGCAGCAGCAGTTCCTTAGTTCCCAGTGGTACCAAACACTGCTACTATCCTTGAATGCACCTCTCCAGATGCCACTGGGAGCTGTGAATGTAGCAGCAGTTCCTTAGTTCCAGGTGGTACCAAACACTGCTACTATCCTTGCATGCATCTCTCCAGATGCCACTGAGAGCTGTGAATGCAGTAGCAGTTCCTTAGTTCCCGGTGGTACCAAACACTGCTACTATCCTTGCATGCATCTCTCCAGATGCCACTGAGAGCTGTGAATGCAGTAGCAGTTCCTTAGTTCCCGGTGGTACCAAACACTGCTACTATCCTTGCATGCATCTCTCCAGATGCCACTGAGAGCTGTGAATGCAGTAGCAGTTCCTTAGTTCCCGGTGGTACCAAACACTGCTACTATCCTTGCATGCATCTCTCCAGATGCCACTGAGAGCTGTGAATGCAGTAGCAGTTCCTTAGTTCCCAGATGTACCAAACACTGCTACTATCCTTGCATGCATCTCTCCAGGTGCCACTGAGAGCTGTGAATGCAGCAGCAGTTCCTTAGTTCCCTGTGGTACCAAACACTGCTACTATCCTTGCATGCATCTCTCCAGGTGCCACGGAGAGCTGTGAATGTAGTAGCATTTCCTTAGTACCCGGTGGTACCAAACACTGCTACTATCCTTGCATGCATCTCTCCAGATGCCACTGAGAGCTGTGAATGCAGTAGCAGTTCCTTAGTTCCCTGTGGTACCAAACACTGCTACTATCCTTGCATGCATCTCTCCAGGTGCCAATGAGAGCTGTGAATGCAGTAGCAGTTCCTTAGTACCCGGTGGTACCAAACACTGCTACTATCCTTGCATGCATCTCTCCAGATGCCACTGAGAGCTGTGAATGCAGCAGCAGTTCCTTAGTTCCCTCTGGTACCATACACTGCTACTATCCTTGCATGCATCTCTCCAGATGCCACTGAGAGCTGTGAATGCAGTAGCAGTTCCTTAGTTCCCTGTGGTACCAAACACTGCTACTATCCTTGCATGCATCTCTCCAGGTGCCAATGAGAGCTGTGAATGTAGTTGCAGTTCCTTAGTACCCGGTGGTACCAAACACTGCTACTATCCTTGCATGCATCTCTCCAGATGCCACTGAGAGCTGTGAATGCAGCAGCAGTTCCTTAGTTCCCTCTGGTACCAAACACTGCTACTATCCTTGCATGCATCTCTCCAGATGCCACTGAGAGCTGTGAATGCAGTAGCAGTTCCTTAGTTCCCTGTGGTACCAAACACTGCTACTATCCTTGCATGCATCTCTCCAGGTGCCAATGAGAGCTGTGAATGTAGTTGCAGTTCCTTAGTACCCGGTGGTACCAAACACTGCTACTATCCTTGCATGCATCTCTCCAGATGCCACTGAGAGCTGTGAATGCAGCAGCAGTTCCTTAGTTCCCTCTGGTACCAAACACTGCTACTATCCTTGCATGCATCTCTCCAGATGCCACTAGCGTCATGACAGTAGGCCTTTGTTCTGTCGCCATACACCCAGATAGGCCGTACGTATTTGCATTTTTCACACAACGGAGACCTATATACTTGGATGAGATCATCCCAGGGGTACACAGAACCCCCCACTCTCTCTCAGTAACTGAAAAGCGACGTGGATGATATACATGTACCTGGTAAATTAGTGGTAGGTCCGTATGTGGATGACTTGTTAATAGCATCACCCTATTAAGAGGCATGCAAAGTGAACACACATGGAATGTACTGCTAACTGCTCCAGCTGAGCAGGGGCAGAAGGCAGCCAAAGAAAAGTTGCAAGTAAGCATGCGGAGAGTACATTATTTGGGACATGATATTATGGAGGGTCACCGACTGATATTGCCTGCCAGAAAATCCCAAAGCCTCAGAATGTAACACAAATTAGATCATTTTGGGGGGTAGTTGGTAGAGGTGGGGGAGCCAGAGCCGGCTGAAACTCAGTTAGAGCCCTATGCCTGGCTCTGCTTGAATGCTCTTGTGAAGGAAGAGCACAACTGGAGCCAATCCAAGCCTCATCCTCCTTTACATTCGCAAAGCATATTAAAGAGACACTGCCATCCAATGGCAGTTTAAAGAAATGCATGCTCTTAGTACCACAGATTGCTTTATGTATCCCTTGTCACAAATTGCATGTTGATTCTAAGATGCAACTGGACCATGTGTCGTCTGAAACCTGCAAAATTGCAAACTGTGCAAGCAGAAAACCTGTGTTTCTTTTTGAAACAGAGCAGAGCGGTTACTGATTAAATAACATTATACCATGGCATACATATTCCTAAATCCTCCCGTGCAGGAGTCCGACTCTGGCCGCAGTTGTCTTTTCCGCAATCAAAATGTCCCACATTTTTTCCCACCACAACGTCATAAGAGGTCCTTCAGCGGATTTCCAGGCGCAGGCCACCATAATTTGCACTGCCAGTAGGCACTGGGTCAGACGTTTGGCTTTTCTTCCCGATCCGGGGTAGCACCCTGGGACTGGGGCGCCTAGGAGAATAGGTTTGGGTTCAAGTGGATTCACCACCTGAGTGATGTCTGCAATCATGAATAGGCAGTGTGTCCAGAACGATTGAACCTTCGGGCATGACAACCACATGTGAAAGAAGGAGCCCGGTTGTCCGCATAGTCTCCAGCAGGCGGGGCTTGCAGCTTGGGTCATATGATGGAACCGCAGGGGAGGGTAGTACCACCGAAGAAGAAGTTTATACGCACATTCTCTATTTGTAATGCAAGAGGACGATGAATGGGTTTGTGACCATATGTCCACCCAGTTTTGGTCCGTTAATGCATGCCTGAGGTCTGCCTCCCACTGAGCCATATTGTGGGTTTTGGAGGTAAGGAAGTCACCCATGAAGCGTTTGTATCAGGCCAAAATCCTTCCCCGGGCCGGGAGTTCTTGCAGGGTTAGATCCAGAGAGGAGCGGGTGCGCGCTGGGGCTTGCAGAGTTTGGGGGTGGGTGCACCAGTGTCGCAGTTGAATATAAGAAAATCTGTCCGATTCCTGGAGCTGAAAAGTTTCCTTGCATTGTTCAAACGTTTGGGGGTGACCTTCCACGAAAGGTTGGCCTAATGTTTCCAGGCCTCCCCTGATCCAATTCCTAAAATAGTGGGGGCTAGTTCCGGGGGAGAAAGAAGGGTTCATGAAGACTGGAGAGACGGGGCCCATGCCCCTCGGTATCTTTTTGTGTCGCCATGCCCAGGCCCAGGTGCTCAGAGCGTGTTTCGTAGACCATAGCAACTCGTTCCAGCTCTGCCAAAGTTGAGGTAGTATATGCGGGAGAAAGCGCAGGGGAAGGGGCAGCTGAGACTGTTCTATCTCCACCCATCTCGGGTTTACCAAAGTCTTCAGCCAAGCATGGGTGTGGGATAACTGAGCCGCTATTTGGTAGTTCTGTAGATCGGGGACTCCCAATCCTCCCAGTCGAGCATTACCCAGCATCTTTTTCAGGGGGGTTCTAGCTTTTTTGCCTTTCCAGATACATTGAAGCAGTTTCTTCTGGCGCCACTGAAGGGAAGCCGGCGGAATTGTTATAGGTAAGGCAGAGCAAGCGTACAAATATCTGGGGAGGAGATTCATCTTGGTCGCCGTGATGCACCCCATCAAGGAGATTTCTTACGATGCCCATCTCTTCAAGTCTCTTTCCAGTTCGCGGAAGAGTGGGGGAAGGTTTACCTGGTATACGGTCTTGTGGTCAGCAGGAATGTGAACACCCAGATAGGGAATCGACTTCTTCTTCCATTGAGCGGGGCAGAGCCGAGCTAAGGCCGCTCGGTCACCCGGTGACAGGCCGACACCCAAAGCCACTGATTTGCTAAAGTTAATGGAGAAGACCGTGACCTTCCCGTAGTCATCTATTTCTGCAAGGGCATGACATAGGGAGGAGGTGTGGTCTCTGAAAGGGTGAGCAGGACATCGTCCGCGTAAAGGGCTATTTTATGCTGGACAGGGCCCATCTGGGGGCCTTTGATTTTGGGATTGGCTCTGATTCTCTGGGCAAAGGGTTCCATGTCCAAAGCAAAAAGCAGTGATGACAGCGGGCACTCCGGTCTGGTCCCACAGGTTAGTGGAATCGGCGAGGAAAGAGCCCCATTGACTCTAAGAAGAGTTTTGGAGATTGATAGTTGGCCATCATCATCTTCTGGAACATGGGCCCGATGAGGAAGGCTTCAAGAGTTTTACACATAAAGGCCCAGTCTACCCTATCAAACGCCTTGGTGGCGTCCAGGGCCACCAGCACTCATTTTTGAGATTTGCGAACGGTGAGGTCAACCAGGTTTAGGGCTCTACGGACATTGTCTCCCATAGATCTGTTGCTAATAAAGCCTGACTGGTCCAGGTGGATTATGCCGGGTAGAATGGGTGAAAGGCAGTTGGCCAGGACTTTGGAATAGATGTTGCCATCAATATTTAGAAGAGCAATAGGTCTGTATGAAGCTGTGTCTTTAGGATCTTTACCCAGTTTGGGCAGCAGGATCGTGATGGATTCCGCCAGGGATGGGGTGACTGTGCCTGAGTCCCTAAAAGAGTTAAAGAGGGCCACCATGGGGGCCAGTAGCTGTGGCAGGAACGTTTTGTAAAATCTGGTGGAGAACCCGTCAGGCTCCGGGGCTCCCGATTTGAGGGACTTAATGGCGGTTTCAATTTCTTCACTCGTGATAGGAGCGTCTAGGACTTCCCGATCTGTGGCCCTTAGGTGGGGTACGGCTGCCTTCTGCAGGTATTTTCCTTGTTCATTTCGGCCGCTGGGGGGGTGCGGTCATCACCTGAGCCAAATGCCCCGCTGCTAGTTGCAGCTTCTCCCGCTCTGCATATTGAACCGTGCCTTGGTGGTCCCGTAGCCCATGATTGTGTTATTCCATTTCATTTTGGCTAGTTTGCTCACTAGAAGTTTGTTCGCTTTGTTATTTTTAGCATAGTAGTGCTGTTTAGTTTTTGCCAGGAGATGAGCTGTATGTTCAGCATAGTGAGCCTCAATTTTAGTTGCGTGCGATACGGATAGCTCGTTGTGCTTTCGGGGATCAGCCTTTTAACTTATATGCTCTTTCGGCTTCTTGAAGCTACACCTCAAGGGACTGGCAAATTTGTCGCGTGGACCTGTGGTATGCTGCTCTTTGGGCAATAAGTTCCCCCGGACCACCGCCTTCATGACGTCCCAGGTGTTCGCTGGGGAAGCATCCTCATTCCGTTTTTCTCTGAAGATGTTTCGGATAGTGGTGGCGATTGAATCTCTCAGGGGCATGTCGTTGAGGATCGGGTCAAATAAAGCCAAGCGACGAGGCAGGGGGGAGTGGGTTGGAGGACTCAGAGTTCCAGAGTTACTGGGGTGTGGTCAGATAGGGTTCTAGTCCCAATCGCGATTTCCTTGATGTAGGACAGTAGTTGTGGGGATGTCAGGAGGAGGTCGATTCTTGAGAAGGTCCTATGGACATAGGAGTAGAATGAAAAATCCCTCTCCGTGGGGTGAAGCACCGCGTTACTGTTAACTTCGACAGTGGTAGCTGGAAGATTAGGATACAATAATACACTAACCTGGGCAGTCAGCAACTCTCAAGGAAGACAGCGGATGAAGAAGTGAAAGGTCCCCCGTGACAATCCTGCCCCCTCCTCTCAAAAGAATAACACTTCCAGAGCGGAAGATGGCACGACCCTCAGGGAAACCCTCCTGGGGAAGAGAACCCTGTTCCACCGCAGGACTCCGGCTTGGTCGATTTGGAATGTTGTTCTTTGGCACTTGGGAACTCACAGGTGATGAAGGCTTCTCTAAGGAGGAGAGATATAACAGGTAAGTATTCTCTAGGAAGGGTGCGAAGGACAGAGTGGAAAGAAAGAACAGAGCACTTACTGATGAAGCCTTAAGTGGTGCCAGCTAGAATATCTGAGCTGAACCAGTTACTTGGGGGATTTTTGGATCTGTATCCTGAAGTGGTAGTCAGAAAGTGGTTCTGCAAATAGAAAGAGTTGTAATAATAGAAACCAATGGTAGTTGTAACAGCGAAGGATTGTTGGGAGAGCGTGAAAAGAGAGGGGTGGACTCACCTTCTCTATCAAAGGGTTGAAAGGATCAGAGTACCTCGTAGGTTCGCCCGAAACGGACAAAGATGAAGAAATAATTCTTGCACGGAAAGTGTGCGGAGGTGGGAATATGAAATACACGTAAAGGGGAAAGGAAAGAGATTAAGGGGAAGTAAAGTCTCTCGTATGAATGAGCAAAGGTAAACTCCTAGAAGCAAACTTACGAAGCGTCGATATGAGCAGTAGCGACGCATTTGCTAGCTGCACTTCCTTCTGTTTATGGAGTCACGTGATCTGCCGACAACGTTCCTTGCGAACGTGCAACAACAGGACCGCTGTGCTCTCTATAAAGAAATAGGACGCCGGCCATCTTGGGAGTACCACTCCTAATAGGCGCACATAAACGCTTGCGCTGCCACAAAGACCAACGTTGGATATGTGTAACACACCCTCCATGAGTCCACCACCTCTAGAGTTCTAAAAAGGTGCAGGAGGCCCAGTGCTGTGTTGAAATCTTTTGGTGGAAGGAGGATGCGATTTGTCATTCGTAGGATCCGGGGTTCTGTTGAAGTCGCCTTCGATCACCTTAAGGCCTCTGAGAAAGAAGAGAGGTTTGAGCACAGGGCGTCATAGAAGGCGGTTTGACCCACATTGGGAGCGTATGCGGAAACAAGATTGTATAGTTGGCCTAGTAAGAGGCATTTAATGGTGACACAGCGGCCTTCAGAGCATAGTTTGGTATTTAGAATTTGTGGATTCAGGCCCCTTCTGAAAAGAATCACTGTCCCCCCTTTTTTAGTGCCGTCTGAGGCTAAGAACTGCAGCGGGAAGTCTCTGGACCTGCGACACCCGAAGTCCCGGTGAGTTTCTTCCAACAACGCCACTCCGGCGTCTTCATCCAGGAGTCGTTGAATAATCGATTTGCATTTGGTGGGGGAGTTTAAGCCCTTCACATTAAGGGAGATAAATCGGAATGTTTGGCAGTCGGGGGTGGCCTCAGCGTCAGTGGGGGTAGTTGGGTGGGGTGGGTCGGGACATGCCATGATCAGCTGCCATTATAGAGAAGCCATAGCTGGAGGTCGCTCTGTCTCTGAACTTTTGAACTGAGTCTCCAATGGGAGAACAGGAAATTATTCAACGGGGGAGGACTGGGGTTTCAGGAACAGTCCCCCCTTTGGCCAACTAGGCCAGCGCCATGATCCCTGCCAATGTGGCCGGGCTTGGCAACCGGAAAAAGGAAAAAGGAACAATTCCAAGGGCTCATGAATGATTTGTACCTTGGGAACGGGCATGAGCCGTGGCGGGCCCGCCGAAGGGTTTGTATCTGGAAAAAGAAGGGTCGGTCTTTCGCTAGGTGGGTTGAGGAGTTCAGGGGGGAAAGAAGGAAAGGCAAGGTTCCACAAGGTGACCTGTGGGCAATTATTGTCTTCTTCCTTACCTCGGGACCTTAGACCAAGGGGCCTTCTTGGGTTTCGGTGGAGAAGCAGGGGCTCCGCCTTTGTTATCAGCTCCCGAGAGGGTCAGGGAGCCTTTAGGGGAGTCCGAGTATAGGATCTTCTCAGCGTCTTCCAGATGGCTAATTCTTCAAAGGGAGCCATTGTAGGTAAACTGGAGAGCCATTTGGAACAGTCATCTGTAGCGAATTTAGTGGTTCTGAAGGAAGAGAGTTAGCAAGCGGAGGGATTTCCTTTTTTGCAAGGTGAGAAGTGAGAGGTCTTGGTAGATTTGGAGGGTAGCCCCTTGAAAGGATAGCTCGTCCCGGGAGTGGCTTATAACTGAAATGGCTTCAGTGTACTCTTGTAATTACGGCAGGGGGGAGTCCAATTCCACTCCTCGTCGAGGGCGCAGCCTATGAGTTCTATCTAGCAGCAGCTGGGGTTTGTCAAGATGAGGGAAAAGGGCCTGGAAAAAAATTCCCCACATACTCTGGGAGGTCTTTATCGGGGACGGAGGATGGGATGCCCTGAATCGGGAGGTTGTTACGCCGGGCCCTATTCTCAAGGTCCTCCTGTTTGAACTCGAGGATCTCACATCTATCCTGTAGGGTTTGAATCGAGCGATGGATCGCTCCAAAAGCCACAGTATGTTCCGGGGAGTGGTCTTCGACTTCCCCCATGCGTTGTTCCCCTTCTGATACCCTTTGGTTGGTGTGGTCAAGCTTTGTGGTGAGTTTGGTCATGCACGACCTCAACTCCGATTTAATATCTGCCATAAAGGCTTGGATGTCTTCTTTAGTTGCAAGGGATCCTTTGTCGTCTGGTGATTTCAGTGGGGTTGATTTAAGGGGGTGGGGTCTTGTTTTTTGCCTTTGTCTGCCGCAAGTGGCATGGTTGTGATGTCTAAGTTTTTATTAGCTTTGGACTGCTTAGCCAAGATGGACCTCGGTTAGTCGGGGTGGAGAGGGGTGCAGTTGCTTGCTCCCAATTCACAGGTCAGTTGGGTGGGCACCCTTGGGGTTGCTTTCGGTAGATACCAGAGTTGTTAGGAGGTGGCTGGTCCCCCCCCCCCAGCGCTGTCTTAGAGCGTGCGGTCGCAGGTAGCCACTGGTCGGGCTACACCTAGGTGGGAAGGAGACACTTGTCGCCCCCCAAGAATCGGGGTCACACCACTGGCTCACAGTAGTGATAGCAGGCGGGAAGAGAAGTGGTCATTGAGTGGGCCGTGGTGACCCAGGAAGTGGGAGAAGGCAGGCCCCCTTTCAGTGGAGTTGTGCCAACAGCCGGGGAAGAAAGGTCCTGGTTCCGGACGTTGAGGTGTTGGGCCGACGAGGGTTATCCTCCAAGTCCAACCATCATATGCGGGGGGGGGCTGACCCCCTAGGAGTGGTGGTCGTCGGTAGGGTTATAGACTTCTTTGGGGGGCGTTGGAAGCGAGCAGCTGGGTGGGCAGGGGCACCCCTGGAATTAGTGGGGGGCTTCAGGTAGCCTTAGGGGTAAAGGGGTCACCAGAGCCATGATATAGGAGTGCGGCTTGTATGTGTCCAGCGTTAGCTCCGACGGCCGCAGTAGGGGTGCCCTCCAGGCAGTCCCTTTGTTGGTATCACCCCCCAAAAGCTAGGCAGTGGAGAGGCAGAGGCCATCGCTGAAGAAGTATAGTTCCCGGAGAGATGTTGGGAGAGAGCAGCTGGGTGGGTAGGGGCGCCCCAGGAGTCAGTGGAGGAAGCACCGGGTAACTTTCGAGGGGTGATGGAAGCCTCTGCGTGGTGAGCCCCCACCAGCGCAAATTGTGGGTGTGCTTCCGCGGAGATAGTAACGTAACCACCTGGTTTATAAGCCCCGGCCCCTCCAGTTCATGGAATATTAGGGCCTTCAAGTGCTTGGAGTGGGGGGGGTGTAGAGGGCTGAGGGCGCTCTCACTGAGCCATTGCGTCCTGAGTTGTCAGGGCCCGTACACCTCGGTGCAGCTGCTGTCTTCGTTCCTCCTGGGTCGAGGAGTCCGCCCTGGAGCGAGCGAGCGGGCGGGAGCAGGGGACGGGTCCCTTGAGGCTGGGGCTTCTGCTTGCGTCGTCCTCGGAGTCGATGGGGCCTTGGGGAGGAGCGCTGGTGCCCAGTACACCGGCCCTCAACATGGGAGAGGCTTTGTTGGTGGGACACACCGTCGGGGTGCTTATGCGCCAGAGGAGAGAGCTAGAGCACTCCCTCGGCTGCCATCTTGGGTCTTCTGATGCCTTTGGGTGAAATTTGCAGGGCGCAGTCCGGGGTCCTCCGGGACCGGAACACCATCATTTTTGTTCGGTGGGGTCCTCAACCCTTAATGTGCAGACACGTAAAAGCAGGGTCCATATAGTAGTACCGAAACCTTTAGATTGTTGCAAGTTCGGCGGGCCCGGCACGGAGGCTATCAGAGGAGCAGTTGCATCGACGGCGCTCCAAGCAACGCCCCAAAAAGAATGAACTTTAAGGGCCTCATTACACGGTAGGCGGTAAGGGTTTACCGGTACCGGTATTTTACCGGTACCGGTAAATCCTTACCGCCTTACTACGAGGTCCCTTTGCAGGTTGGGGATTTTAACGCCTGCTTTTTGCAGGCGTTAAAAACCAACCCGCAAAGGGACCCAGGGAGCTAATTACGGTACCGCAATTTGCGGTGCCGTAATTAGCGCCTTCCACATTCCCATTATGCCCTATGGGGCAAAAATGGGAATGGGGAAGGGCAATGGTGGAAGGGGGAATAACCGCCCCTCCAACCTTGGAATGGGGCGGTAATTCCCCTTTCCACCAAGGCGGTGCCGGTATTCACCGCCTACCGTGTAATGAGGCCCTAAGACTTTATGCCTGGTTTTCAGATGCCTTCACAATCTTGCACCCGCATATCTTGCACAAAAATTGAGTTGGTACCAAGCCGACATCTTCAATCATCAGGTAAGCTGCTGGCGGTGGTACCACCATCTTGCTGCTCTTTTAGAGGAGAACCAGGCAACTACGTAACATTACAGAATTAACTGTTTTTCAGAAATCTCTCAAAGCATTTCTATTTAAATCAAGAGATCCTTCCGGCAGTATAAAGTCAGAGCCCGTTTGGTGATCCATACCCTGGAGATGAAGCAATTTTGTCATCATCTGCACCCAGAGGCAGTTTTGTCTGCCAGGCGTCTCACATATCACATATTGCGCCTCATTACGACCATGGTGCTGACGGAATGAAGGGGGCCAGTACGGGACCGGCCTCCTTCATTCCATCAGGGCCGATTACGAGGTTCCCTTTGCTGGACCCGGATCAGACGTCTGGTAAAACCAGCCGTCTTTTCCGGGTCCCGCGAGGGGAAGAGGGAGGTAACAACGGGACACTTGTAATGTGCCCGTTGTTACCTCCATCTCCATTCCCATTGAGCCCTATAGGGGCTCAAATGAGAATGGGGAATGGTTCCTGCAAGGAGGAATTACCGGGTCCTCCTATGTCGGAATGACCCAGTTATTCCTCATTGCAGGAACCCGGTAATGGAGCCCGGTTTGGAGGCAGCCATGGAGCCAATAGCTCCATGGCTGCCTCCAAACTTGTAATGAGGCCCATTGTGTTGTAAATAATAAAACATCCAAATTCAGAGCTCTGTCTTGGTCTGCCTGAACCTAATAATACAAGTTACATAAGAGTTAAGAACCTTTGTATTTGTTCTCTACATTCATGGCAATACCTTTGCTTTAGATAACTTTCAAAGGCCCTCATTACGACCCTGGCGGAGAACCATGGTGCAATTTGCACCATGGTCCATGGCGCTAAGCTGCCAATTCCGCCATGGTGGTTGGCGGACTTACCGCCCCATCCCGACCTTGGCGGGGCAGTATGTCCCCAATCCCCATTTTGCCCTTCCCCATTCCCATTCTTGCCCCATAGGGCATAATGGGAGTGGGGAAGGCGTTAATTACGCCACCGTAATTTACGGTGGCGTAATTAACAACAAGTCCCGTAGCGCCATGGATTTTTCCGCCTGCAAAAAGCAGGCGTAAAATATCACCATGGCGCTACGGGAACTCATAGTCAGGCGGAAAGGTACGCCATGCTCTACGCCGGCGTAAATCCCTTTCCGCCAGGGTCCTAATGAGGCCCAAAGTCATTTGGTCCCAGCCCATTTTTAGATACTTTTTTTCTGCAGTTATGTCAAGTGAGAGTCCTTGTAAACTTGTTTAGTTTTGCCTTTGTCAGGTTGTCCATATGTTCCACTGACAAGTCACAACTGTTGCATTGGAGCACACACAGTTTATGGGTGTTTGGTTATGTACCCACCCAATGACTGCCAATGCCCATGTTAATCTCTATGTCCATTCCCTCTGACTGGCTTTTCCTCCCCACCAAAACATATCCTCCTGTGGTCTGTTTGTGCTAGCTCTGTCAAGCAGTAACATCGGACTTTGGCCTGCCAGTGTTATTCCTAAGCAGCCAGTTAACAGTAAATGGCTTCATTTTAGCTCTAAATGTGCTGCTGGTGTAATAAAAATGTCTCAAACAAGAGTGTCTTCAGCCACTTCATTTATATGTGTCCCTTCTGCTGAATTACTGTTAAAACAAGTATTGGCAAAGCCAACGTTTTGTCCTGTGTATTGGTATTATTTTCTAGGTGTTGTTACCATATGTCCAGGTAATCACACTATTTCCAGCTGTTGTCATTTTATGGCCAGCTAGTAGTGTTAATGCAAAGCCCGTGAAAGGCCTATCCCATGCTTACACAAAAGCCCAAACTGTTAGCTTTGCCAATGATTGTTAATGGAGTAGAAGGACGTCAGGAGTTGTAGGGGTCTTGCAGCTATGACTATTTATTGAGCTAAAAGACATCTTATTGAAGGATAAACTGGCAAGCCTGCTGGCGTTAAAGCGCACAGTGTTATAGTTGGCCAATTACGGGTTTCCAAGTTAAAGGCAGATCACTTAAGTACCGTTACTTGTGTCTTTAAGGCATCCACTTATTTATTTTGCATTTATAGGATCGCACAACACCCTAGGGCGTCTAGGCGCTAACTACACGCAGGTAACGAACGGTTAATTCACGAAACATACATTCACATATGGAGCTCTCAGCTTTGCCCATGTTGTGCTTGGGTGGCTCATACAGTCCTGTTTTTTATTTTGCATTCTGGGACTTGTAGTTTGCCCTGCTGATTATAAATTTGAGGCTACAGGGTCAGGAGTGCAGGGCAGGTGGCAGGATTGGGTGATCAGCTCTGACATGATATGGGGGAACGTGCAGGAAATCCAGGGCTTGAGTCCTACAACAATTGCAGGGATTCTGACACCCTCACTTGGAAGTGACGTCACAGGAAGTGAACATATACTATAGTGAAAGATGCAAACTTCATTCAACACGTCTTTCAAAATCAAAGTGCGTGCACAGGACAAATACGCATTTGCCAAGCAAGCAGATTTTCCTATTAAATTACTCTATAAAAAGGTAGACACGTTTCAGAGTTAGGATTCTTTAACAAAACATGTCCTGGATAGCAGTCAATATGGACATTTTAATGCTCTGTGATATGCAATTCTTGTGGTCTTGGGGCTAAGTGTCCTGGGTTTGATTCCCATCAGTGGAAATTCCTGGTTCAAATGAGTGCAACAAATTACTATTTAAAAATAAATTGTTAAACACACAGGGGAGACAGCGTCCTCCCCCTCAAAAAAGTGGGTGTTCTCTGTCGACCCGCGTATTCCCTGACTTGTGCCCTGAGTAAATCAATTCCCATGAAAGGAGACAGCATTCAGTGTTCAGGGTTCTTGTCTAGATCCGTGTCAGGAGGGTGTACCCCATCCAGTCCTGTTTTTTCTTTACATTCTGGACCTTGCTGTCTTGCATTTTATAAAACAGAAGACAGAGGGCCTCATTACACGGTAGGAGGTAACCATGGCGCTATTAGCGCCATGGCTACCCCTACCGCCTTCTGGGTCCGGGTAGGCGGTATGGGGACTTACCGGGTCTTTCCGGCCCTGGAGGACCCGTTAAGTCCCCATGCCAATTACCATTCCCCATTCCAATTTGAGCCCCCATAGGGCTCAATGGGAATGGGGAAGGAGCAAATAACGGTACTGCTATTAGCAGTACCGTTATTTGCTCTGAAGTCCCTCAGCAAGTCCCGTCCTTTACGTGTGGTCTGACCACGCGTTAAGGACAGGACCCGCTGAGGGACCTCGTAGTGGGGCGGTAAGGGATAACCAGCACCGGTGCCCTTACCGGTGCTGGTAATCCCTTACTGCGTTATGTGTAATGAGGCCCAGGGTCTGCGAATCCTGGAGTGCAGGGAAGGAAGTGTTATCGCCCTGCGCCATTGATTTTCCGGCTGCGGGGCCATATACAGAATGACGCCGGGCCGGTGTTGGTTCACGGGGTCTCTGTCTCACGTGGAGGTGGACGCCTCCTTTTATTACAAAAACCACACTTGTGATGGCGTGCGTCACAAGATCCCATCGAACCATCATAAACAAATCAACAATTAAGATCACACATTAGTAACTGAACACCTCCGGACCAGCACATATTAAAGGTTACATTGCCCTCCCGTCCATGAGCCTCTCAGGAGGACACCTTGTGGCACACTTGGGGTACCTGGCTGCCACAACTGGGGATGCCGGACCAGCCGAGCCATCCCTGAGCTTCCTCTTACACCTGCAGGTCCTCTGGTTCCGGCCTCCTCTGGCACTCCACACCTGTGGGGGTCGCACTGCTGTCCCTCAGCAAGCCACCCACCTCTGGCATTCCCTGAAGACGTTGGAACCAGTTGCTGTTTCTGGTAAGCGACCCCGACCCCTTGCCACAGTGATCATTGACCCTTGGCGACCAGTCACTGTCCACAGTACCGGGTCATGCGGTAGACAAAGCTTGTGTGTCAGGTTCCGGGTCCTCACCAGCACATGATCGCTGACACCCATAGGCTGATCGACAAGCCTCCTAACGGACACCCACTCGTTGGCCCTCTCTTGAGTCACCTGGACCATGATCGGATCCATCCACGCCCTTTGTCTAGAGCCGTGCTCTGGGATGGGAGATCTAACTTTCCGTCCCCAGAAGGCCTCGGCCGGTGCCACTCCTGTGGAGGAATTGTTGTTCTCTTTTTCTTTACTGATGTTTCTTAGACGTGCCTTATGAAAATTCACATCAGCACCCTGGGCCACGTTATTGCGCAGTAGGATTTCTTGAATAAATAAATACCTTTGTGTTGAATATCTCTTCACAATGACATTAGGTCCCATTACCTTTTGTTCCCAGATTCATTAAGGTCAGAAGAGTTGTTTCCTTTGCCTCATCCCTCCACGCGCGTGCTGTGCCGTCGAGGTTACCTCCGGCTTGTTGCCTAAATGTTCTGCCCTCTAAATTCGGGTAAGATTACCATTTGGGGCTTTAAAGTTATGACACAGTCTTAATAATTAGCAATTGCAAAAGCACCCTAGCATATTCTGAAAGCAATCATCAGACACTTTTCTTCTATCTCTGCTTCCCCACAGGGTCCAGTTGTTTTTCACCCTGAGGAAGGCATTTTTCGATGTCACCGCCCAGCAGGTGGCCCTGTTGCCGAAACGTGTTTTAGATTTCCATTTAATTTGTGAACTGTTTGAAAATCAATTTGTAATTGACACATACACGTAGGCAGACCTGCTCTTGACTAACAAGCCAATTCAAAAATTAGAGAAATTGGCACATTAGGAAGCACCTTAGAAACATGCTTCTATATAATTTCATACTTGTTTGTAATGAGTGTTCTTTATTAATTATTTTTCTCTCTAGTTCAAAACTTCTTGATTTGATTTGCAATGATTATTCTTTATTCATTATCTCACTCTCTAATTGTAAATTTGTTTAAAAGTTTGTCTCAACATGTGTTCTGTTTTTTACATGTTTTTTAACAAAAGTATTTCTTTACTTCTTAATTTTGAAATTTCTTTTTGAATTATAATTGTCACATCCAAATAAATCGAAAGTTTGAGTTCATATGATATGATCACATTGATTGCATTCAGAAGTTGGCATGGCTTAAATCATGTTTGAAGTGATATTGCAAATAATACACACAGCATTTGAACAATTATAAACCATTTTGAACTTTGTTTACAGCAGAGTGGACTTGAATGTTATTCCTTTAGTTTAATGTCCCATTCCACTGCTGCTTATGGGACTCTCCCCACTTTTTGTGTGAGAGGTTCTTACTCAGCTTCGCTAGATGTTCGTCCAACATCTCGATGTCCAGTTCTCTGTGAAGGTCTGCTATCCTTGTGAAGATTGGAGCTCCAGACGATATCCGCAGGGCCTTGTTCTGGACTATCTGACGACTCTTCCGGTGTCGCTCATGGCAGGTCATCCATGCTAGGGAGGCATACGTCAGGGTAGGTCTGATGATCGCCTTGTAGATGTTGATCTTTGTCCAGAGGGGCATGGACGTGGTCTTCAGGAGTGGGTACAGTGCTGCCATCTTCCCAGTTGCCTTCTGCTGAGTATTCTCGAGATGGCTTCCCCAGTTGAGTTTGCTGTCCAGGGTCACACGAGGTAGCAGCTGCTGCTCTCCAGCATGATGGCCTCCCTGTTGAGGCTGATTTGTGGGTGCTCCTTGATCTTCTTTCTGGTGAACACCATTGCAGTTGGTTTGCTGGTGTTGAGTTCTATCCGCCAGTTGCTGTACCACTTTGCGGTGGTATCCAATGAAGCTTGCAGGTTCTTCGCCACTACTTTTTCGCTGAATGACTGGGAGATGACTGCAACATCGTCTGCATACAGTGCCAGGGCAGTCTTGTGGAGATCTGTCGGGATGTCGTTGGGTGAAGATGTTGAACAAGAAGGGTCCGAGGTGATGAGGACATCTCAGACCGCATGGCGACATGAAAGCTGTGGTTTCCCAGGTAGCTTGCAATCTTCTTCACGAGATAGTTCGTAAATACCAGGCAAATCATCTTGTGCAGCAGTCCCTTGGGCCAGACTCGGTCGAATGCTTTGGCAACATCTAAGAAGACGATTCCCATGGACTTCTTGATGTTGAATCCGTGGCTAATGGTGTCCAAAACTCTCAGCAGCTGAGGGGGCATTGCATGCTCCTTTCGAAATCCAAACTGTTCCTTTGCTAGTAGATTTTTCTTTTGGAGGCAAAGTTGCTGAGTGGCGGACGTCCCCTTTTATTACAAAATCCATGACGCGAGCCATCCCCTGACACCGGTAATGCCGCGTGTCATAATACCAAGCACTGGGAGGTCCGCACCTACCTGCCATGGATCTATTTGAGAGTCAAAATATTAATAAAGACCATTAGATGGTCGAAACACGTGTCGGCACCCTTGATGATAAATGGCACTCCTGATGATTGATAAAAACCCACTTTGAATTCACAAATGAATGCGTGGTCCATAACTATCATGACTTACAGTGAACATAGTTAACGCTTATAAGGATTTGTACTGGCGCCATCCATGTAGGAACCCAACACAAACCTACCTAACCCAGACTTGGGGCACCAGAGCACGGGCCCTTTGGTTTCTAGAACCGTTGCAGGTACAACATAACGCAGTATCTAAGCAGGAGTTAGGCTCAGTGACCGCCAGTTCCTAGTGCTCTCACGAATCTCTATATTCAACATATCTTTAAACCTGTAGCTTTGGCAAACCATCTTAGAAACCAAACAATGAACAGTACAATATATAACTGAATGTAAATGTTTGAATCAAAAGCTTTGTAAAATATTGTGTGTTTATATATCTAAAACTAGACCAATGAAGATATTTAACTCAGGGAATAACAGAATCTCAGGGAGCGGCTAGTCCCATCACTGATAAGAAATATAGTGCAAAGAGAGACACTTGACAAATCTAAAATGTGAAACATCCCAACAAATTATAAAACTACACTGAGAATATCTTTAAACAACAGTGATCAGGCTGCAAATCTATGTGAAAATATAGTTGATAACACACATAGATTAACTTATTGCAGACTTTCAAAATAGCTGAGCCATTTTTTTGAAATCCCGCTGTTGAGATGTCCCACTAATACATATACACCCTAAATCAGTGTACATTAAATCTAGTATGGAGATTACTTTATTAGAGGAGAATAAAGTTACCTCTACGTTATGCCGCATCCCACCAGCCGTAACCCGAATGTGTTCGCTCCGTCAGGACTGGCCCCAATGTCATGTTTCCCCAGGGGAATGCGCTCAGAACAATTGCACTATTTGTCGGTTGGGTACCTGGCCTACCAGTCCTCAGTATGTCTCTGGCCACTTTGAGATCACAAACCTTTATCACAATAGAGTCAAGCACATCCTTCCCCAATGTGGCTATTCTACTGCAATCCATAACGTGCACCCCGGATACAAAGTAACACTCTCCCGCCCCCACACAAAGCGAAGCCAGTGTAGACATTTATTCCGGAGGGCTACCCTGGGTTTGTGTCAATTAGATGATGGTTTGGGTACTCCATGGAGAAATATTGTTTGGGGGCTAAGGGGGCCCAATGTGTTTGTTGGATGATTTGGGCAATCCATGTGGTAGCTCACACTCACTGACTGCACTAGCGTCCTGGTTCCTCCAGAGGGTCCACCTGGCAACATTCCCTGGGTTGTCCAATGGCCATTAAGGACACCTGGTTACATTGGTTTAATTCTGGCCCCAACGTGCTCCTCACCATCTCCCGTTGTGAGGTCACTAGATTCACTATGGGTCAATTGCACTGCAGGTGCTGCTATTTTTTGGTCATTGGACTTCGTCAGGACCTTACTCACTTCCCCCGAGTTGACCGGCAGTTTATCTTTTCCTACTCTCTTTCCAGCTGTTTCCAGTAGCGTCAGTAGCAGATGTTATACTGACGCCAGTTCAGACAGCACTAGGCAACAGCAGTGACAGTGTACCGTTGCCCCTGGACTCACATTCTCTTTGTCCACTGTAGCCGCAACAGGAGGAGTGATACTAAACAATTCTCGTACATCCGGTTGTGGGCTGAGTGCAGTGTCTAATATAACCGCATTGATTGCCGCTGGTAATTGTGCCAGACTCCCCTCGGGCGCACTTCCAAAGCCTACTAGTGGCGTACAGGACTCTGGGGTAAACGAGTGGTCAATAGGCTCTGTGAATACTGCTGTGGCCTCACACCCACTAGCAGGCAAGGTTATGTCCTGGGGCCATTCATGGTGGCCCTCCTGTCACTTGGGTTCTAGTAGAGACGCAGCTCGAGATCCGCTCTGCATTGCGCCATAGTCACTGGGGCAGGAGTTGGAGTTGGGGAAGCCGTACCATGAATGCTATTGAGGCGCAGCAGTGTGTGCAATGAGACTTGCGAGACTAGATTTGCTGCCCCCGTAGATCCCGAAACCCAGGTCCGCAATCACCAGACCAGGCGGGATGTCAGATGTTTTAACAGGCGTGACAGGGTCTGTTGCGGGCGGCGGTCAGTGTTGCCCCCCACCATGGGACAGAATGTGTAGGGGCCTGGTGTGTCAGATATACCTGGCGTACCCAGGAACTGGTGGATCTCATTGATTCGTAGGTAGGCATTTCCAAAAGAGATGCCAACATCAGGGATTTTTTTTTTATTTATTTAAATTTATATAGTGCGCAAGCAGCCCAGGGGCATTGAGGCACTGTTACTTGCAATAACTTAGTTACATGGTACATATGATAGCGATTGTTGACACATCATGAGTAGTACAGGAAATCATACTGTTGTTACAAATATTGCATTTGGGCGTAAATTACAAACCTAAATGATAAGTATTTGTGCTGATGTGTCAGTCCTTATGTGAAGAGGGTAGTTTTCAGTGTTTTGCGGAAGGTGGTGAGGGAGTCCTCGCCACGGATGGTGGGAGGTAGGGCATTCCAGAGGGTGGGCGCGAGGTAGGGGAAGATGGACCCACCCGCTTTTACTCTTTTTACTAGTGGCACAGAGAGCATGTTGGTGTACGGGGATCTGGTTGGCCTGGTGGTGGAGACAGGGTGGATCCTTTGAGAAAGGTAGGCAGGAGCAGTGAAGTGAATGCACTTGTGGGTCAGTGTCAGGGCCTTGAATACGATCCTTTCCTTTATTGGGAGCCAGTGGGCTAGTTTTCTGGCTTCAGAGATGTGTTCTCTTTTAGCAATGCCTTGGGCTGCCTGGAGAGCATTGTTCTGTATTACTTGTAGTCTCACTAAGTTTTGTTGGAGGTTCCTAGAAAGAGTACATTGCAGTAGTCTAGCCTGGAGCCGGTGATGGCTCTGGCTATGTTGGTGCAGTTCTCTTTGGATAGAAAGGGCCTGATTGCGTTGATAAGTTTAGCATGATATGCAGCTGCGGATGCTATTGCGTTGACTTGTCTATCCATGGATAGGCTGGAGTCCAGGTAGACTCCCAGAGTTTTGACAGAATCGGAGACCGGGATTTTAATGGAGTCAATGGTGAAGTTGCTAAATTGGACATCTAGGTTTTTTAGCGTGTCGGGGGAACCTACCAGGAGGAGTTCCGTCTTGTCAGAGTTGAGGCATAGTCCGTTGTCCGCCATCCAGGCTTGGATGGTGTTGTAGAGGTTGTTGAGGGTCAGGGAGTCGTGTCATAGTTACCTGTGAGAGTGAGGAGGATCTGGGTGTCGTCGGCGTAGTTGGTGTATGAGATGCCCATAGCGTCGAGGATGAGGAAGAGGGGTCGTGTGAAGATGTTGTATAGGGTGGGGGAGAGACAGGAGCCTTGGGGTACACCACAGAGTATAGTAGTTGGGGATGCGGCGGCTAGGTCGGAGAATACTTGCATGGTTCTGTCTTGTAAGAAGGAGGTGATCCAAGCTGTGGCCTCTGGGGAGAATTTGGCGGTGGAGGAAAGGTGGTGGCATAGGACGCCATGGTCCACGAGGTCGAATGCCGCGGAAAGGTCAAGGAGTAGGAGAAGTGCTGGTTTACCCATGTCTCTAGCATCGTCCATTTGGTTCTTCAAGTCAAGTAGGGCGGTTTCGGTCCCGTGTCTAGGGCGGAAGCCAGATTGGCGGAGTCCAAGGAGTTTGTTCTCTTCAATGAAATGCTGGTCCTGCAAGTAGGCTGCTTTGTCCAATATTTTGAGGAGGAATGGGACAGTGGTGATAGGTCTGTAGTTGTTGGGGGAGGTGGGATCGAGAGTTGGTTTTTTCAAGAGAGGTCGGACCCAAGCTTCCTTGAGGGAGGCGGGGACTTTCCCTGTGGTAAAGGAGGCATTAACGAAGGCTGTTAGGAAGGGCGCTAGCGCTTCCGTGCAGTCTTTGATAATGGAGGCTGGGCATGCATTGTGGGATGTTTTTATCCACGCATCCAAGCCCTACCTCAAAACTGTGCAGTACTGACATGGAAAACATCATGATGGCCAGAGCTTCCCAGAAAATGCACAGGGAAATGCATGAAGAATAGGCTGCCACTCATTTTTGCCGATGTTATGGGCACAGAAGGACACTGCCTAAAACCACCAGTGGACTACCCACACAGTAGTCTGAAACCATTGGGAATGGCAGTGCTGATTGCCAAAAGCAAACCCATAACTGTTGGGAATTAATTTTCTTAAATCCCAAAAAGGGGTGCAGTACCAGTACTCACCACTATCAAAAAGCCGGCGTTTTAAAACAACACCAGATTTTACTTTTTTGTGTAAAACTGAATAAATGAACCCAAGGCAAGCCAAATAAAGACTTACTGAGAGGTGGATACAATGTAAAGTTATATTCTGAAGTGACTTGAAGGTTTATAACAAGACTGGCTGAGCTGTGGATTTCAGCAGTTTAAGTAAATTTGGACTGAAAGACACTAAAAATCTAAATGTTTAAAAGAAATGAGTGACTTACTTTGAGTGTCACATAGGTTGCAATTGTTTAAATGTCATAGTTTTAAACTTAGAATCAGCATTCTAGCTGCATATGTAAACATTGTCTTGACTTAAAATGGGGAACAAAAAGTGACATTTTATCTGAAACCTGGCTTAAGGAACTGAATTCTGCCCACCAACTACCCCCCATCAGGAGTGAAACTTGAGTCACAGCTGTGTTCCCAGGCCTATCTGCCTTTTGCTGGCCACACTAAGGATATGCCATCTCTCTGATAATTGAATTAAGGGGAGCCCCCACAGAATACAGGAGCTCTGAACAAAGCCCTGTCCTGACTCAGGCAAATGTTTTATTGGCGGGAGTCGTAAATGGAGCTTCCTCCTGGAAGGACAGGGGAGGGGCACTGCCTGTGAGAGCAAGCTGGCTTGGCAGAACTGGAAAAACCAGAAATTCAACCTTGTGCTGGGGGGAAACCACACCCCTTTGGGGCCAGAACATAACTCTAAAAAGATGAATAACTCATAGTACGGACTTGTGAAAATTATTTAAATGACACCATAATTCTTGTGATTTTTCTGCCCACATTTTAAGACGTGTTAGGACCTGGTGGTATGTTCAGGGGGGGTTTAGCGGAAAAAAGGATATTACTCAAAATGTGTGCATGTGAAAAATCTGACACTTCATCAACTAATGTTCATACCCCTTGCGCACATGTGTATAAATTTGGGTTAATGTCCGATATTGCAAAATCAGTTAAAAAGTGAAATATGTGCCATTTCTGAATGCAAGCCCCCAGGAAGAGCAGAGTTTGAACAGGGGATACCTCCTGTGATATGTGAAGGGTGCGTGTAATTTTAAACAAATATGTACCTGTGCAAATATGCCTTTTGGATCAAAATATAGATTGTGTGTAAGTTGACAGGGGTGGGTTCTCTGTACCATAAACAGACCTCATCATGATGACACTTCATTTCATTCCCCCAATCAAGTGGAAGCGGATGAAGTGGCCAATGACAAGTGGAGAGGGGTAGAGTCTAGTGATGCTGCACACACACCCATTTTAAAAACAGATAAAAGCAGACAGACAGGACAGATAGAGACCTTCAAATCCATTTGCAGCGGGACGCTCTGCCGGGAAAATCTATACTTTACCTCCATCAATCTCTAGAGAAAGCTGTGCAGAAAGATCCAGACTTCAAATCCATCGATCTCCAGAATCCAGAGAGGCTAGAGAGAGAGAGAGAGCTGACCCAGATCACTGTGAAGTGCAGAGACCAGAGTCCAGTCTAAAACCTGACCAGATCCGTGGCGAGGCCCATTTAATTCAAGAATATAGTGTGAGTACCTAGTAGAACTGTGCAGAACCAATCTCTTAGTTAAAATAATATAATCCCAGCTATTTTAATCTAAGTAGAACTGCCTCCTAACTGTCACCTGTCATTTGTAAAGCTGTCACCTGTCATTTTCTAGTTGCAAGCTGCACTTGTCTTTTTGAACTTTAAAATTTCAAATCTGAAAAACGACCTTTATTTAATCGCTCATATCTCCGTGACCGTTTGTCCTAGAGACTTGCAGTAACTTGCATCTGGAAGCTGAGATCCTAGTGATAGTGATACTCCTTGTAGTCCCTCTGTAATCGCGCCCGGCGCACTCAGAAAAATCTGCCGCGATTTGACATTTTGCCGCGATTTGCAAGTTTCTCCACGTGTAAAAATCTGCTGCTGCTTGCCTTCCGTTAAAAAAAAAATTCGTTTGCAACCTGACAACCATTATAGAGCATTGCTAAAGTGATCCTGAACTTATTCAAAGCATATACCACTCCCCCTAAACCTCTAGAGGGAATTAAAAGCATTTTAGCATATTTTTCACTTCATTGCCAGCACATATAAAAGCATTTTGGGCCTGTGTTTCAAACGATCTGTAGTCTAAGCTTGCTGGGGTGAACTGAATTACAGTTGATTGCATTTCTGAGAACTGTGTGCTTTCCTTCCATTTCCTTGCATTGCATAAAGGGGGGAGGGGATTACCAGAGAAAAGTGATTACATTGTTTTGTTGAACGCATATTGAGTATTTTCTGTACTGCATTTTCATTCCACCTTGCATCCATTTGAAACCATAAAGTATTGTTGCTATCTTATCCATCCTAACCACTCATCATTGATTATAAAGAAGTGTGCTAGTGCCAGACTATCCATTATTGATTACTGCTCAGATTCAGTGTGATATTCAATTATTAATTTATTATAAAGCGTGATATATATATATATATTGTTTAAATTATCAAATAAACCTTTAAACTTGCAAAACAGAAATACTTCTTGGCTCAGTGGGGTCAGGGGGATTCCAAGGGAGGGGTGTTATATAGGGGTAGTCATCCAGAACACATGAACTGGACATAAAGATATATCAATAAGGGTTTCCATTCAGTATCCCAGACTAGGCATTGACTTAGCTGTAGTGTTGAATTGAATCCTCTTACAGCATCACCTTTGCAGTTAGAGGGCTTGATGTTCCTCATAATGTTGATGATGTCTTTTTCTTGGATGGGTTTGAAGGAGAAGGGTAGGGGGGGATCCGTGGCGTGTGACGGGATAGGGATATGGCTACTGGGTAGGGCTTGTTTAGTGGCTAGTATTTTGCTTTTGAGGAGGCTTAATTTGGTTTGCATGGCCGTTTGTATTTTGTCACACCAGTCTTTGTCTTTGGTGAGATTCTGGGGGGCGGGAGTGGGTGTCTCGAGCTCTCTGAAAATGGCGAAGATTTCTTTGGTGCTAGATTGGGCTTCCGAGATTCTGGATTCAAAGGATTTGGCCTTTGCTTGGGTGATTGCCTTTTTGTATTTGGTGGATAGGGCTTTAAAGAACATCTTGTCTTTTTCAGAGTGGGACGTTTGCCACTGTGTGAGTGCAGCTTTTTTCTCGTTGCGGAGTGTGAGGAGCTCAGGTGTGAACCAAGAGTTGGAATGGGTAGTGGGTTTGGATTTGCGTGGTTTAAGAGGGGCAATGGAGTTGATAGCTGCTTTAATGGCAGTATCATAGGTTGTTGCGAGTGTTTCTGGGTCTGATGAAAAAGGTGGTCTGAAGGCTGGGCCTTGGAGGAAGGGCAGTAGCCTTTCCTTGGTGAGCTGGCGGGAGCTTCTGGCGAGGCAAGGAGGGAGCGGTTGAGGCAAGGGGGCAGCAGGGGAGCTAGTGGTGAGGATGCTAAAGGTGATGATGTGGTGGTCAGACCACGGGGTGGGATTGTTACCTGTAATGATGAGTGGGCAGTTATGCTGTGCTATCTAGTCAAGCGTTCTGCCTTGAGTGTGAGTAGGGCTAAGGATGGTGTTCTTGTAGCCTAGAGCATTGAGGGCAGAGTCAAGGGATTTGGCTGCTACATCCTTACTATCCCGGAGCCCTAGATTGACGTCCCAGAGGAAAATGGCTTTAGTCTGTTTTTTGAGGTTGTCAGAGAGGAGGTGGATGAGAGAGGCTTGGAAGTCTCCTGTTGGGCCTGGAGGGTGGTAAATGGTGTGCACAGTAATGGTGCAATGGGGAGAGAGGGTTATTTTAACTTGGAGGTAGTCGCTGTTGTTGTTGGTCAGGGATTTCTCTATCTTTCTGATAGAGAGCGAGTCTCTGGCAATAATTGCTACGCCTCCACCTTTGGGGAGGCGGTCTTGTCTAGTTATGGAATAGCCAGTGGGTAGGGCGAGGGATAGTGCCGGGCCGGAGGCATCATGTAGCCATGTTTCTGAGATCATGAGTAGATCTAGGTTGTGGGAGGTTAGGAGGTCGTGCATGTCTAGGGCGTGGGCATTGATGGCCCTGGCGTTAATCATGCCGCATTTCATGTGGGGTTCAGTAGTGCCTGAGAGGGGGTTCATGATGAGAGAGGGTTTGGTGGAGGGGCGGTTGAGCTCTGGGTGTTAGGGGAGATGCAAATCACAGATTTTACATTGGGGGTCATATTTTCAACGGTGGTGGACACATGTGGTATAGCATTTGGCACACTAGCATTCAAAATGGTGGTAGAAGAATTGAAAATCACAGATTTTACACTGGGGGTCACATTTGCAGCGGTGGTAGACACATGTGGTATAGCATTTGGCACACTAGCATTCAAAATGGTGGTAGAAGAATTGCAAATCACAGATTTTACACTGGGGGTCACATTTTCAGTGGTGGTGGACACATGTGGTATAGCATTTGGCACACTAGCATTCAAAATAGTGGTAGAAGAATTGCAAATTACAGATTTTACACTGGGGGGTCACATTTTCAGAGGTGGTGGACACATGTGGTATAGCATTTGGCACACTAGCATTCAAAATGGTGGTAGAAGAATTGCAAATCACAGATTTTACACTGGGGGTCACATTTTCAGCGGTGGTGGACATATGTGGTATAGCATTTGGCACACTAGCATTCAAAATGGTGGTAGAAGAATTGCAAATCACAGATTTTACACTGCGGTCACATTTTCAGCGGTGGTGGACACATTTGTAATCACATTGGTTATGGAGGCGGTATAATTGTACGGAAAGTTAAGTACTTTGTTGGTGGCTGTGTAGGTAGTACTTGACGTGGATGCAGGCTTTGAGGTTTTGCGGGGGTGCCTGGCCTTATCAGCGAGTGAGGAGGGTTGTACAGTGCGTGAGCATAGCCGCGTATTACGGCTATTCGTGGGAATGGGCTGTGAACTGAAGGCAGCTTTCAAAGTACGGGCGCGCAGCCTGAAGCGCCTTGAGGTGGTGCAGGGGTTGGAGAGAAGCTTGCAGGGGTAGAGCTTCTTACCTTCCGGGTGCGGCGTAGGTTTCAGGCAAACGGCAGACGAGCAGCGAAGAGCTGCAAAGAGCACAGGAGGCCTTTTCTCCTGGCCTTCTCTCGTCGGCTTCGCCTCTTGGCCCTCTCCCCCTCCATTTAAAGCAGGAGGGGAGGGGCAGGCAAGCCGACTTGACGAATGGGCAGCAGACTTCGTGGAGGTTTTGGATACTTCCATGGAAACTGTTCTGGCATCCATTTTAGCAGGTTTCAGGACGGCACACGCGGCGGGCGGGATCACAATGGAACACACGGTTGTTCCAAACGAGAGAACAGCTGATCCAGCATCCAGCTGGAGTGGGAGGAAACGTGCTCGCAGCGGAGCTGCAAAGAGCACAGGAGGCCTTTTCTCCTGGCCTTCTCTCGTCGGCTTCGCCTCTCGGCCCTCTCCCCCTCCATTTAAAGCAGGAGGGGAGGGGCAGGCAAGCCGACTTGACGAATGGGCAGCAGACTTCGTGGAGGTTTTGGATACTTCCATGGAAACTGCTCTGGCATCCATTTTAGCAGGTTTCAGGACGGCACACGCGGCGGGCGGGGTCGCAATGGAACACACGGTTGTTCCAAACGAGAGAACAGCTGATCCAGCATCCAGCTGGAGTGGGAGGAAACGTGCTTGCAGCGGAGCTGCAAAGAGCACAGGAGGCCTTTTCTCCTGGCCTTCTCTCGTCGGCTTCGCCTCTCGGCCCTCTCCCCCTCCATTTAAAGCAGGAGGGGAGGGGCAGGCAAGCCGACTTGACGAATGGGCAGCAGACTTCGTGGAGGTTTTGGATACTTCCATGGAAACTGCTCTGGCATCCATTTTAGCAGGTTTCAGGACGGCACACGCGGCGGGCGGGATCACAATGGAACACACGGTTGTTCCAAATGAGAGAACAGCTGATCCAGCATCCAGCTGGAGTGGGAGGAAACGTGCTCGCAGCGGAGCTGCAAAGAGCACAGGAGGCCTTTTCTCCTGGCCTTCTCTCGTCGGCTTCGCCTCTCGGCCCTCTCCCCCTCCATTTAAAGCAGGAGGGGAGGGGCAGGCAAGCCGACTTGACGAATGGGCAGCAGACTTCGTGGAGGTTTTGGATACTTCCATGGAAACTGCTCTGGCATCCATTTTAGCAGGTTTCAGGACGGCACACACGGCGGGCGGGATCACAATGGAACACACGGTTGTTCCAAACGAGAGAACAACTGATCCAGCATCCAGCTGGAGTGGGAGGAAACATGCTCGCAGCAGAGCTGCAAAGAGCACAGGAGGCCTTTTCTCCTGGCCTTCTCTCGTCGGCTTCGCCTCTCGGCCCTCTCGCCCTCCATTTAAAGCAGGAGGGGAGGGGGAGGCAAGCCGACTTAACGAATGGGCAGCAGACTTCGTGGAGGTTTTGGATACTTCCATGGAAACTGCTCTGGCATCCATTTTAGTAGGTTTCAGGACGGCACACGCGGCGGGCGGGATCACAATGGAACATACGGTTGTTCCAAACGAGAGAACAGCTGATCCAGCATCCAGCTGGAGTGGGAGGAAACGTGCTCGCAGCGGAGCTGCAAAGAGCACAGGAGGCCTTTTCTCCTGGCCTTCTCTCGTCGGCTTCGCCTCTCGGCCCTCTCCCCCTCCATTTAAAGCAGGAGGGGAGGGGCAGGCAAGCCGACTTGACGAATGGGCAGCAGACTTCGTGGAGGTTTTGGATACTTCCATGGAAACTGCTCTGGCATCCATTTTAGCAGGTTTCAGGACGGCACACGCGGCGGGCGGGATCACAATGGAACACACGGTTGTTCCAAACGAGAGAACAGCTGATCCAGCATCCAGCTGGAGTGGGAGGAAACGTGCTCGTAGCGGAGCTGCAAAGAGCACAGGAGGCCTTTTCTCCTGGCCTTCTCTCGTCGGCTTTGCCTCTCGGCCCTCTCCCCCTCCATTTAAAGCAGGAGGGGAGGGGCAGGCAAGCCGACTTGACGAATGGGCAGCAGACTTCGTGGAGGTTTTGGATACTTCCATGGAAACTGCTCTGGCATCCATTTTAGCAGGTTTCAGGACGGCACACGCGGCGGGCGGGATCACAATGGAACACACGGTTGTTCCAAACGAGAGAACAGCTGATCCAGCATCCAGCTGGAGTGGTAGGAAACGTGCTCGCAGCGGAGCTGCAAAGAGCACAGGAGGCCTTTTCTCCTGGCCTTCTCTCGTCGGCTTCGCCTCTCGGCCCTCTCCCCCTCCATTTAAAGCAGGAGGGGAGGGGCAGGCAAGCCGACTTGACGAATGGGCAGCAGACTTCGTGGAGGTTTTGGATACTTCCATGGAAACTGCTCTGGCATCAATTTTAGCAGGTTTCAGGACGGCACACGCGGCGGGCGGGGTCGCAATGGAACACACGGTTGTTCCAAACGAGAGAACAGCTGATCCAGCATCCAGCTGGAGTGGGAGGAAACGTGCTTGCAGCGGAGCTGCAAAGAGCACAGGAGGCCTTTTCTCCTGGCCTTCTCTCGTCGGCTTCGCCTCTCGGCCCTCTCCCCCTCCATTTAAAGCAGGAGGGGAGGGGCAGGCAAGCCGACTTGACGAATGGGCAGCAGACTTCGTGGAGGTTTTGGATACTTCCATGGAAACTGCTCTGGCATCCATTTTAGCAGGTTTCAGGACGGCACACGCGGCGGGCGGGATCACAATGGAACACACGGTTGTTCCAAACGAGAGAACAGCTGATCCAGCATCCAGCTGGAGTGGGAGGAAACGTGCTCGCAGCGGAGCTGCAAAGAGCACAGGAGGCCTTTTCTCCTGGCCTTCTCTCGTCGGCTTCGCCTCTCGGACCTCTCCCCCTCCATTTAAAGCAGGAGGGGAGGGGCAGGCAAGCCGACTTGACGAATGGGCAGCAGACTTCGTGGAGGTTTTGGATACTTCCATGGAAACTGCTCTGGCATCCATTTTAGCAGGTTTCAGGACGGCACACACGGCGGGCGGGATCACAATGGAACACACGGTTGTTCCAAACGAGAGAACAGCTGATCCAGCATCCAGCTGGAGTGGGAGGAAACATGCTCGCAGCAGAGCTGCAAAGAGCACAGGAGGCCTTTTCTCCTGGCCTTCTCTCGTCGGCTTCGCCTCTCGGCCCTCTCGCCCTCCATTTAAAGCAGGAGGGGAGGGGGAGGCAAGCCGACTTAACGAATGGGCAGCAGACTTCGTGGAGGTTTTGGATACTTCCATGGAAACTGCTCTGGCATCCATTTTAGTAGGTTTCAGGACGGCACACGCGGCGGGCGGGATCACAATGGAACACACGGTTGTTCCAAACGAGAGAACAGCTGATCCAGCATCCAGCTGGAGTGGGAGGAAACGTGCTCGCAGCGGAGCTGCAAAGAGCACAGGAGGCCTTTTCTCCTGGCCTTCTCTCGTCGTCTTCGCCTCTCGGCCCTCTCCCCCTCCATTTAAAGCAGGAGGGGAGGGGCAGGCAAGCCGACTTGACGAATGGGCAGCAGACTTCGTGGAGGTTTTGGATACTTCCATGGAAACTGCTCTGGCATCCATTTTAGCAGGTTTCAGGAAGGCACACGCGGCGGGCGGGATCACAATGGAACACACGGTTGTTCCAAACGAGAGAACAGCTGATCCAGCATCCAGCTGGAGTGGGAGGAAACGTGCTCGTAGCGGAGCTGCAAAGAGCACAGGAGGCCTTTTCTCCTGGCCTTCTCTCGTCGGCTTCGCCTCTCGGCCCTCTCCCCCTCCATTTAAAGCAGGAGGGGAGGGGCAGGCAAGCCGACTTGACGAATGGGCAGCAGACTTCGTGGAGGTTTTGGATACTTCCATGGAAACTGCTCTGGCATCCATTTTAGCAGGTTTCAGGACGGCACACGCGGCGGGCGGGATCACAATGGAACACACGGTTGTTCCAAACGAGAGAACAGCTGATCCAGCATCCAGCTGGAGTGGGAGGAAACGTGCTCGTAGCGGAGCTGCAAAGAGCACAGGAGGCCTTTTCTCCTGGCCTTCTCTCGTCGGCTTCGCCTCTCGGCCCTCTCCCCCTCCATTTAAAGCAGGAGGGGAGGGGCAGGCAAGCCGACTTGACGAATGGGCAGCAGACTTCGTGGAGGTTTTGGATACTTCCATGGAAACTGCTCTGGCATCCATTTTAGCAGGTTTCAGGACGGCACACGCGGCGGGCGGGATCACAATGGAACACACGGTTGTTCCAAACGAGAGAACAGCTGATCCAGCATCCAGCTGGAGTGAGAGGAAACGTGCTCGCAGCGGAGCTGCAAAGAGCACAGGAGGCCTTTTCTCCTGGCCTTCTCTCGTCGGCTTCGCCTCTCGGCCCTCTCCCCCTCCATTTAAAGCAGGAGGGGAGGGGCAGGCAAGCCGACTTGACGAATGGGCAGCAGACTTCGTGGAGGTTTTGGATACTTCCATGGAAACTGCTCTGGCATCCATTTTAGCAGGTTTCAGGACGGCACACGCGGCGGGCGGGGTCGCAATGGAACACACGGTTGTTCCAAACGAGAGAACAGCTGATCCAGCATCCAGCTGGAGTGGGAGGAAACGTGCTTGCAGCGGAGCTGCAAAGAGCACAGGAGGCCTTTTCTCCTGGCCTTCTCTCGTCGGCTTCGCCTCTCGGCCCTCTCCCCCGCCATTTAAAGCAGGAGGGGAGGGGCAGGCAAGCCGACTTGACGAATGGGCAGCAGACTTCGTGGAGGTTTTGGATACTTCCATGGAAACTGCTCTGGCATCCATTTTAGCAGGTTTCAGGACGGCACACGCGGCGGGCGGGATCACAATGGAACACACGGTTGTTCCAAACGAGAGAACAGCTGATCCAGCATCCAGCTGGAGTGGGAGGAAACGTGCTCGCAGCGGAGCTGCAAAGAGCACAGGAGGCCTTTTCTCCTGGCCTTCTCTCGTCGGCTTCGCCTCTCGGCCCTCTCCCCCTCCATTTAAAGCAGGAGGGGAGGGGCAGGCAAGCCGACTTGACGAATGGGCAGCAGACTTCGTGGAGGTTTTGGATACTTCCATGGAAACTGCTCTGGCATCCATTTTAGCAGGTTTCAGGACGGCACACGCGGCGGGTGGGATCACAATGGAACACACGGTTGTTCCAAACGAGAGAACAGCTGATCCAGCATCCAGCTGGAGTGGGAGGAAACATGCTCGCAGCAGAGCTGCAAAGAGCACAGGAGGCCTTTTCTCCTGGCCTTCTCTCGTCGGCTTCGCCTCTCGGCCCTCTCGCCCTCCATTTAAAGCAGGAGGGGAGGGGGAGGCAAGCCGACTTGACGAATGGGCAGCAGACTTCGTGGAGGTTTTGGATACTTCCATGGAAACTGCTCTGGCATCCATTTTAGTAGGTTTCAGGACGGCACACGCGGCGGGCGGGTTCACAATGGAACACACGGTTGTTCCAAACGAGAGAACAGCTGATCCAGCATCCAGCTGGAGTGGGAGGAAACGTGCTCGCAGCGGAGCTGCAAAGAGCACAGGAGGCCTTTTCTCCTGGCCTTCTCTCGTCGGCTTCGCCTCTCGGCCCTCTCCCCCTCCATTTAAAGCAGGAGGGGAGGGGCAGGCAAGCCGACTTGACGAATGGGCAGCAGACTTCGTGGAGGTTTTGGATACTTCCATGGAAACTGCTCTGGCATCCATTTTAGTAGGTTTCAGGACGGCACACGCGGCGGGCGGGATCACAATGGAACACACGGATGTTCCAAACGAGAGAACAGCTGATCCAGCATCCAGCTGGAGTGGGAGGAAACGTGCTCGCAGCGGAGCTGCAAAGAGCACAGGAGGCCTTTTCTCCTGGCCTTCTCTCGTCGGCTTCGCCTCTCGGCCCTCTCCCCCTCCATTTAAAGCAGGAGGGGAGGGGCAGGCAAGCCGACTTGACGAATGGGCAGCAGACTTCGTGGAGGTTTTGGATACTTCCATGGAAACTGCTCTGGCATCCATTTTAGCAGGTTTCAGGACGGCACACGCGGCGGGCGGGATCACAATGGAACACACGGTTGTTCCAAACGAGAGAACAGCTGATCCAGCATCCAGCTGGAGTGGGAGGAAACGTGCTCGTAGCGGAGCTGCAAAGAGCACAGGAGGCCTTTTCTCCTGGCCTTCTCTCGTCGGCTTCGCCTCTCGGCCCTCTCCCCCTCCATTTAAAGCAGGAGGGGAGGGGCAGGCAAGCCGACTTGACGAATGGGCAGCAGACTTCGTGGAGGTTTTGGATACTTCCATGGAAACTGCTCTGGCATCCATTTTAGCAGGTTTCAGGACGGCACACGCGGCGGGCGGGATCACAATGGAACACACGGTTGTTCCAAACGAGAGAACAGCTGATCCAGCATCCAGCTGGAGTGGGAGGAAACGTGCTCGTAGCGGAGCTGCAAAGAGCACAGGAGGCCTTTTCTCCTGGCCTTCTCTCGTCGGCTTTGCCTCTCGGCCCTCTCCCCCTCCATTTAAAGCAGGAGGGGAGGGGCAGGCAAGCCGACTTGACGAATGGGCAGCAGACTTCGTGGAGGTTTTGGATACTTCCATGGAAACTGCTCTGGCATCCATTTTAGCAGGTTTCAGGACGGCACACGCGGCGGGCGGGATCACAATGGAACACACGGTTGTTCCAAACGAGAGAACAGCTGATCCAGCATCCAGCTGGAGTGGTAGGAAACGTGCTCGCAGCGGAGCTGCAAAGAGCACAGGAGGCCTTTTCTCCTGGCCTTCTCTCGTCGGCTTCGCCTCTCGGCCCTCTCCCCCTCCATTTAAAGCAGGAGGGGAGGGGCAGGCAAGCCGACTTGACGAATGGGCAGCAGACTTCGTGGAGGTTTTGGATACTTCCATGGAAACTGCTCTGGCATCAATTTTAGCAGGTTTCAGGACGGCACACGCGGCGGGCGGGGTCGCAATGGAACACACGGTTGTTCCAAACGAGAGAACAGCTGATCCAGCATCCAGCTGGAGTGGGAGGAAACGTGCTTGCAGCGGAGCTGCAAAGAGCACAGGAGGCCTTTTCTCCTGGCCTTCTCTCGTCGGCTTCGCCTCTCGGCCCTCTCCCCCTCCATTTAAAGCAGGAGGGGAGGGGCAGGCAAGCCGACTTGACGAATGGGCAGCAGACTTCGTGGAGGTTTTGGATACTTCCATGGAAACTGCTCTGGCATCCATTTTAGCAGGTTTCAGGACGGCACACGCGGCGGGCGGGATCACAATGGAACACACGGTTGTTCCAAACGAGAGAACAGCTGATCCAGCATCCAGCTGGAGTGGGAGGAAACGTGCTCGCAGCGGAGCTGCAAAGAGCACAGGAGGCCTTTTCTCCTGGCCTTCTCTCGTCGGCTTCGCCTCTCGGACCTCTCCCCCTCCATTTAAAGCAGGAGGGGAGGGGCAGGCAAGCCGACTTGACGAATGGGCAGCAGACTTCGTGGAGGTTTTGGATACTTCCATGGAAACTGCTCTGGCATCCATTTTAGCAGGTTTCAGGACGGCACACACGGCGGGCGGGATCACAATGGAACACACGGTTGTTCCAAACGAGAGAACAGCTGATCCAGCATCCAGCTGGAGTGGGAGGAAACATGCTCGCAGCAGAGCTGCAAAGAGCACAGGAGGCCTTTTCTCCTGGCCTTCTCTCGTCGGCTTCGCCTCTCGGCCCTCTCGCCCTCCATTTAAAGCAGGAGGGGAGGGGGAGGCAAGCCGACTTAACGAATGGGCAGCAGACTTCGTGGAGGTTTTGGATACTTCCATGGAAACTGCTCTGGCATCCATTTTAGTAGGTTTCAGGACGGCACACGCGGCGGGCGGGATCACAATGGAACACACGGTTGTTCCAAACGAGAGAACAGCTGATCCAGCATCCAGCTGGAGTGGGAGGAAACGTGCTCGCAGCGGAGCTGCAAAGAGCACAGGAGGCCTTTTCTCCTGGCCTTCTCTCGTCGTCTTCGCCTCTCGGCCCTCTCCCCCTCCATTTAAAGCAGGAGGGGAGGGGCAGGCAAGCCGACTTGACGAATGGGCAGCAGACTTCGTGGAGGTTTTGGATACTTCCATGGAAACTGCTCTGGCATCCATTTTAGCAGGTTTCAGGACGGCACACGCGGCGGGCGGGATCACAATGGAACACACGGTTGTTCCAAACGAGAGAACAGCTGATCCAGCATCCAGCTGGAGTGGGAGGAAACGTGCTCGTAGCGGAGCTGCAAAGAGCACAGGAGGCCTTTTCTCCTGGCCTTCTCTCGTCGGCTTCGCCTCTCGGCCCTCTCCCCCTCCATTTAAAGCAGGAGGGGAGGGGCAGGCAAGCCGACTTGACGAATGGGCAGCAGACTTCGTGGAGGTTTTGGATACTTCCATGGAAACTGCTCTGGCATCCATTTTAGCAGGTTTCAGGACGGCACACGCGGCGGGCGGGATCACAATGGAACACACGGTTGTTCCAAACGAGAGAACAGCTGATCCAGCATCCAGCTGGAGTGGGAGGAAACGTGCTCGCAGCGGAGCTGCAAAGAGCACAGGAGGCCTTTTCTCCTGGCCTTCTCTCGTCGGCTTCGCCTCTCGGCCCTCTCCCCCTCCATTTAAAGCAGGAGGGGAGGGGCAGGCAAGCCGACTTGACGAATGGGCAGCAGACTTCGTGGAGGTTTTGGATACTTCCATGGAAACTGCTCTGGCATCCATTTTAGCAGGTTTCAGGACGGCACACGCGGCGGGCGGGATCACAATGGAACACACGGTTGTTCCAAACGAGAGAACAGCTGATCCAGCATCCAGCTGGAGTGGGAGGAAACGTGCTCGTAGCGGAGCTGCAAAGAGCACAGGAGGCCTTTTCTCCTGGCCTTCTCTCGTCGGCTTCGCCTCTCGGCCCTCTCCCCCTCCATTTAAAGCAGGAGGGGAGGGGCAGGCAAGCCGACTTGACGAATGGGCAGCAGACTTCGTGGAGGTTTTGGATACTTCCATGGAAACTGCTCTGGCATCCATTTTAGCAGGTTTCAGGACGGCACACGCGGCGGGCGGGATCACAATGGAACACACGGTTGTTCCAAACGAGAGAACAGCTGATCCAGCATCCAGCTGGAGTGGGAGGAAACGTGCTCGCAGCGGAGCTGCAAAGAGCACAGGAGGCCTTTTCTCCTGGCCTTCTCTCGTCGGCTTCGCCTCTCGGCCCTCTCCCCCTCCATTTAAAGCAGGAGGGGAGGGGCAGGCAAGCCGACTTGACGAATGGGCAGCAGACTTCGTGGAGGTTTTGGATACTTCCATGGAAACTGCTCTGGCATCCATTTTAGCAGGTTTCAGGACGGCACACGCGGCGGGCGGGGTCGCAATGGAACACACGGTTGTTCCAAACGAGAGAACAGCTGATCCAGCATCCAGCTGGAGTGGGAGGAAACGTGCTTGCAGCGGAGCTGCAAAGAGCACAGGAGGCCTTTTCTCCTGGCCTTCTCTCGTCGGCTTCGCCTCTCGGCCCTCTCCCCCGCCATTTAAAGCAGGAGGGGAGGGGCAGGCAAGCCGACTTGACGAATGGGCAGCAGACTTCGTGGAGGTTTTGGATACTTCCATGGAAACTGCTCTGGCATCCATTTTAGCAGGTTTCAGGACGGCACACGCGGCGGGCGGGATCACAATGGAACACACGGTTGTTCCAAACGAGAGAACAGCTGATCCAGCATCCAGCTGGAGTGGGAGGAAACGTGCTCGCAGCGGAGCTGCAAAGAGCACAGGAGGCCTTTTCTCCTGGCCTTCTCTCGTCGGCTTCGCCTCTCGGCCCTCTCCCCCTCCATTTAAAGCAGGAGGGGAGGGGCAGGCAAGCCGACTTGACGAATGGGCAGCAGACTTCGTGGAGGTTTTGGATACTTCCATGGAAACTGCTCTGGCATCCATTTTAGCAGGTTTCAGGACGGCACACGCGGCGGGTGGGATCACAATGGAACACACGGTTGTTCCAAACGAGAGAACAACTGATCCAGCATCCAGCTGGAGTGGGAGGAAACATGCTCGCAGCAGAGCTGCAAAGAGCACAGGAGGCCTTTTCTCCTGGCCTTCTCTCGTCGGCTTCGCCTCTCGGCCCTCTCGCCCTCCATTTAAAGCAGGAGGGGAGGGGGAGGCAAGCCGACTTGACGAATGGGCAGCAGACTTCGTGGAGGTTTTGGATACTTCCATGGAAACTGCTCTGGCATCCATTTTAGTAGGTTTCAGGACGGCACACGCGGCGGGCGGGTTCACAATGGAACACACGGTTGTTCCAAACGAGAGAACAGCTGATCCAGCATCCAGCTGGAGTGGGAGGAAACGTGCTCGCAGCGGAGCTGCAAAGAGCACAGGAGGCCTTTTCTCCTGGCCTTCTCTCGTCGGCTTCGCCTCTCGGCCCTCTCCCCCTCCATTTAAAGCAGGAGGGGAGGGGCAGGCAAGCCGACTTGACGAATGGGCAGCAGACTTCGTGGAGGTTTTGGATACTTCCATGGAAACTGCTCTGGCATCCATTTTAGTAGGTTTCAGGACGGCACACGCGGCGGGCGGGATCACAATGGAACACACGGTTGTTCCAAACGAGAGAACAGCTGATCCAGCATCCAGCTGGAGTGGGAGGAAACGTGCTCGCAGCGGAGCTGCAAAGAGCACAGGAGGCCTTTTCTCCTGGCCTTCTCTCGTCGGCTTCGCCTCTCGGCCCTCTCCCCCTCCATTTAAAGCAGGAGGGGAGGGGCAGGCAAGCCGACTTGACGAATGGGCAGCAGACTTCGTGGAGGTTTTGGATACTTCCATGGAAACTGCTCTGGCATCCATTTTAGCAGGTTTCAGGACGGCACACGCGGCGGGCGGGATCACAATGGAACACACGGTTGTTCCAAACGAGAGAACAGCTGATCCAGCATCCAGCTGGAGTGGGAGGAAACGTGCTCGTAGCGGAGCTGCAAAGAGCACAGGAGGCCTTTTCTCCTGGCCTTCTCTCGTCGGCTTCGCCTCTCGGCCCTCTCCCCCTCCATTTAAAGCAGGAGGGGAGGGGCAGGCAAGCCGACTTGACGAATGGGCAGCAGACTTCGTGGAGGTTTTGGATACTTCCATGGAAACTGCTCTGGCATCCATTTTAGCAGGTTTCAGGACGGCACACGCGGCGGGCGGGATCACAATGGAACACACGGTTGTTCCAAACGAGAGAACAGCTGATCCAGCATCCAGCTGGAGTGGGAGGAAACGTGCTCGCAGCGGAGCTGCAAAGAGCACAGGAGGCCTTTTCTCCTGGCCTTCTCTCATCGGCTTTGCCTCTCGGCCCTCTCCCCCTCCATTTAAAGCAGGAGGGGAGGGGCAGGCAAGCCGACTTGACGAATGGGCAGCAGACTTCGTGGAGGTTTTGGATACTTCCATGGAAACTGCTCTGGCATCCATTTTAGCAGGTTTCAGGACGGCACACGCGGCGGGCGGGATCACAATGGAACACACGGTTGTTCCAAACGAGAGAACAGCTGATCCAGCATCCAGCTGGAGTGGGAGGAAACGTGCTCGTAGCGGAGCTGCAAAGAGCACAGGAGGCCTTTTCTCCTGGCCTTCTCTCGTCGGCTTCGCCTCTCGGCCCTCTCCCCCTCCATTTAAAGCAGGAGGGGAGGGGCAGGCAAGCCGACTTGACGAATGGGCAGCAGACTTCGTGGAGGTTTTGGATACTTCCATGGAAACTGCTCTGGCATCCATTTTAGCAGGTTTCAGGACGGCACACGCGGCGGGCGGGATCACAATGGAACACACGGTTGTTCCAAACGAGAGAACAGCTGATCCAGCATCCAGCTGGAGTGGGAGGAAACGTGCTCGCAGCGGAGCTGCAAAGAGCACAGGAGGCCTTTTCTCCTGGCCTTCTCTCGTCGGCTTCGCCTCTCGGCCCTCTCCCCCTCCATTTACAGCAGGAGGGGAGGGGCAGGCAAGCCGACTTGACGAATGGGCAGCAGACTTCGTGGAGGTTTTGGATACTTCCATGGAAACTGCTCTGGCATCCATTTTAGCAGGTTTCAGGACGGCACACGCGGCGGGCGGGATCGCAATGGAACACACGGTTGTTCCAAACGAGAGAACAGCTGATCCAGCATCCAGCTGGAGTGGGAGGAAACGTGCTTGCAGCGGAGCTGCAAAGAGCACAGGAGGCCTTTTCTCCTGGCCTTCTCTCGTCGGCTTCGCCTCTCGGCCCTCTCCCCCTCCATTTAAAGCAGGAGGGGAGGGGCAGGCAAGCCGACTTGACGAATGGGCAGCAGACTTCGTGGAGGTTTTGGATACTTCCATGGAAACTGCTCGGGCATCCATTTTAGCAGGTTTCAGGACGGCACACGCGGCGGGCGGGATCACAATGGAACACACGGTTGTTCCAAACGAGAGAACAGCTGATCCAGCATCCAGCTGGAGTGGGAGGAAACGTGCTCGCAGCGGAGCTGCAAAGAGCACAGGAGGCCTTTTCTCCTGGCCTTCTCTCGTCAGCTTCGCCTCTCGGCCCTCTCCCCCTCCATTTAAAGCAGGAGGGGAGGGGCAGGCAAGCCGACTTGACGAATGGGCAGCAGACTTCGTGGAGGTTTTGGATACTTCCATGGAAACTGCTCTGGCATCCATTTTAGCAGGTTTCAGGACGGCACACGCGGCGGGCGGGATCACAATGGAACACACGGTTGTTCCAAACGAGAGAACAGCTGATCCAGGATCCAGCTGGAGTGGGAGGAAACGTGCTCGCAGCGGAGCTGCAAAGAGCACAGGAGGCCTTTTCTCCTGGCCTTCTCTCGTCGGCTTCGCCTCTCGGCCCTCTCGCCCTCCATTTAAAGCAGGAGGGGAGGGGCAGGCAAGCCGACTTGACGAATGGGCAGCAGACTTCGTGGAGGTTTTGGATACTTCCATGGAAACTGCTCTGGCATCCATTTTAGCAGGTTTCAGGACGGCACACGCGGCGGGCGGGATCACAATGGAACACACGGTTGTTCCAAACGCGAGAACAGCTGATCCAGCATCCAGCTGGAGTGGGAGGAAACGTGCTCGCAGCGGAGCTGCAAAGAGCACAGGAGGCCTTTTCTCCTGGCCTTCTCTCGTCGGCTTCGCCTCTCGGCCCTCTCCCCCTCCATTTAAAGCAGGAGGGGAGGGGCAGGCAAGCCGACTTGACGAATGGGCAGCAGACTTCGTGGAGGTTTTGGATACTTCCATGGAAACTGCTCTGGCATCCATTTTAGCAGGTTTCAGGACGGCACACGCGGCGGGCGGGATCACAATGGAACACACGGTTGTTCCAAACGAGAGAACAGCTGATCCAGCATCCAGCTGGAGTGGGAGGAAACGTGCTCGCAGCGGAGCTGCAAAGAGCACAGGAGGCCTTTTCTCCTGGCCTTCTCTCGTCGGCTTCGCCTCTCGGCCCTCTCCCCCTCCATTTACAGCAGGAGGGGAGGGGCAGGCAAGCCGACTTGACGAATGGGCAGCAGACTTCGTGGAGGTTTTGGATACTTCCATGGAAACTGCTCTGGCATCCATTTTAGCAGGTTTCAGGACGGCACACGCGGCGGGCGGGATCGCAATGGAACACACGGTTGTTCCAAACGAGAGAACAGCTGATCCAGCATCCAGCTGGAGTGGGAGGAAACGTGCTTGCAGCGGAGCTGCAAAGAGCACAGGAGGCCTTTTCTCCTGGCCTTCTCTCGTCGGCTTCGCCTCTCGGCCCTCTCCCCCTCCATTTAAAGCAGGAGGGGAGGGGCAGGCAAGCCGACTTGACGAATGGGCAGCAGACTTCGTGGAGGTTTTGGATACTTCCATGGAAACTGCTCGGGCATCCATTTTAGCAGGTTTCAGGACGGCACACGCGGCGGGCGGGATCACAATGGAACACACGGTTGTTCCAAACGAGAGAACAGCTGATCCAGCATCCAGCTGGAGTGGGAGGAAACGTGCTCGCAGCGGAGCTGCAAAGAGCACAGGAGGCCTTTTCTCCTGGCCTTCTCTCGTCAGCTTCGCCTCTCGGCCCTCTCCCCCTCCATTTAAAGCAGGAGGGGAGGGGCAGGCAAGCCGACTTGACGAATGGGCAGCAGACTTCGTGGAGGTTTTGGATACTTCCATGGAAACTGCTCTGGCATCCATTTTAGCAGGTTTCAGGACGGCACACGCGGCGGGCGGGATCACAATGGAACACACGGTTGTTCCAAACGAGAGAACAGCTGATCCAGGATCCAGCTGGAGTGGGAGGAAACGTGCTCGCAGCGGAGCTGCAAAGAGCACAGGAGGCCTTTTCTCCTGGCCTTCTCTCGTCGGCTTCGCCTCTCGGCCCTCTCGCCCTCCATTTAAAGCAGGAGGGGAGGGGCAGGCAAGCCGACTTGACGAATGGGCAGCAGACTTCGTGGAGGTTTTGGATGCTTCCATGGAAACTGCTCTGGCATCCATTTTAGCAGGTTTCAGGACGGCACACGCGGCGGGCGGGATCACAATGGAACACACGGTTGTTCCAAACGAGAGAACAGCTGATCCAGCATCCAGCTGGAGTGGGAGGAAACGTGCTCGCAGCGGAGCTGCAAAGAGCACAGGAGGCCTTTTCTCCTGGCCTTCTCTCGTCGGCTTCGCCTCTCGGCCCTCTCCCCCTCCATTTAAAGCAGGAGGGGAGGGGCAGGCAAGCCGACTTGACGAATGGGCAGCAGACTTCGTGGAGGTTTTGGATACTTCCATGGAAACTGCTCTGGCATCCATTTTAGCAGGTTTCAGGACGGCACACGCGGCGGGCGGGATCACAATGGAACACACGGTTGTTCCAAACGAGAGAACAGCTGATCCAGCATCCAGCTGGAGTGGGAGGAAACGTGCTCGTAGCGGAGCTGCAAAGAGCACAGGAGGCCTTTTCTCCTGGCCTTCTCTCGTCGGCTTCGCCTCTCGGCCCTCTCCCCCTCCACTTAAAGCAGGAGGGGAGGGGCAGGCAAGCCGACTTGACGAATGGGCAGCAGACTTCGTGGAGGTTTTGGATACTTCCATGGAAACTGCTCTGGCATCCATTTTAGCAGGTTTCAGGACGGCACACGCGGCGGGTGGGATCACAATGGAACACACGGTTGTTCCAAACGAGAGAACAGCTGATCCAGCATCCAGCTGGAGTGGGAGGAAACGTGCTCGCAGCGGAGCTGCAAAGAGCACAGGAGGCCTTTTCTCCTGGCCTTCTCTCGTCGGGATGTTTGGGGGTGATGGATTACTCTCAACCTGGGGTATCAAAGTAGATAGTCTGGCTTTCAGCATTGGCTGGCTCCTTTTTGAAGTTAATATTTTCTGTTTTTCACCTGGACCAAACCCTAGACCAAAATCATTCCCGAGACCATACACGAGGGGGGATGGACTCCTGGGCAGTGTCCTGTACAACTGGAACTTCAGGCATGGAGAATGTAGGAACAAAACTACTGCAATGTTAGGGCTTAATGGGCCGAAGTGGCAGTGTAAGAGCAGGTAGTCCGACAGTTAACTCCCAATACCACAGGACAACAGCGTTTCCAACAGCAGTGTTACCTTCCTTGTTGTTCGTAGTCCCTCTCCAAACTGTTGATGTAATGGAGTTCCACGCTGATGGGTATGAAACAAGGAGCAGGTCTCAGTGGTGCACAGCTCCTAGTGTTTTGTAGACAGGACATCCGTGCTGGCAGCCCCCCTCAGACCTGGCGGGTAGAGGTTCAGGAGGCCAGCCTACTTTCTTGGAACAGGGTAACCTTCTGGACAAGCCAGACCAATCAAGCTAGCTTGGCGGCGGTCAAGACTAGGTCTCAGGAGGGGTGAGGGTGACTGAAAGACCTCAATGAGCACACAGAGTAAAGGACACTTACAAATCACTCCCAGTCAGGTGTAGATATATTAAAAATACAAATACATTTATTTCAAGGCCTTTGAGTACATATATACAAGACCATTGGGGTCTAAAGGGTTATTGCACGAAACGGGTCCACAACCTAAGAGGGGAAGGAAACAGGCAGTGCAAATAGTCTTTCGGCCCCTCTGCATCCAACACACTCCTAACTAAGAGGCAGTCCAATCCCTAAGAAGAGTGCAGCCTAATGCTCAAATGTACATGCAATGCCAGCGCACGCAGTAGTTCAAATGGGCAAAACGGGGTCTCTTCAGGGGTCTTCAGCAGCTCAGGAAGGTGGGTGTGGCGATGAAGAATAGGTTCCCACTATTCGAGGAGGGTCTCCACTTGAGGGCAGAGTCAATTCCAAGAGTTGGGAATAGTTTGCTAGTTCGCACTAGCAGTGGAAAGGGAAGGGGCCCCCAGGGGCCACTCGTGTGTAAAACTGGATGGAGGTACTAGGGGCCACCGATTAGGGTTGCGAGTGCTCACCGACCCCCGGCGCACTCCGGACCAAACTTCGGTAGTCGAGTCCACTTCGGTTGCAGGTTCAAGTGCGGCAATTTGACGGCTCTGCAGCTTTCAGCTGCGAAGATACAGTGATGATTCCCAAATGGGACAGTGGCGATTTCTCCGCTCCTGGTGGATGGATCAGGCCAGTGTAAGAGGGCTTCAGGGGTAAGAGGGCACAGCACAAGTGCAGCGCACCTGCAAAGTTCGTCACCACGGCTGGGCGACACGGTAATGAGCGTATACTCCGGTTCTGACGCACTCGTCTCACTTCCGACCTGGGAACGTCAAGTGTACGAAATTTGGTGTGAGGGTGTTGTGAACACAGAGCTAGCTATTTTCCAAGTTTCGAGGCCCTCCTCAAAACGGCAGCGGTATCAGGATAAAGTGTCTGCGTAAACTGGTCAGCCCACTGGTTGGCCCAGGGACACTTCCGAGAAGGCTTACTTGCAGGTTTTGATGAAGGTGCAGAGAATAGTTGGTCCCACTATTCCAATGGGTCCAAGGGTCTTCGCAGACCTTCTAGGGCGACCAGATGCAGAGGGGTCCCACGGGATGACAGCGGGCTCAGGGTGCCAAACCTTCCAGCGGGTTGCCAGCCGTTCCTCGACTCTGCTTCTTAGTTTCAGGATACTTGGATCCTATCTTTTAGTCAGTGAGAACTCCAGAGATTGACATGGTATGGGTGTTTGGGGCCTTCTCTTATCCAGAATCTCACCTTTATTTATTTTTACTTATGATGTATTCTGTTCTCTCCTATGCTCTGCACTTTCCAATTTCTCCCCCTTCCTTGCACTTTCCCCCTTTTCCAATCTCCATGCACTTGCGCGTTCTCAATGTCAAAGGGCCTAGTAAGATTGTTGTTTTTGTTCGCGCTCTGAAACACCTGTGTACGAGCGTGATATAAATAAAATATATCATATCCTATCACATATCATGCGAACACCCCCAGCGGGATGCCGAAAACCCTGCACCCATGACTCCCGCGGGCTTCACCCTTGGAGGGACGCTGGGAGGTTCTTGTAGAAGCAGGCAGCCGGTGGGAGGGGCCAATGGTGGAACGGCGCTCAGGCAGAGATCCTCAGGAAGGCCCCAGCGGGACGCCAAAAAACCCTGCACCCTTGTCTCCCGTGGGCTTCTGGCTAACAAGCGAGCCTTCAGTGACAAGTCTGTTAATGTCTACTGTCATCACATGTATTTTCAACTTGGAAGTGTACACGTGGAATTGGTCATCATATGTATTCCTGTATTATTGTTGACGGTGAGCCAGCAAGAAAATCAACATCAACATTGTCACCTATGTGTTTGCCAAAAGCTGGCTGGGACACATGCACTACCTTCACATTGCCCTGCCCCTAGAGTATTCTTTTGTACTCACCTGGTTCTGGTTGGCTTCCTGCTCCCTTATCTGCTGCTCCAATTCCCTCTATCCCTTCGATGTGAAGGATGCTTTCCAATCTCTCCTCCCAGGGGGTAAGGTGCAGTGGCTCCATTCTGCCTCCTCCAGTGGTAGTGGCAGTCATTTCACAATGATGATGAAAGGGGCCCCTAGGGGTCCCTCACGTCTATGGGAACGAGGCAGGTCACCACACACGATAGATACGCCAGACACAAGGTTGTATTCCCAAAGCTAGGGTTTATTGCAAAGCAAATAGTCTCAGTTGGCCAACTGGGTCTCACGCCCTGTGACGTGTATCTCTAGACCTCGAGGGACGCAAGAGAGCGAATTACGTACATCAGTTACATATATACAAAATGCATATCATACAATCAGCTGTGACATGTTTAACACCCCCCTTTATTGGGTTTCTTTGAACTCGGTTTGATGATGGACACTTTCGACAAATATGACACCTTTAAATGTCTATTCTAGTAACAATATGCAACTTTGCAAGTGCGGAGACATCTTTTCTTTGTTGAACAGAACACAGTGCTTCCGTTCTTGGAAGGAAGCTACATACGGGGGAAGAGTCACATTCCAGACCTTGCTATCTATGAGGTGCTATTTGTGTCCTGTGAGCCGACACGCTCTACAGGGCTCGGTAAAGGGGGGCCGTAAGAAGAGCATAATTCAAGCCTTTAGCTGCTTTATTCTAACATATTCCACCATATAACGAGACTGGCTGGCAGCTGTGAAATGATTAAATGCCCTGCGGCTCTACTTCAAGGCTTCAGTCGGGAGGGGGCTGGGCATTCCTCCCTGGAGCTGCCTACGTTGTGTTTCAACGAACTCTCATTAGCCACGCGGCCCTGCAGCCTTGTCCTTTTACATTCAGACAACAATGTTTAACAGTCGAGCAGTGTAAGCAGAAAATGTGCTGCGAAGCAATTTGAACAGAAAGCAATGAGCAATTGTTAGAAAACAAAATGGCGATCCTTGTTACATCAAAATGATCGTTCATTGGTAAACTCGGAAACCTGTATTTCTATCGTTCCGTGCATGAGACGGTTGGCCTTCTGCCACCAAAATACGTTTGCCGTCAATCAAGAGAGGTATCCATTTTTCTAGACTGACAATGAGAGGCGAGGAGACTGTGGACACGCATCTTCAGCTCATTCCACATCTTACTGAATTCTTCCACGTCTCGCTGCACAGTGACCACTGCCACTACCTTGTCCCTTATGTTGGCCCAATTTGTGTTCTTGTGGCAGACAGATGTTTTGCACTGATTTTCCCCAAACATACGACCAGCATTGGCCACCACCTCATTTGCTGATACCTGCAGCTTTGGCTCACTGAATTTGGGTTTGCGGACCCTCAATTCTGTCATGCTCGTCTTGCTGTTGCCTCATGGCATGATTCCACAAAGTTTGGTAGCTGGATGGCAAAGGGTAATGGTGGATTGAAGATGGATTGTGTTTCTAGATATGGCCGCCGCTGAGCCTCGCGTTTGCGAAATGATTCTGTTTGCACTCAGCGGTAATTCCACTGGCGGAACTGTTTGCAGTGCTTCCATCACATCCCCCTTGTTTTTCCCAACATCTTCTCAAGCTGCGGGCACCTTACCTTGTCTTGTCCAATGTGCCAGTCTTCCAGGACTGGGTAATTTCACGTCCTGGCTGCCAGGCACTCCACCACTTCTGCAGGTCCCTATTGATGTGATGAGGGCATATGGGGTATGTGACCCTCCTTGTCATTTACCTCCAGCCTTACTATCTAGCAGGCGCTTAATGTGGAGGGCAGAATGTTTCTTCTGCTTCCTTTGGAGACATGTCACTCCACTGGTCGCCTCTCACCTTGATAGGCAAGGACAACGGGACAGGGCACTGTGTGTCAATCTCTGGGACTGCCGCTGTCAGCACCCATCTGTCCATATTGACAGTTTCAAGAATTAGGCCCCCATGTGACGCCTCCTAATTACTATGTCTTATCCCAATCTAGAACAAGCCTTCTCTGTTCCAGTCACCCATCTCTGGAACTCTTTGGCACTATTCATCAGGAACATTAAGGATTGCCTGGCCTTCTGCAGGGCCTTCAACACAGGGCTCTTCCCTTTCAAGCATCTGTCCTCCCCTATGTCATCTCCGATTCTGCTGGTGGCGTGCCTCGGTGCAGGAATCCATTCCTCTCCAGGATTCTCTCTCCTCTTTCTTTCCACCATTCACTTCCATGAAGGAAAAGGCCTAGTCAGTGTTAGGCAAAGTTTGAATGCAGTACCCTCTGCGAACACTACAAACAACTATGACTACAGGTATGGGCAACCCAACCTTTGGCATAAGCTTGTACTACACAGTTTTGGTAGCGTGTTGAGCAGCCAGGCTTATCTCAAGAGAGGAAATGTGAGCTGTAGTGGAGTTACACAAAGATTCACAGTTACAGGTATTCAAATACACTCTTACACTCAAGGTTTCTTGCATAAACAATTAATAATTTATTTATCAGTCAGTTATAAAGCCTTCTTCAGAAGGGAGCAATAGAATAATAACACACAAATATACTTCAATACTGTACGCTCTGAGTTTCTGGATCAGACAAGGCCCTTTTGGGATGGCCCACAGACACAACCTACTTCAGTAACAAGTGTGTTGGGGACATTAATACCTTACCGTTGGCATACAGAATACTCTTTAAAAAGTAAGTAAAAGGCAAACGTCATTATAACACAAGAAATACAAATAGTCATAAGCAGGGCAAATATTTTCAGATAGCTCTGAGAAGAGTCATTCAATTCAATAGGCTAAGCCAAGGTCAATGGGTCAAAGTCTTTGAATAGGATGCAGCACTTCAGGTAAGTAAATGGAAAAGCCTTTGCACAAGTTCTTAGGAGTCTTTGAGAACAAGAAGAATCAAATGTAGGGCCACAAGCTGATTAGACTTGTGAGTTGCAGAAGTTACAAGCACTTCCACAGTAAGAGGTACGTTCTCTTAGACTTTTGTTCCTGTACAGCTCTGCAGATCTCACTGTTGCTGTGCCTCAGTCGTGGGGACAAGAGGGAGGACATCGGGGGACTCCTGCACACTACTGGCACCGTCAAAACTGTCAACCGGCAAACATTACTTTCTGTGGCTGTTTCACGTTTCAGCTCCTTGCAGTACAGCAAATAGCAATAAGCGGGGTTCCTGGCTGTCAAGGTAGACTTTCCTGACATCTGAGGTCCCGCACTCAACTGAGGGGAGTCAGCCTTGGTCAGTCCTGCTTCGTGGGAATCCAGAGGATCTTCCAAATGCTTTCGGCCAGCTTACAAGCAATGCACACAATCTGGTGTCCCTCTCACTGGCTCTACTGTTTCCTGCAGCACTCTGAGGAAATGCAACCAGCTCCGGGATGGGTGTCTAGGTGACTTACTTGAGAGTTGATTGGTCCTACCAACTCAAAGGGAGAAGTCGTCCTTTGCAGGGCTTCTCTGTCGATGCAAACTTGGCGATTCAGACCTGCAGCAGGGCTTTACCGGCCAAACCAACGGTACAGGAGTTGCAGCAGTCGTCCTCTTCAAGCTCTTCTTCGGTTCCTTCGTCCAGTGGTCGACTCTGCCTTCCAAGCCAAGAGACTCGCCTTTTATTCAGTTCTCTCCCATTCATTCCAGCCTAGCTGTCACTCACCCAGCAGGGTGGCTGTCCTTCCCGGACAGTCAGCAAGCCAATCACCACAGAGTGCATTTGGGTCTCCTAGGAGACTAAGCACAGGGAGTTTCAGGCACCTCCCTCACTTCCTGCCTACCCCAGACCCTCTGGTGCCAGAGGCTGATTTCACTCCTGAAGCCCGCAAATGGCGAATGAACAAAGAGACCAAATCTGGTTTGGCGCGCAGAGAAAAACTCGAGAAGGACCTTTCCACAAAGAAATGGTGAAAAAAGAAGACCGGGACCCGTTTTAACAAAGGGAGGCTCAGGCGCCATCTTGGAAAACATGGCTCACGCAATTTAACGTTACCGGAGCTGCGAACAGTTCGCGGTCGGGGTAAAACATGGTAGTTCATTGTAAAACCACTGAGAGGAAAGGGTGACATTTGACTGTTATATGAGTAACTAGATATAGGGGATACTAAATAACCCCTCCAGCACTCTATTGTAAGTTAGGGTGTGCTGGGTCTAGTGATTTACAGGACTAAGTGAAGTCAATTTCACTTTACTGCCCTGGGAAACAGTAGTTGATCCCAGAGAAGGTATACAAACCTTGAGAAATCTGAAAGACTTCCCTGTGGCACTGCATTTAAGGTGCTTTGTGACACAATTGTAAATGATGATGCCTACAGAGTTGGTTAGACTCCATAACCAAATTGAGTTGAAAAGTTCAAAGTCCCAAAGTTTAGCAAAAGAGCTGGAGGGCTCTAAGATGGGAGGAATTGGCCCATTTTTGAGAATTCTCCCTAACAGTCAGTAGCACCAAGAGTGGCAATTACTTCTCATCACCATCTCAGGAGGTCAACGCAATGCCAGGGCCAAGATATCATCTGACTGCAATCCAAGAAGAGCAAAAAGGAGAAGACCAGAAAGCTGGCATTCTCCTGCTATGCTCCCATGCTCTGGAACAGCCTTCCCGTTAACATCAGACTGGTTCCCACCCTCCCGTGATTCAGGAATGATCTGAAGACCCTCCTCCTCAAGGAAGAATGATCTCCATAGACTGAAAAGACACACCTCCCTCATTTTCCAAAGGACCCATCCCCCTGCCTACTAGATGTTATTGCTGTAAGTATAACTAAAAATAAGTTTCCACTCCCTATTCCTGAAATAATTTACCATAAATACATTGTGAGTATGCCGATTCCCGCGAGAATGGAAAACACGCTTGAAAATTAAGTCTTACCTGTCCTCAAAGGCACTCACCATTCGTCCCCCTCTGCTTTTCTTGCCCAACCCCCCTACTCCCACCAATTGCCTTTTCTTTCTCTAACCGTCTCCCTTTACCCCGTCACCCTTTAGATCATGTGACATAGGCCACACAAAGGCCATGGTTTGTGCGGCCCAAAGAAACTTTAGAATAACAAAACCCTTGAAATTCAGTAAAAACTTTAGTTAAGAGAGAATTAAGGTGATCTGATTTAACGCAACAAAAACCTAGAAATTCACTGGATGTGGGAAGTAATGACCATCTTAACTCGGGACCCCCTCCCTGCAAAGCCCACGAGTACATACATAGTATAACAGAAGGGATTCATAATGGCATACAACATTACATCATGGCGACATCTACGGTGGGGGCCGACTTAAGATAGTTATCACTTAAACCGGACCATCTTAAATCTCTCTTAAGTTTTTTCACTGAATATACATATATAATAGTGCAGCAGTCACTGCACTATTGTGAACGTGAGCATGAAGCTCCATAGGAAACTAGGAAACCCGAACATTTAATTGCTAATGACTTTTAACTTGAAAGACTGATTTGTCTAATATTTTGCAAACCAAAGGTTTATCACAGACCCCAGCAAAACAGAAAGGTGATGGCTGGAAGGTTTTGAATTAATCATAACCACGGGCAAAGCTCTGGGCAACCCTCCAGACCATCGTTTTTCAGCCTGCCAATCCATTATAGAAGGGGAAAAACCACATGCAAATCAGGCTTGGTCCTACCCCAAAAGAGGCAGTCCAGCCCGAACTGCTAGGTCACATCCCTTCTGCACGAGACCACAAGCATCCCCAGACATGTTTCAGCCTTGTTGGGCGTCATCAGTGAGGAGTAGCTTGGGTCTCTAGGCCCAGCAGACTCGGGACCCACGTCTGGGCCTTCTCCCAGAAATATAGCTCTGGGCAACCCTCCAGACCATCGTTCTTCGCCTGCCCTCTTCTCCTAGAAATATAGCTATAGCTCCCATTGTGCTTTGCAGCAGAGAGGCTGAGAGGCTTTTCAGAAATGAAAAAGCAGCTATATTTTTCCAAAATTTTATTGCTAAAACCTTTTGACTTGCTGCATGGATTTGGATGCAAACTGAACATTTATAGGAACAAAACATTATAAAATTAAAAAGTTACTAGGAAAGCAAAACACTACAGGTTCACAGTTTTCAGCGCATTCATTTTCCCACACAGAAAAAGTGCAGTTTTTAAACATCTGTAGCGTGAGAACCGCTGCGCAGATTAGGACCAAATTAGAAACAACTTGGGCACAAAGTGTGGTGTTACATTTCTTGACTAGTTTGTGCTAGGTCCATCCAGTTGTTTTTAAAATATTTGACAGAGAAGGGGTGCCCCCTGCACCTTAAAACCTTTATATTGGCCTTGTTGCTTTTTTTTTACAGCAGAGAGGCTGAGAGAGGTTAATAACCTTTAACTTGCTGGATGGATTTGTGTGACATTTTCTAAACCAAAGGTTTGTCAATGGCCACCCACCCCAAACTGGAAATTTTGGGAACAATTTCTTCAAAAATGAAACAGTTATTAAGAAAACAGCCTACTCGCATTTATTTTCCCATAGAGGAAAGGTATTGTTTTTGAACAGCCATAATTCGAAAAACACTGGGCAAAATTAAATCAAATAAGAAACAATTTTGTCACAAAGCATTGACTTAATTTCCTTGACTGGTTTGGGGTAAATCCATCCAGTAGTTTTAAAAACATTCGACAGAGACATGTGGTTGCCACCGTTCCTTAAAACCTTGTTAGGGAAAATTCTCAAGAATGTGCTAATTTCCCTTACATTTTGAGACCCCCAGCAACTTTGTTGGATTTCTGGGATTTAATTTTTTACCTGGGAAGAGTATGAGCCTTTTATTCCCACTCTTCCATGTATTTTGTGTGTGTTTTACTTTTGTGTTCTTTGGTTATGGAGTTTTAAAACAACTCCATAGGCATAGTTTTTTCTGTGTGTCACACAGCACCTTCAGTGCAGTGGCACAGGGGTGTCTTTCAGACTCCCCAAGGTTTAAATACCTTGTCTGGGACTGACTACCATCTCCCAGAGCATGTAAAGTTAAATTGGCTTTACTAGTCTTTTTAAATTTACTGACCCAGCACACACTATCTTCCAATAGAGTGCTGGAGGGGTTGCTTAGCTTCCCATGAGTCAAAACACTCATGTAACAGTCAAATGTTACCTTTTCCTATTTTAAATGGCTGGTGGCAGTGGTTTAGATCAACTACCGTGATTTTTTCGCGACCGCTAACAATGGTAGCTAAAAATCAAGGGCAGCCATGTTTTTCAATATGGCGCCCCAGACCTATCTGTAAAAACAGACTCCGGTCAATTTTTTTCGCCATTTCTTTTAGGAAAAGTCCTTCGTGTGTTTAACTCTGCACGCCAAACCAGGTTTGGTCCCTTTGTTGGTGCCCTTTGTGGGCTTCTGTGCAGAAGCCCTCATCTGGTGCCAGAGTGTCTGGGGTGGACAGGATATGAGGGAGGTGCCCGAAACTCCCTGTGCTTAGTCTCCTAGGAGACCTGAATGCATTCTGGTGTGTTTGGCAGGCAGACTGTCCGGCAAGGACAGCCACCAAGCTGGGTGAGTGACAGCCAGGCTGAATGAATGGGAGAAAACTGTTTAAAAGCAGGTGTCTGGGACTTGGAGAGCAGAGTTGACCACTGGAACTAAAAAAACAAAGACGAGCTGAAGGAAGAGGACTACTGCAACTCTGGACAACCGGTGGAGCCCTGCTGCAGGTCTGAATTGCCTGAAACTCCAATCAACCGAGAAGCCCTTCAAGGTTAACTTCTTCCCTTGAGTTTGGTGGGAACAACCAGCTCATAAGCCACCTGGACACCGTCCCTGACTGGTCGAATTTTCAATAGAGTGCTGCTTGAAAACCAGATAGCCAGTGGGAAGCAAACTAGCTGGTGGACTTTAATGCACTCATAACTGAAACCGACGTCTTGATACAGCTTTTGGCCTCATCCCTGGGCAGTGCAGGAACCTCCCGACGTCCTCCTTCTTGTCCCCATGACTGAAGCTCAGGAACTGTGAGACCTGCTCGGACCTGCCAGGAACAACTGCCTCAGCTACAGCTTTCTTAGTTAAAAAAGGCTTATGTCTCAAGACCAGAGGTAAGAGCTTTGCTTCTAGCTTCAGCCCAAGAGGAAGAGGAGATTGAACCTCTACCTGACCTACTCAGAGGCCAGCCTTTAGATGAGAAAACAGGAGTTAATCTCTCTTCTAACTTGACACCTGAAAAACAGGAGGAGTGCAAGTCTCTGTTAAATCAGTTTGCCACCCTGTTTTCACTAGCACCAGGCTTGAACCCTTTGGGCCAGCATGATATTCAAACTGGTGACTGTTTACCTGTCAAAAACAGGGGTTACAGGTGTCAGATCACATAAGATCCCACATAAAGGAGGAGGTCAACAGGATGCTTGATCTTGGGGTAATAGACCCCACTACCAGTCCATGGTCTAGTCCAGTTGCTCTAGTACCAAAGGCAGGATCTAAGGAGTTGAGATTCTGTGTGGACTATAGAGCTCTTAATGCTGTCACCAAGACTGATGCCCACCCTTTACCTAGGACAGATGAACCGGTGGATAAACTTGGTACAGCCAAGTACCTCAGTACATTTGATCTCACTTCAGATTGTACCTACTACATTCCAAAGGATGGTTAACCAGGTTTTGAATGGGATGGAGGATTTCTGCATGGCATACGTGGATGACATTGCAGTGTTCAGCCCTACTTGGAAACAATATGTTGATCACTTATGATACGTTTTGCAGGCTCTTGAGCAGGCCCATCTGACCATAAAGGCTAGTAAATGTCAAATTGGTCAGAGTAAAGTGGTCTACCTTGGACATGAGGTAGGAGGAGGTGAAATCAGCCCATTGCCTAGTAAGGTAAGAGCTGTACAAAGCTTGGCCAACCATACAACTCAAAACCAAGCGAGAGCTTTCCTAGGTCTCACTGGGTACTATAGGAACGTCATAGAGAACTATGGGACCATAGCTTCTCCCTTGAATGTGATCTCCTCTCCCAAATTCCCTAAAAAGGTCAAGTGGAATGAGGAGTGCATTCAAGCATTTGAAGGCCTAAAGAAAGACCTTTGTCAAGCTCCAGTCCTAAGAGCTCCTGACTATAACCAAACCTTCATTGTGCAGACAGATGCTTCAAATACAGTAATAGGTGCAGTCCTTAGTCAACTGGATGAGAAAGGTAGGGAGCACCCTATTTGCTTCATCAGCAGGAAACTGAAGGAACCTGAGACAAGATGAGCAACCATTGAAAGAGAATGTTTTGCTATTGTATGGTACTTGAAGAAGTTTAGACCATACTTGTATGGATCTACTTTTGTGATTCAGACTGACCACTGACCCTTGAGATGGTTGATGCAAATGAAAGGGGAAACCCCAAAATGACTGAGATGGTCAATCAGCCTGCAAGGGTTGTTCTAACCATTGAACACAGGTCAGGGTGTCATCATCAAAATGCTGATGGTCTCTCCAGGATATTTGATCGACTGGAGTAAGGAGATTCATCCAAGAGTTGATTAAATCCTCCTGTCCCTTAGTCTGGGGGGACGAGTGTTAGGGAGAATTCTCAAGAATGTGCTAATTTCCCTTACCTTTTGAGACCCCCAGCAACTTTGCTGGATTTCTGGGATTTAATTTTTTACCTGGCAAGAGTGTGCGCGTTTTTTTCCCACTCTTCTATTTATTTTGTGTGTGTTTTACTTTGTGTTCTTTGGTTATAGAGTTTTAAAACAACTCCAGTGGCATCATCTTTTTCTGTGTGTCACACAGCACCTTCAGTGCAGTGGCACAGGGGTGTCTTTCAGACTCCCCAAGGTTTAAATACCTTCTCTGGGACTGAATACTGTCTCCCAGAGCATGTAACGTTAAATTGGCTTTACTAGTCTTTTTAAATTTACTGGCCCAGCACACCCTATCTTACTATAGAGTGCTGGAGGGGTTGCTTAGCTTCCCCTGAGTCAAAACACTCATGTAACAGTCAATTGCTACCTTTTCCTATTTTAAATGGCTGGTGGCAGTGGTTTAGATCTACTACCGTGATTTTTTCGCGAACGCTAACAACGGTAGCTAAAAATTGAGGGCAGCCATGTTTTTCAATATGGTGCCCCAAACCTATCTGTAAAAACAGACTCCGGTCAACTTTTTCACCATTTCTTTTAGGAAACTCCTTCTTGTGTTTAACTCTGTGCGCCAAACCTGGCTTGGTCCCTTTGTTTGTGCCCTTTGGCGGGCTTCTGTGCTGAAGCCCTCCTCTGGTGCCAGAGTGTCTGGGGTGGACAGGATGTGAGGGAGGTGCCCAAAACTCCCTGTGCTTAGTCTCTTAGGAGACCTGAATGCACTCTGGTGTGATTGGCTGGCTGACTGTCCGGCAAGGACAGCCACCCTGCTGGGTGAGTGATAGCCAGGCTGAATGAATGGGGGAAAACTGCTTAAAAGCAGATGTCTGGGACTTGGAGAGCAGAGTCGACCACTGGAACGAAAGAACCGAAGACGAGCTGAAGGAAGAGGACTGCTGCAACTCCTGGACGACCGGTGAAGCCCTGCTGCAGGTCCAAATTGCCTGAAACTCCAATCGCCGGGAAGCCCTTCAAGGTTAACTTCTTCCCTTGAGTTTGGTGGGAACAACCAACTCGTAAGCCACCTGGACACCGTCCCTGACTGGTCGAATTTTCAGCAGAGTGCTGCTTGAAAACCGGATAGCCAGTGGGAAGGAAACCAGCTTGTGGAATTTAAGGCACTCACACCTTAAACCGATGTCTTGCTACAGCTTTTAGCCTCATCCCTGTGCAGTGTAGGAACCTCCCAACGTCCTCCTTCTTGTCCCCATGACTGAAACTCAGGAACTGCGAGACCTGCTCGGACCTGCCAGGAACAACTGCCTCAGCTACAGCTTTCTTCGTTAAAAAAGGTACTGTGCAAAGCGGTCTGGAAATATTTTCGGCCATCGAGAAAGTGCGTGAAACTTTCCTCAACTTCGAAGGTTCGTCCTTCCCTAAACATTCGTCAAACTTTTCACCTAGCCACATCCTTTAAAAGTCTGTGGCAAAGACTTAACCGTTATATAACACAACTGTGCTATCCTATACAAAAGACCCTGAACCATTGACTTTGGCTCAGGCCCATTGAGACGAATTGCTAGTTGTATTTAACTGAAACACTTTGCCCTGCCTATAAATGTATTTGGGCTGTCTATTCTTATAACCTTGTCTTTTCCTCCCTTTTCTAAGTATCTGAAGTGCCATTTTGCTCCCACTTAATTATGGAGCTAATCTTGTTCATTTACTTCCCGGTTGGATTTTTGTGGTTTATTAATGTGTGATATTGAGCTGCTTGTGCTAGTGTAATGTTTTCAAACTAAATGTGTAAATAACTGTATATTCTTTTACCAGGAAACTTTGAGTAAGTCTATATTTGAATCACTGTATTATTGGTCCTTTGTGTATCTTGTTCTACTGCTCACTTAAACTCTTGAGATACGTCTGGCTGCTCAGCCATCACTACCATTTTACTGTGTAGTACAGGCTTGTACCAAAGCTGAAATTGTGCTTACACGTGTAGTCCTAATTGCCTGTAGTGTTCCCAAAGGGTACGGCAGGTGATTCTGCCTAACAACCTTGATATATATCAGCCATGGTTCTTTGCAGCAGAGAAGCTGAGATATTTCTTTTTTTTTTGGCTTGATGCAAGTGATTCCCGTGATATCACTGTGAGAAGCTGCAAATGAAAGAACTCAACACCCTATTTCGAGGAGAAAAAGAATGCCATCAAACTTTAGAATGAACTCCCCCGTGACCTTACTGAGTCTAATAACGTTCTCGAGTTCAGAAAGAGACTCAAATCTCTTCTGTTTATAAGTATAAGTATAATTGGTTATTTATAACGCGCTTAATACCGCTAAATCTGAGCCTCGCTGACTTAATTCCTTGTTTGCATTTGTTACTTCATTGTTGTTTAGCATTTCCTTTACACCACATGCCCTGCATTTCTTTGCTGCCTCCATTTTTAAAGTTTTATCTGGGTGTGCCTTTCCACCTTCTCTCTCCAAGACCGGCAGGAAAAAGCACAAAAATATATCCTGAGTGCAAACCCTGCACTGCCCATTGCAGACGCCTATGTCAGTGCTTCCTCTAGAGACGTTTTCACTGATATCCTTTTCTCTGTCCCCTCTCCTGATCACTGGACCCCCATCTCATCTCCACTCTCTCTCCTTCCTCACACTCCTCTATTAATGGTGGCACCAAGTGGGAGGTCCTCTTGGCTGGTTTCACATCATCACATTGCTATGTTAATGTCTATCACAATGGCACCATTCTGGTTCAGGGTCCTGAACCCAACTTCCTTTGCCTGCATCTCCCCCTTCCACCCTCTCCCTCCCTCCTCTGAATGGTGTACCACGCCTCGGTACCGCACCTCAGAAATCCTTCCAAAACACAGACCACCACCACCTGGCAACTCTTAATGCCTGATCAGCCAACAAACGCACCTCTGATATCTGTCTCCTTCTTGAAGACATTGACCTCGACATTCTCGCTCCTACCGAGACCTGGTTCAATGCCAGCTTAGTCACTGCCTTTGACTCCCTCCTCCTTGACGGCTTCAAGATCATCTCCAAGCCTCAACTTCACCTCCCTGGCGGGGGTTGAGGGGTTGCCTTAATGTTCCCTGAGTGGGTTCCTGCTTCCATATTACCTACCTAGACCTATTCCTCTTTTGAAAGCCTGGTTTGCAAATTGGTTCCCTCTCCCACCTCCACCATGACCATTGCTACCATCTAGCGGCCTCCAGGCACCTCCTCCCTATTGATCTCTGAATGGGCTAACCACTGCTCTCCTTTACTTTCTTCCACCTCTAACCTTCTCCTTCTGGGTGATTTCAACATTCAACTTGACTTTCCTGACTCTGCATCCACTCTATTCACTGACCTCTGCTCCTTGTTTTTCCTCGACATTCTCCCTTCTGGGCCAATCCACACAGCTGGACACACTCTCGATGCCCTCATTTACTCTGACCCCCATCCACTCCCCCATTAGTCACCCCTCTCTCCTGGACAGCCACTCTCTCCTCTCCTCCCACCTGGGTCCCATTGGGCCCCTGTCCTATTGGGCCCCTGACTGCCCGCTCCAAAAGTCTCACCAACCTTGTTCACTAACGTCCAACTGATGAAACGAGTGACTGCAGCTGGCTTCGCCTCCACCTTTTCCTCCCTGATCCCCCACCTCTGACTCTACCATTGACTCTGCCCTCAGCAACCTCCATCTTTCCATCACCAACACTCTTGACATTCTTGCCCCAGTCATGAGGATCCGTCTGAAACCTGCCTCTAAGCGTAACACTTGGTACGACACAGAACTTGCAGCCCTGAAACGAAAGTGCAGGGCAGCAGAATGGAAGTGGCAAACCTCTGGCTCATCCTCTGACAAACTGGTCTGCCGCCTGCTCCAAAGGCAATGCAGACTTGCAAACCGTGCAAAGAAAAGAGCCCACATTCAGGCACAGTTCTCAGGCGCTTCCAATAACTCGCTTGAACGTTTCAAAATCTGCAGGGAACTAGCCAACCCCTCTGTAGTCTTCTCCTCTCCTTCTCCGTCCCAGGCCCTCACACTTTGCCACCAAAATGTGGGACATTCTGACCAGCCTATCTACTCTCCCACACAACTCTTCCCTCATACCCCCTACAAATACCCCCCTGCCCTCTCCTTCCTCCTTTCCCTCCTTCTCTCCTGTCACACCTGAGGAAGTTACCAGAGTTGTCCACTCCATGAAGGTCTCCTCTAAACAAGTCTCCCCTTGCTCATCCAGGACCATCAAGGATAACAACGGCTCCCTTGCCCCCGCACTCGCTGATTTTTGCAGTCACTCTTTTATCACTGGATCATTCCTCTCCCCCCTCAAGCACTCCCTTGTGCGCCCACTCCTGAAAAAACCTTCCTCTGACCCTACCTGCCCTGCCCGCTATCGCCCTATCTCCATCACCCCCTTCCTGGGGAAGCTACTTGAGAAGCTGGCCTTGCCACAACATAGCTCTCACACTGAACTTGTTGGCGGCCTCCATGACCATCAATATGGATTCCGAGAATCCAGAGGCACCAAAACTGCACTTCTGAACACCTGTGAAGAACTGCTCACATCTCTGGACTCCAATTCCCAGCTGTCCTCATCCTACTCAATCTCTCCTCTGCATTTGACACAATTAACCATTCCAACCTCATACAAAGGCTCCACGATGCACTTGGTATCGCGGAACAGGCACTGGATTGACTACCCTCTTTCCTCACTAACCTCTCTTCTCAAGTCATCCTGGGCCCCTTCTCCTCTCCTACTTCCATATCTTCCTGTGGTGTCCCACAAGGCTCTGTACTCTCCCCTTGGCTCTTTAATATCTACCTTGCTCTCCACCTTCTCTTCCAACTTCCAGCATTACACAGACGACACACAGCTCTTCTTCAAACTCCCTGCTGACCCTCTTTCAACCTCTATCATCCATGACTGCCTTTTTGGAATCTAGTCCTGGTGCGCCTCCAATGAGCTCTGCCTCAACGCCTGTAAAACTGAGATCCTTCCCATTGGGACCCCTACTCCCTCCTTCTTCCCTTCACTCTGGACTTCCTCCTCGGGCTCTCCCCCCTACTCCTTCAACTGAAGCCAGAAACCTTGGTAAGGACACCGGTGCCGATAATCCCTTTGCGCCCTATTCCGAGTTCCCTTAGCGGGTCCCTTCCTTAACGTCTGGTTTTACCAGGCGCTAAGGACGGGACCCGTTAAGGGACTTTAGAGCTAATAACGGTACCGCAATTTGCGGTACCGTAATTAGCGCCTTTCCATTGAGCCCTATGGGGGCTCAAATGGGAATGGGGAATGGCTTTTTCAATGGGACTTACCGGTCCAGCAAAGATCGGAATAGACCGGTAAGTCCCCATTGAACGAGGGCGGGCTCGGTACCGATATTGGAGGTAGTCATGGCGCTAATAGCGCCATGATTACCTCCATACTCGGAATGAGGCCCATAAGGTGTTATTTGTGAAGAAACGTAATGTGATGAAAAGTGATTGGTCTCCTGAGAAAAGAATGTCTTTCTCATTTACTTTTCAAATGGATGCAGGAAGAGAAAGGGCCTCATTACGAGGTAGGAGGTGGCCATGGTGCTATTAGCACCAATTCTATTTAACGGGTAATGCCCCTGAGGATGATCAGACTCCCCACAAGAGAAACATATCTTTTCTCACGAAGGAGATGGGGGTATAGAGGATGGCAAGCCTCCATCTTCACCTCCTACTATGGGAACATTGGTCCCCTTACTGCATTCCGGGTCCGGGTTCTCGAAATAGGGACTTACCGGGTCATTCCAACCTTGGAGGACCCGGTAAGTCCCCATTCTGAGAACCATTCCCCATTCCCATTCGAGCCCCCATAGGGCTCAATGGGAATGGGGATGGAGCTAATAACGGGCCTGCTGATAGTGGGCCCGTTATTAGCTCCCTGGTCTCTTAGTGGCTCCCGCTAAGGGCGCCTGGTAAAACCAGGCGCCCATAGCGGGGCCTGTTAAGGGACCTCGTAATGCGGCAGTAAGGGGTTAATGGCAATGGTACCCTTACCGTTGCCGTTAACCCCCTACCGTCGGCCTCGTAATGAGGCCCAAAGACTTTTTTTGAACTGCCAAATGGAAGTTTTAGCCCTTGCTCTAAGAAGGAGAACCTCTATTGAACTGAGTATTCCACATGGTGTGGGAGGGACAAAAGAAAATATCTTTCCTGAAATTAACCTTGGTTTAAATTATTCTGAATTGATCCAGGGGAAGAGGATTCAACCCTGATCACAAGAGTTTCTGTTTTCCTTATATTCAAATATATGTTGAGTAACAAAGTTGAAACTGCCAAATGCTTCCTGTATGATTTTGTTGTATGTAATAGTGTGAGGGACAGATATTTTGTGGACACTAGGTCATTTTCCTTTAGTCTTGGTTTTGTAAGTTAGGGAGAGATAGGCGTTTGTCTCTATCAACAATGCCTGATGCTGTGGGCGTATCGACAGGGTTTTCCGTTATGTTGTCCACCCCACTCGAACCCTGAGAGTCTGCAAATTCCCCTTCCTCCTCACCTGATGAAGATGAGATGTCCCACTTATTTCCGCGGGATCGACGAGTGAAAGTCCTCCTCTCCTTGTGTAGATAGGGTCGGCCTCGGGAGGAAGCCACCGCGACCCTTTGGGAACGAATCAGCGGTGACTCCCCCCCGCGACAGACAAGTGAGGCAAGGGGAAAAGCCTTACGGCACAAAAACCCCTTCGGAGTGTAGATATCCGATGCAGCGGAACGAGAGGATACACCAAGACCAGCTGGAATATGGGAGACCGGAATACCGGCGGGTAGGGCTCAGTAAAGGCGAGTTGAGAGAACGGCACAAAAATGGAATCAAAAGGGGGGGGGGGCCCGAGAGAGAAAATCAAAAGAGGCAAGGCAGGAGAGGAGAAGGGAAGTGAGCAATCCACGCGCCCAAGAGAACTAACGGGGCGCAGGCAAGAGAGGGAAGAGAGGACAACGGAAAGAGAGAGGTAAGCAGAGGAAAATAGGACAGGAGCGGAACACCGCCAAGCGAGAGAACTGGGGAGCGCTAGCAACGAAGAGGATACAGAAGTTGCAACGCGCCGAGCCTCCAAGCGTAAACAGGGAAGTACACTCGGCAGCGGCCATGATGGAAAGGACTAGACCGCTAACAGCGCTTGGGAGCACAACGTGGCGGCACAGTTGGACGGCCGCCATATTTCCACCTCTTCCATAAACGCCAGGAACCTGCGGTTGTGACAGTATGCCCCCCTCGAAGTCGGGTTCGCCCCGGCTTGCTGGGATGTAACCTGTGAAACTGACGTAACAAACGGGGAGCATGTACATGGGTCTGAGGTTCCCAGGTATCCTCAGAAGAAGGATAACCTTTCCAATGAATCAGATATTCAAGGCGACCTCTGTGGTAACGAGAATCCCGGATGTGGGAGACCTCGTATTCCTCAGAGGTAGGAGCAGGCAAAGTGTGGAGTCTGGGGGTATTCTGTTTTCTGTTCCCTGATACGAAGGGACGTAATTGTGAGGTATGAAAGGTCGGATGAATGCGACTAAGATTCTTAGGCAGTCTGAGGCGATAAGCTACTGGATTGATCTTGGATAGGACTTCGAAGGGACCAATAAATCGGGGAGATAGCTTAGAAGGACGTACCCAGCGGGGCAAAAACTTGGTGGATAACATGACCTTGGATCCTCTGTTCCAATCCGGTACAGGTCTCCGGTGTTTATCAGCTTGTAGTTTGTTACGGGCGTTGGCCTTTAGAAGACTTTGGTTGGCGGTATTATGGGCTTCCTTTAATCTAGAAAGAGAGGTTTCTAAGGATGGTATAGGAGTCTCAGTCCAGAAGGTGGGTACTATAGATTTAGGATGGTACCCATACGTACAAAAGAAAGGGCTGATCCCAAGTGCGCTGTGTACAGAATTGTTATAAGCGAACTCAGCTGTTGGTAAGAGGGAAACCCAGTTATCCTGTTGTTGGTTAATGAAACACCTCAAATACTGCTCAAGGGTCCCGTTTAGCCTTTCCGTCTGCCCGTTAGTCTGTGGGTGGAACCCAGAGGACAGGGCCCTTTCGATACCCAACAGTCTGCACAAGGCAGTCCAGAATTTTGAGGTGTACTGGCTCCCACGGTCAGACACAATCTTTCTGGGGAGACCATGCAACCTGAAGACATCTTTCATGAAGACTTCCGCCATAAGGGAGGCCGAAGGTATCCTGGGTAAGGGGGAAAAATGAGCCAACTTCGAGAAGGAGTCTACTGTTACCATGATACAGGTACACCCCTGGGAAACCGGTAGATCTACGATGAAATCTGTAGATATGTGCTTCCAGGGGCCTGAGGGAATCGAGGCTTGTTGAAGCAAGCCAAGGGGACTTCGAGTAGGATGTTTATTTTGCATACAGGTCAGACAGGTCTGGATGTATGCCTGAGTATCGGCTCGCATACCGGGCCAGTAAAAGGATCTCTGCAGTAATTCCAAAGTCCCTTGTAAGCCTCTATGCCCAGCCACCTTCGAGTTGTGACACCACTGGAGAGCTTGTATTCTGAGGTCCTGTGAAGGAAGGATGAGCCTCCCTTGAGTGAAGTACAGACTGTCCCCCTGATCCACCGGAGTCCTCCCCACTTGCAAGAGTGTTTCTTCTGGGGAAAGAGATCTTTCCCTCACTTCTTCCAAGAAAGACGATACAGCGGAAATGATCTTGATATGTGGAAACATGAGCTCTTTCTCGTATCCCAGAGAGGTCTCATCTATGCGAGATAAGGCGTCAGCAACCTGTTTTTGGGTACCAGGTATGTATGTTATGAGAAAATGTAACTGTGCAAAGAAATGCGCCCATCGGGCTTGTCTGGTGTTATAACACTCTTGTTGACGTAGGATCTGTAGGTTCTTGTGATCAGTACGTATCAGGAACGGATGTAAGCTTCCTTGGAGAAGATGCCTCCATTCTAGACAAGCCAGTTTCATAGCTAAGAGCTCCTTTTCTATGACGGAGTAGTTTAGCTGACTAGGGTTCAGAGTCTTGGAGAAATAGGCGATGGGATGTTCTTGGCCCTGATTTGATTGTAGGAGAACGGCGCCAACCGCACCCGCGGAGGCGTCGGTCTCAAGAATAAAGGGAAGCAATTGGTCCGGCTGTCTCAGAATAGGGGCAGAACAGAACCTTCTTTTCAGACAGATGAAACTCTCCTCGGCTTCCCTGGACCATCGAAAGGGCCTGGAGGCTTTCTTTAGTAAGGAGGTGATAGGCAAAGTGAGTCTGGAAAATTCGGGAATAAACTTCCGGTAAAAGTTGGCCAGTCCCAAAAATCTTTGAATCTCCTTGACCGACGAAGGGGAGGGCCAGCCTAGAATAGCTTCGACTTTCTTGGGATCCATGGAGATCCCCTCGCTGGACAAAATAAACCCCAGATAGGAGACGGAGGATTTGGCGAAAGCACACTTTTCCGGCTTGACCAATAAATGATGTCGCTGCAGCCTGTGTAATACTTCCTTCACATGACGAGTATGCTCTTCGGGCTGACGGGAGTAAACCAGAATATCGTCTAAGTAGACAACGGTGTTTTGGCCCAAGAGATCAGAAAATATACGGTCCATAAACCTTTGAAAGATGGAGGGAGCGTTGACCAGTCCGAACGGCATAACCTGATATTCGAACAGCCCATAGGGAGTGCGGAAAGCCGTCTTCCATTCGTCACCAGTCCTGATGCGGAGCAAATGGTAAGCATTACGTAGGTCGAGTTTAGAAAAAACCACTGAGCCTTGGACGGTCTCCAGGATCTCCGAGATTATGGGCATAGGGTACCGGTCCTTGATGGTAAGTTGGTTAAGCCCTCGGTAATCGATACAAGGTCTTAGGTCCTTGGAGTCCCTCTTAGGAATGAAGAATAGAGATGCTCCTGCTGGTGATCTGGAAGGTCGGATAAGTCTGTTGGCTAAGTTGTCATCTAAGTAGCGTCTAAGGACTTCCTTTTCCGACAAGGAAAGGGGATACATCCTACAAAACGGAACCAGAGCCAGAGGAACTAAGTCTATCCTACAGTCCTCAGGTCGATGAGGAGGAAGTTCCATGGGTTGTTGGTCTTCCGAGGGTTGGGCAGAAGTAACAGAAAGAGTGACATAGGAACTGGGAAAAGCCCCTCGGTAGTCCGTCCTGCCAACTACCAAGGGCGTTCGTTTCCCGGACGTCTGGGGGGTACATCTGGGCAGTCTCTCAAGAGGTGTGTGGAGGAGCCACAGTATAGACAAAGGCTGCCCTTTCTTCTCCTCTTCTTCTCTTCCGCTGTCAAGGGCTTGAACTTCCAGGTTTAAGTTTTGTACAGCCGCAACCAATTCTTGAAGTTGCTGGGGAGTTGCCATGTCAGTATTTCGGCGTTGCAAGCTATCAACAATGCCTGATGCTGTGGGCGTATCGACAGGGTTTTCCGTTATGTTGTCCACCCCACTCGAACCCTGAGAGTCTGCAAATTCCCCTTCCTCCTCACCTGATGAAGATGAGATGTCCAACTTCTTTCCGCGGGATCGACGAGTGAAAGTCCTCCTCTCCTTGTGTAGATAGGGTCGGCCTCGGGAGGAAGCCACCGCGACCCTTTGGGAACGAATCAGCGGTGACTCCCCCCCGCGACAGACAAGTGAGGCAAGGGGAAAAGCCTTACGGCACAAAAACCCCTTCGGAGTGTAGATATCCGATGCAGCGGAACGAGAGGATACACCAAGACCAGCTGGAATATGGGAGACCGGAATACCGGCGGGTAGGGCTCAGTAAAGGCGAGTTGAGAGAACGGCACAAAAATGGAATCAAAAGGGGGGGGGAGCCCGAGAGAGAAAATCAAAAGAGGCAAGGCAGGAGAGGAGAAGGGAAGTGAGCAATCCACGCGCCCAAGAGAACTAACGGGGCGCAGGCAAGAGAGGGAAGAGAAGACAACGGAAAGAGAGAGGTAAGCAGAGGAAAATAGGACAGGAGCAGAACACCGCCAAGCGAGAGAACTGGGGAGCGCTAGCAACGAAGAGGATACAGAAGTTGCAACGCGCCGAGCCGCCAAGCGTAAACAGGGAAGTACACTCGGCAGCGGCCATGATGGAAAGGACTAGACCGCTAACAGCGCTTGGGAGCACAACGTGGCGGCACAGTTGGACGGCCGCCATATTTCCACCTCTTCCATAAACGCCAGGAACCTGCGGTTGTGACAGTCTCACCCTTTATTAGTTCAATAATTGGCCGTCTCCCATGTCTCCCATGTCTGACTCCTCACATTAGCTAGAGATTTTCCTGGAGGTTTCTTACTGGGCAGAGCATAGAGGATACTGCTATAGGATGGTTCACCCCTTGATTACTTAGCTCCCCCTCCTGTTGGTGATCTTTTACCAAAGGTATGGCAGGGACACTAATTCTATTTAACGGGTAACGCCTCCGAGGATGATCAGACTCCCCACACGAGAAACATATCTTGTCTCGGGAAGGAGATGGGGGTATAGAGGATGGCAAGCCTCCGTCTTCACCTCCTACTATGGGAACATTGGTATATTGTTCACTAACCCGGGATCTGGTTGGTGCCTCTCTAGAGAAGGAGCCAAGTACCTCAACCTCAATCACTTCGCCCATATTGCCTATATGTTGGGAACCAAAATGTGAGAGACGTGCAGTACCGGTGAAAATACCAATACCAAGAAGAATCCTGGAAGCAAGGTTCCCATTGAGAAAGCCATACCTGCATACGAGACAGTATGATGGCCATTTGAATGAAATCCCAGAAGAAGCAGGACAAATGAATGGCAAAGAAGAATGGTGACGTTAAGCAGAGCCGAGATGATGTGCATGGAAGAGATGCAGAGACAAGAGAATGCAGATATTCTATAAGGCATCAAGAAAGTATCAAAGATAAGTGACATTTTAGGCTCAAGATGAAGAGGCTTATGCTACAGAAACGATGAAGATATCAAGTTATTTTACACGTGTACGTATGCAAAGAAACGCAAGCAGACGAAGTGTTCTTGAGGCTAGCTTTATAGTGAATAGATTGCAGCATGCGCCAACATATAAATCTATATATACAGAAGTGAGTAAAGAATGGATGTTTCCACTACGTTTTATAGCAGAGCTGGACCAGAGAAGGAAGGCCTTGTTTCCAGTGTGTCATAGTTATAAAAGCAATTAAAGTACAGAAGCAGATCTTAGAAAGGCAAGGCTGGATGAACCCCAAGAAGCCAAGGTTTTATCAGGCTGGGCAGAGCAGACGTTGGATACAAATCGTGTGAAAGAACAAAAAATCTTGTTCAGAAAACATGGCCAAAAACAAGGAAGACGTCAGAGGTCTATTAGAAAATAGTGTTTTAAATACACTAGGGCTCGACTTTGTGGTCTTCAGTCACGTGGAAGGATGAAGTTGGACGAACACGATGCTCACACCTGCGCATGACGGCAGAGCGTGCCTACACTCCCCTGAATTCTCTACAGCAAAAGAACACTCCGAAGGACAAGTTCAAAGCCTTAAATGACAGTAGGCCACTGAGGTGATGATAGATGACTATGCTAATTGGTGGGAAGCTATGGTTAAAGACTAGCTCACCAGCACCTGGAAGTCCAGTCTGCGTGCTGCTAACATAGGTGGAAAAGTAATGACGGAGGTTAGAGAGCCAACCAATGGTAGAGGGTTGCGTGATTAATGGTCCTATAGTTTGTGTAGCCAATGGGATGTCGTTTTTTTAGTGATGTTCATAGTGACCTGTTTAATGGGAGGGCTTAGTTGCCCCACCTGATGTTAAGAAACCTATCACTTTTCTTCACTCTTATAGACGAGTATGGATCGAATACTTAGAGGTTCCTTAAGAGCCTATCACAATTGGCACTAGGTTTTTGTAGTTTACCACGTAGGATGACGTTAGTAATACGTAGGTTAAACGTCATCCATGATGATTTTTTCCTATAAAAGAATGCTTTTTTTAAGATGCATTGAGAGATCTTACGCTGAGACGTTTGTTTGTTTGTTTGTTTATTTATTTGTATGGCGCTCCAAACCCGGAGGTAGAAGGGCGCTTAAGAATATGGTTACAGTGTGCATACTTCGTACAGTTTTATAATATATACATATATATACAGTGGTTAATAAACAGAACATATGCAGTGCGTACAATATACAATTTTCAGAATAAATACAGTGTTTAAGCCAGTATCCGCACGGGACTAGAGTTAGTGGTGTTATTCTTTGTTTAGCAGCCATCTGATGACCTGCTTCCTAAAGATCTGGAAGGATTCGACAGTTTTGATGTTAAGCGGTAGGGAGTTCCAGAGTTGGGGGGCCAGCACTGTGAAGCTTACCCCTCCCGCTCTTTTTAAGTGGAACCTGGGCACTAGTAGGCAAAGAGTGTTGGAGGATCTGGTGAGTCAGGTGGCAGGTTTCAGGGTGAGTTTATTAGCTAGATAAGGTGGTGCTAGGTGATTGAGGGCTTTGTACGTGAGGCAGATGATTTTTAGATCAATTTTTTGGCGTATGGAGAGCCAATTGCAGGCTTTCCTAGTGGCAGAGATATGCTCTTGTCTGGGAATGTTGAGGGCTGCGCGTAAGGCCTTATTTTGTATTACCTGCAATTTATTGAGTACGGATTGATTAGCACCTAGGTACAGGCTGTTACAGTAATCCAGTTTGGATTGTATTAGGGCCCTGGCAAGGGTGAGGCAGCTGTTGGGTGATAGGAAGGGTCTGCTGGCCCTAATGAGCTTGACGGTATAGGCAGCGGCTGAGGCGATCATATTGGTGTGTTTGCTGAGGTTGGAGTTGGCATCTAGATAGAAACCCAGGGTTTTTACGCTTTTGGCTATGGGAATGGGATGACCATCGATGGTGATGTTATTATAGCAAGGGTCAAGTTTAGTTAGAGTGTTGGGGGAGCCGACAATAAGGAGCTCTGTTTTCTCATCATTCAGGCAGAGACCATGGGAGGCCATCCATGCCTGAATGATGGAGAATATTTTGTTGATCCGGGCGGAGTCTTCTTGGTAATTACCAGAGATAGTGAGGAGTATCTGGGTGTCATCTGCGTAGTTAGTGTAGGTGACACCCAGATGATCCAGTTGGTCAAATAGAGGCTTTGTAAATATGTTATACAAAGTGGGGGATACACAGGAACCTTGTGGGACCCCGCATGTGATGGGGGTGGGGTCTGCTGCAGCTGTGGTGGAAAAGACTCGTATGGTTCTGTTAGCCAGGAAGGATTGTATCCATGTGATGGCAGGGGAGGAGAAGTGGGCTGCGGTGGCAAGGTGATTACAGAGGACCTCATGGCTGACCAGGTCAAAGGCCGCTGAGAGGTCTAGGAGGAGTAGGATAGCGGCATTGCCTTTGTCTTTAATTTCATCAATCTGGCTTTTGAGATCAACAAGGGCGGTTTCAGTTCCGTGTTGAGGTCTGAAGCCAGATTGACGTATTCCTAGCAGTTGGTTGGATTCTAGGTATTCCTGAATTTGGATGTAGGCGACTCTGTCCAGGATTTTCAGTAGGAAGGGGACTGTGGTGATGGGCCTGTAGTTTGTGGGTGTGGCCGGGTCGAGGGATTGTTTTTTCAGGAGGGGGAGAACCCATGATTGTTTTAAGTTGCTGGGGATGGAGCTACTGGTGAAGGATAGGTTAATGAGTTTGGTGATGAAGGGGGAGAGCTCTCTGGCTGCATCTTTTATGATTTGAGCCGGGCAGCTGTCTCCTTTACAGTTAGAGGGTTTCAGGGATGTGATGATTTTTTGAACTTCCGGTATGGTGACTTTTTTGAACGAGAAGCCTGCGCTAGTGTAGACAGGTGTGGGTAGGCTAAGGTTGGTGACATTGTTGTTGAGTTGTTGCCGTTTGTGCCGTCCGTTGATGTCCGTTGTACTCCCTACTTAAAACAGTAATCCTTTTGCCAACTACCTGAGTCGTTTTGATTATTGATGTTTGAGTAACTTCTGCATCCCCATCCATCTCAACGGTATTGCTACCTCGTCTTAAAGGGCTGGAAGCCTCAGGTTCACCTCTAACCACTGTGAATTCTGAGGGAGTTTTAATAGAACAGATAAGTTTGACCTGTTATCTTTCTCAAAGTGAGAAATATCCTCCTTCTCTCCTCCGGATGTTATGGGGTTATTGTCTCGGGAGATGGACAGGAAGATTGTAGCCTCGGAAATATCACATTTTTCTATCTTTAGGGGGAAGGAAATATCCCAAGAAGGTGGGGAATTGGAAAGGCTATTACGTTCCTTGGCTGGTGTCCTAACTAGGGTTTCACTGGTTTTGATGGTTGTCTGGCATATCTCTACCGGTTTTTTGGGTGCTCTATCCTTCTCAAGGTATAGAGTGCTATTCTCATTTCCTCCAAGTCCCGTAATGTTATCTCCGCTGTGGGAAGACATTGAGGCTTTAGGCTCCAGAATTTCAATGTTTTCTATTTCCGGGGGGGTCGGGTTGGGGGTAGGTGGACTTTTCAAAGATGTTAGGATATTGGGAAAGTTGGCATTCTCCCACAAGGAATCACCCTCTGCCTGATCATAATCAAAGTTAGAGCCTAGCTCAGCCTCCCCTCCTGAATTTCTTTTTCCGGTGCTACTCGCCCCAGGGTGATTCTCAGGGTGATCATCCTCTTCTCCTTTATGGGACTGGCTGGATAAAAGCTCCTATACAGTCTCAAATATTAAGCGTCCCATCAATACACTCCTTTCAATCTTAACTAGGCTTGATGAGAAGTTCAAGAGGGAAAACCTCATTTCCTCTTTACAGGACAGGATGGGTAGGAATTTTAGCTCTTTCTTTCGACCACTTTCCCCAGGGGTTATAACATAAATTACCAGACCTGAGGGGAGGATTACTCGTAGGTCTAAAGAGATGATATTCTTTTCTGTAGTGGGAACCAGATATTCTCGGGGACAAAAAATACTATAACTGTTCCCCTCTATGTTTTTTTATCAATGGAAGAATGTCCTGGGAGGTTAATAGGTGGAAGGTGACCCCCATTCTAAGGCTTAGATGGCTGTGGGACTCGTGATTTCTCTGCCGACCCTGATCTTGTGGTCGTAACCCAATCAAGTGGGGTTGACTGGTCTTTGTTTCAAGAGTGTATGGCATATTGGTGGAGAAGAGGACATTGTTCAAATCTTTTCATGGCATAGTAACGGTGGGGCTAGAGATCACATTACACAGCTCACTACTTATAAGGGTTCCCCAGTTTGTGTCAACTAGGCCAGACCCCACTCTGACACCATAGAAAAGGGTGCAGAAGTACGAGTCTGACACAAAGGTGGCATGGGGATTGCCAAAGACTTGTATTTAACCAAAAATGAAGAGCAAATCTATCTCTCCCTTACTCTAAGAGGGGTTTCACTCCCTCTAATAATGAACTGAGTAGTCAGTCAAAATGCCTACTTCTGTCCCTCACGCTTGTAACTAATAAGAATAGGGTTGTGGATCTTCTGGGTCCAGAAGAGTGACTCCCTTCTTCTGGATAATGAGATACAATTTCCAACGTGGGGGAGATTTTGCCTGTGTGAATAACTCCTTTCACCTTGTCTCAGTTTTTTTCTGGGGAAATTAACAAATTTCCAGTTCACAAGGGCTCGGTGGAATGGTTCCCTTCCTCCCAAGCCCTTCTCAACCTTTAACAATTCCCAGCTTTTCACAATTCCCAGTTCAACATTATCAGGGGGTGGTGCGTCCCCTTCCCCTGGCTTGCTTTGCACTTCAAAGTTACCCATTTACATGAGTTCCCAGTGTTCTGGGTGCGGGTCCCAGACCCGAGTATTTCTCTTGCCTTGGAGCATTAGACCTGGTTTACTCTTCTTGCCAGTACTGTGACTATGAAGATGATTTGACTTGATCTTCACAAAAGTGTGCAGGATTCAGACCAATGGGATTCTTCTCTCTTGGTATTGTAGACCTGGTTCATTATCCTGCCAGGTACTGTGACTATGAAGATGACTTGACTTGATCTTCACGAAAGGGGGTGGATCCCCAATCTGCGGTATTCGCTCCCCTTGGTGCTGCAGTTCTTTTTCGTTAGGGGTCTTAGCTCTTCCCCCAGGGGCATTCCTTGTGTCCCAATATTGTAGCACCAGCGTCTGCCAGGGCTCTGTTACCCCTTCCATCCACTCCAGTATCCCTTGTACCTTTAGGGTCTCTACGGTCTTGGCCTAGTTGTTTTCAGGGTTCTCCACCCTCTGTCTCTGGCGCCTCTAGGTTTATTCGCTCTCCCGGCATGCTGGTGCTTCTCCGCAGCATTTGCAGATCATCAGCGGGTGCTCCTTCTTAGAACCCTGTAGTCCCTCGACTTGGCTTGCCTGGACGTTTGCTGCTCAGCTTTGCCGGATGGTCCTTCTACGTCAGAACATGTACAAGCCTCTCTGCCTGCCCGGTAAGCACTTCTGTAGCTGCTCTGGTTCTTCGCTGGTTCTTCGCTGAGCATTCCCCACACTCACAGTTTCTCCAGGGAAGGACTCTCGCTCCTTCCTGATTTTGCATGTTTTTAATTGGCTTTTGCCTAATCAGCTCCTGAGGACCACTAGACTGCTCATTCATGTTCTCATGAGTGCCCTCTATGCTTCTGCATGGCTTCCTCATTCCAGTACTGATCGTTAGATGTTCCAATGAGTCAATCAGTCACTCCCTTGTCTCAGTATTTAAGGGATGCATGCTCCTTAAGGAGTCCACACTCTTCCTCGTCCCAGTACTTCCTATATTTGTGGTAGGACAAAAACACATAGAACACTAGGGAAGGTTTTGATGGAAGGGGGTTAGGAAGGTGTGTTAGGTTTAGGTGGGCTATGGAGATATCATGTTCTCCCCGAGATGTCACTAATGTCATAGGGGACATCCCATCCCATGAGATCCACCTGCAGGAGCAGCGGCTTGGTCCCGAAAGCGTGCTTTTGTAAATTCGGTGAAAATCCGTCCAGTAGTTTTTTTTAAACGACTAAAAAATAGGTCACAAATAATTAGTGATATCTATGTCCGCTCTGCATACTCACTTCTCTGTTCGCTCCGCGGACAGGACACCGATTGGATAATCGGCCGGCATCATACCTGCGGACAGACGAATTGTTCGTTGATTGGTTGGGATGAAACGTGAGGTGCGTCGGATTGTTTGGATGCGCCCGCCATCTTGGATCCGTGTTTGGTGTCCACAGACATCGCAGTAAAAACATATTAAAAAACACAACATTGCACTTGTCAAACTTATCAAATAATCTCTGGCGCGGTGAGGGGTGATGAGGATGGGATGAGATATGGCAGCAAGAGGCAAAAAACGGGGTTTTTTTTGTTGTGAAAGTCACATGGTACATTTGGAGGTGTTCCACAATATGTGCCTAAAGTACAGGCGAAAGACATTGCATTTCGGCATTCAAGGGATGGAGATGTATAATCATGGAATTGTGGACTTGTAAAAAGAGATTTTTGCTTCTGCAGTCTGCAACCCCAACCTTACCTTGTGGTATTACAGAGTAATACTACATTCTGAATGCCCGTTCCTCTATATTGTTTATATTGGTTGCCCAATATTTATTAATATTAAATAGAAGCAATTTCAGGTTATTTTACACTCTTAATTAAAACGCTTGATGTTTATAAATTGATGTGCTGGTGCTACACCCAGAGCGCGGCAAATAAAGGGCTAATGTGTCTGTGTTAAAATGTAATTAAAATAATAATGGAGTCAGACTGGCGCCCCCTAGAGCCTGGCACCTCAGGCAGCCACCTGCAGTGCCTGATGGACGTGGATCAGAATAACAGTTCTCATGGATGCGGTGAGGCAAGTTGTTGCAAAGTAAGAATGTATGTTCATTCTGAGTGAAGGTCACCAGCTTTGAATTTTTGCTAGCGTGCTAAGGAAGCCCACGCATCGGACAGTATAAGGTTCAATTGTTTTTTGACCTTGAGAGAAAGGGACCATTCTGAAAGGAATTGAATGAAAGGAGGTTTGTAATAATGAAGATATGATAAGGTTATGCATTCCAAAAGTGGGTAAGGAACATGTAAATTCAGTTCATGAAGAATCGTTGGTGCGAATGCAGGGAGCGTTATGGTCTGAGTTACGCCAAGAGAATGGAAATGGTGAATATAATGTACGTTTGATTTTCGACGATTGTATACCGGAACGAGCATTATTATCTGAACATTATTTCTGGGTTACATTCAATTCGTTTGTTCTGTGAGGCTTATTGCAATGAAACGCAAGTACAGCTTTTGTGTGTAGTGGTCTTTTGAACGTGCTTATGGGGAGTGCAGCATCGAGGTGCATGTAGACACCACTCGGTCCCCCAGGTTCAACGCTAATATTTCATTAAAATGTCATGTATGACTATCTCGAATTGTGTACCACTTTCCACATTGTTTTATCTCTGTTGAGATTGTTTCATGTCTGTGCTAATCGTTAGTTTAAACTCTATGCCGAATTAATAAGTCAATAGATAAATTGTAATAAAGATCGGCTACTGAGACACATTTCTGTTATGTTTTTGAAACAGATACATTCTGCCATTCTGCGATTGTCATAGATTACAGATGCCGACTGACAGGTTTTTCAACCGGCAGCTGAACATAGTTTTGAACAACTGGATCTCAGTGACTCTTTTTTGGGACGATCGCCAAGGGCCCTTATGCCCTTACGCTGTACTAGCGATTACGAGCAACATAACATCCTTTACAGTGGTCTAGCCCCAAGTTGATGCACAAGCACTGGAATTCACTATGCGTCCCAAGCGCTTCTTTTACCCTTTTACCGAAAACGACACCTTGTGTACGCAAAAAGAACAACACATGCCTCACGATAAACATTTTGGATCGCGAAGAAACAAATTTGCAATTTGATTGAATATGGCAATAGGCGGATGTTCTCAGAGCATTTATTGTGAAATAAAAGTACTTTACAAATTGTACAGTGTTGTTGTTTTCTTTTAAAGTACGGTTTAGTATTCCGATTTGTGACGTGCTGTGTTGTGAGTTGATGTGTGTTGATTTTAGGGTTCTGCGTCACGTCACGCAGGTGATTATGGGCACATTTGGCTACGCTGACGAGGAACTTCACTGAGAAAGGTGGAGAATATCACTAGGTTTGGTGATGTGAGGCTCAGGGGCGGGGCATATGATTTAGTGATGTCAGGGCAGTTTACCTTAGGGCGATGCAGCAATGGATAAGATCAGCATAAGATGGCCGCACCCTGCTGCCAGATTTCGCATGTTTATAAAAGAGGAAAAGTGAGGTAAGGTGAATTGGAAATGTTTGTGCGATAGATCAACGTATGTATAAAAATACATGCCCAAACCCTCGGGACAATAATATTTTCTGAGCATTGCACTTGTCAAATTATGAAATAATCTCTGGGGAGGTGAGGGGTGATGAGGATGGGATGGGATATTTCTGACCTGATTTCGAATGAGTTTACAAAGTTTGGTGGGATTTTGTGCAGGGGGGCAACATCAGAGGGGGGTGCTAAAATAAAGTAAAGGCTTATAAATGAGGTGTCATTTGATGAATCTACACTTCTTTTGGCAAACTGATAATAAATCTAGATATAAATGTTTTTGCAAAGTTTGGTGGGATTCTGTCAAGAGGGAGCAAAATTAGAGGGGGGGTCCTAAAATAATGTAAAGGCTTATAAATGTGGTGCCATTTGAGAAATGTACACAACGGTTTGCAAAAAGATTATAGATCTAGATATAAATGTTTTCGTAAAGTCTGAATGGATTTTGTGAAGTGGGGGTAGCTTATATGACGATTGTATGTGCATTCATTTGACACTTTTGAAAAAATAAAACGTGGGTGGATTTCCAGCAAACTTGCGTAATCCGCATTGGCAAGGATCTACAAGCATGGTTTTTCAAATGTGGCAGTGTTTTCTTATTTGACAAGTGTAATAATGTAGTTAAATAAAATAGCGGTATAGCTTTAGTGACTGAGGGGTAGCCTGTGCTAGTGGCCAGAATGTCCGGGTCATGGAATAAGGTCATGATCCGGACAATCTGGCTACTGGCCATGACCAGAAGGGACAAAACATAGGATTAAAGTGGCCATGTCCACCTGGGACTGGCTTTGTGGTAAAGTTATTCGAAATTAGGATAGATTTGAAAGGGAAGAAAAATGTGCTTGTGGTAATATGGTCATAGGGTTTTCTTTTTGCCTTCTGCAGGCTGCCATGGAAAGCGAAGAGGGGCCCTGTATGTAACCCCCACCTTCCCTTTCCATGGTGGCCATCTTGGAAAAGTATTTTCCTTCCTAAACCGGGACGCACATGCACATGCGTCATGCGTCCCGGTGTAGGACGAAAAATCCTCTTTTTTAGTACCACGGGTTCCCGCTTTGGGAACCTAGGCTGCTAATGGCCTTCATCCCTCATTTCAGGGGCTGGAATGGGGGGATAATGGTCCAGAGACCTCGTTTTCCACCCTTGCTTCGCTTGAGCTGATAACTTGGGCTGCTGGGCCGGTATCCACCAATACCGGTAACGCTCCAATATTGCCATTAGTATAACACAAAATGCAAATGGAAATGTTGGAAAATCTTATTGAGTCTATGTACTTTACTTTACTTTACTTTACTTTACTATGTACTTTACTGAGAAATATAAAGTAGATGGAGTCTATGCGTTTTTTTTTTTTTAGTTGTGTTTTTTAACTGTGAAATGTGGTTCATAAAGGAACATTTATTTTGTTTTTGGATGGATTTTTTTTGGCAGGAGAGCTTAGAACGAAAGGTGGGGCGGGAAATGAGGGAATAGGCACCAAACACTAATATGGATGGGCAGGTGGACAGGGGAAAATGTTGCATGTGTGTTATTTCTAAGGTAGGCGGCAGTGTTTCTCATGCTCCTTGACTACAGCAGCAGTGGTGTCTCTTGGGGATGAGGGATGGCCTTAGCTGATGCCATTTTAAGATAAATAGCAGTTTTGCTAAATGTATGTACTGTGTACTAGATTGTTAATGGATAAGTAGGAATAGGTATTGGAGCTGTGCAAGGGAAATTTTGATGTTGAAAGTTCCTAGATCAGTAGTATATGCAGTTCCAAACTGTCTGCAAAGCACAGATCTTATTGTGAAGTGCGTACAGGTTTTTGGACACGTCATCATGGTGGGCGCCAGCATATGGTCATGTGGCTCTCTCTGGAAGGTCTCCAATGAAGTCAGATGTTCGTAGACATTATGGTTAAGTTGCACTAATAAAAACCTATGAAATTCAATGACAAAACTTTGTTAACAGGACTGTATGGTTAAGTTGCGCTACTAAAAACGTATGAAATTCAGTGAAAAAACTTTGTTAAAGGGATGTTATGGTTAAGTTGCGCTACTAAAAACCTATGAAATTCAGTCAAAAAACTTTATTAAAGGGACGTTATGGTTCCAAGTAAAACCAAAAACCCCCAGAAATTCACCAGTTATGGTAAGCTAAGCAACCATAACTCGCGCCACCACCGTGCATTGCTAAGACTAACAACCAGGACATCAAAGTAGGCCAGACTACACGACCGATCAAACTGAGCTTGACAGAAACCAAGTCCAATATCAGATGCAATAACCAGTACTCCCCAGTGGCTCGCCACTTCAATTCACAAAAGCACTCTATTGCACAATTAAAATTTCAGGTACTTGAAGTCGTGAAACGGCCCACAAGAGGAGGTGATTTCCAGTCCCTCCTATTACAACACTAATGACAGACCTGTAATATTGGGAATTAGAACCAAATGTGTTTATTCATGTCTAGAAATTACTATGTAATTGGATTATATAGTATTTTTTACTGCTTCACATTGATAAACTGTATGTCTGAATTTATGTAGATACTTAACTGAGTACTGCTGGACTATGTCCAACAAAGGTTACATATGTTGCGGAAATTAGGTATATAGTATGATGAATTGTGCTCTAACTTATCTAAATTGAACTTTGAATCGGCCACAATTTTGATTCATGATTGGCTTGACTACTCACCGTTCTGACGGCTTGACAACACTATTAGATCTATCATTTTCCTATTTCCCCCACCGCCTCTACTTATGGCAGGGGCCATATTTTCATCATTTTTTACTTTGTTTAACATTTTGGATGACCATTTCTTCTTTCATTTTTTGACTTCCTTTTATGACCATTTGGTCTATACAGTAATTTATCTTTGCCACTCTTCAGTGAGTATAGCTCCATTCTTCTTTGACCACTTTAAAATGGCCGTACTTATATCTAGTAATTTTAGTCCTTTCTCTACTGACTTTACAGTTATCCCAGTCCTCTCTTTTCTGACACTACCCATGATCCTCCATGGCGCATGGCGTTTCCATGGCTGCTATGGAAGGACGCGGAACCGTGAATCCGATTCCGCTCCGAAAATAGATCCCGCAGATCGTTCTTTCCTGCACTCTAGGTAAGTGTCTCCACATTTTCACTTATGTTAGACACGTAGTCGTCTCTAAGATATTTCACTTCCTAAACCACATTCCCTTACTCTGCAGGCGCCCTTGCACGCTTGTTGCAGCGCTCACTGTGACCTGGACTTGCCGTCTCTACAGCAATACTGCTGAATTGATATTCCTCCACCTGTCTACTGAGTTAGACGCACCATTGAGGTACTTGTTATAGCAACTACTTATTTATTTACCAGAACTGTCTGTGCCAGTTTCTTTCACTGACCTCTTGATCCATTTCCTAAACCTATATACATAGGTTGGACAGCTGAATGCTGCCACCATCCGCTGGCATCATATTGAGTTATACCGTGACCCTTTCACCGCTCATCTTTATTTCATCACGTTTCATTTTTTGGTACGTCTATTCATTTAGTTTCAGGTTAATATATTTGCTCATTAGTTTTTCATTTTCAGACATAGCGCTTTCTGAATATCGACAATAGTCATCCCCTCTTAACACTTTGTTTGCTTGAGATTGGAACCAGTAATATACACAGTTACTCTATTCAATATTTATGCTTCTATCACAACCCACGGTTACTTAAAACCGGTGACTCTGAAAACAGCAATTGAATGACTCTGTTGCCAGTCCCAGAGAATGATGAGTACCGAGCCAATGTTCATGTTTTCATGAACAACATTATACTAACCTAATCACTATATAAGAATAAGTTATGTAATTTTGAATTTCGGTTAACGAGGAGATTCAGTATTATCAAAAGTCATGGAATATTACATATGTACACTATGTAAATGTATAATTCACTGAAATTGAATAATAGTTTTTGTTTTTTACAAGCAACTGAATGAATGTTTACTCTTTGTGTTAAGAATCCAATTTGGGCCATATGAAGAAACGCGTCGCCAAGTGAATTGGACTCCATATGTATACATCTCTTTCTTCAGAAAATCCTTTTTCGCTTTTAAAAAAAAAATGTTTCTCTCCAAACTTGATGTGATCTTTTGATACCATGTGTGCTTCTTTATGTTGTAAATTTCATGTCGAAAGAATTTAACCACATTATTTGTGATATATAAAAAATGTTTTTGTATAATTTTGTCTATTGAAATTTCCTTTTATGAAGTATTACTCCTTAAACATTCTGTTGATGTATAAAAATAACAGTATTGGACTTGATCCAAAAACCCAAAAGTGTGCAGGGGACGGGAGGATTCCTAGGTTGAATCCTTTTCTTTTTTCGTTTTATGTGTCAGGGTTTTGTGCCATGACTCCAGTTCCTCCCCAGCACCTAAAATTATCTAAATACAACTTCAAACTACCTAACAATCTTTATTGAACCAGAGGTGTGCACCTATACTCAACCTTTCTCTGCTAAGACTAACACCCAGGACATCAAAGATGACATCGCTATTCGTTTAATAGATCCATTTCTTGCTGCATTCACTGCAGAGGATTTTCTATGGTCTGTTTCTGTATTATTTTTAATGTCTGTGTGGTCTGTTAAAAAAAAGAAATTGGTGAGTACACATAAAGTAATGGGTAATAATTTGTTTATATAGAGAAGTGTAGTGTCTTCCATTAGTATCAATGTTTTCACTTATTTCATCACAAGGAACATTTTCTTCCAGCCATTCCAAAGTAGCAGACATTTCTGTGTAAAATAAATATATATATTATTTTTACTGTACCTAATACAGAAAGTTTATAAATATATAAAATAAATGTTGTCTACTCACTTGTTTGTTGCTCTGTTTTGGTGTTACTGCTGCGTACATGTGCTGCCGATTTTTGCTGTGCAATTTGTGTGAGGTAATTCTGTTGGAGGCATAATTATTTTGTTTTGGTATATTGCATTATGTTGCATTTGTTATGTAATTGGAAGGTTGGTGTGTTACATATACAGTTTCCACTTATTATTTATTATTGTATTTATGTGGTGCTTTTTGAACATGTTTGGTGTTATTATTGTATGATTAAATAATGTAAGATACCCCCTGAGTTTTTGCAGTCTTGATGGTGACTGCGTCCGTCCGCGGACATGCGCACGGTCAATGGGGATCAAAATTACTAGTGGGGCAGGGGGTTCAGTATTTTCTATGTTATATATATGTAAGCTAAGGGAGTCTTAGTAAAAACCTATAACATTTACATTATCTATATTCAGTGAAAAAAACTTTGTTAAAGGGATGTTATGGTTAAGTTGCCCTACTAAAAACCTTTGAAATTCAGGGAAAAAAAAGTTGTTAAAGGGACGTTATGGTTAAGTTGCGCTACTAAAAACCTATGAAATTCAGTGAAAAAAACTTTGTTAAAGGGACGTTATGGTTCCAAGTAAAACCGAAAACCCCCAGAAATTCGTCAGTTATGGCAAGCTAAGCAACCATAACACGCGCCACCCCCGTGCACTGCTAAGACTAACACCCAGGACATCAAAGATAACATCACAAATGTCATTGATGACATCACTGATGACATCACATGTGCATTTAGTTTTCATGCACAGCCTCCACAATGGATTGTCATTATAATGTTGCCAGAAAAATGTCAGAGATCTTTGGAAGAACTATGTGTTACGCTCACCTGGCTCCCACAGAGGCGTCAATCTGAACTGGACAGCTGCGGTCTCCACCAATGTCACGCGTAGGGCCGAGATGACAAATAGTGCATTAAACGAATAGTGCATTCAGAAATGCTATTTTTTCTCAATTGTTTGGGCATGTGCTTCTAAGCATACGTTGATCGATCGTACAAACATTTCCTATGCACCTTACCGTAATTTTCCTCTTTTTTACACATGCAAAATCAGGCACCAGGGCGCGGCCATCTTGTGATAATCTTATCCGTTGCTGCATCGCCCAAGGTGGACTGCCCTGGCGGCACTAATTCATATGCCCCTCCCCTGAGGCTGACATCACCAAACCTAGTGATATTCTCCACCTATCTCCAGGACATTACTATACAGCGTAGTAAAACGCACCCAATCATCACTTACGTTATAACGTTACTTGACGCAGAACCCGGAATATCAACACACATCATCTCACAACACAGCGCGTCCTAATTTTGAATATAAAACAATACTTTTAAAGTAAATAGCAAAACTGTACATTTTGTAAAGTACTTTTATTTCACAATAAACGCTCCGAGAACATCCGGCGATTGCCATATTCAAGCAAATAGGTAATATTTTTCTCCGTTCTCGATCCACAAATGTTTATCGTGAGTCAGGCGGTGTTCCTTTTGGGTATAAGAAGCGCATTGGACGCACTGTGAATTGCAAGGCTTTGGCATGAACTTGGCGCTAGGCACCGTAAACGATGTCAAGTTGCTCCTTATCACTGGTACGGCGTAAGGGCATATGGGCCTGTGGCGATCGTCCCAAATCGCAGAAGGCCAAGATGTAGCTGTTTAAAAAAAGATAACAGAAATGTGTCTCAGTAGCCGATTTTTATTACAGTTTATCATTTTAACCATTAATTTGGCCCACTGTTACAACTATTGATAAACACGGACGTGAAACAATGGAAACTCATACAAAACAACATGCAAAGTACTCTTCAATTTGCTTCAGAAGTTACTGCTATGAAGTATGGTCAGCTCGAAATGGGATGCAGAGGCTGACGCTGCAATCAGGGAGCAAGATAAAGCCAAGAAGAACACATAGACATAATTTTAATTAAATATTAGCGTTGAATTATGCGTTTGTGGAACCTGGGGGAACCCACTAATGGACTACATGCATCTCAATGCTGCACTGCCCATGTGCCCAGGACAAAACAAACTACGCACACAAGTTGTAATTGCGTGTCGTTGCAATATGCCACAAACAACAAACAATACAATGTAACCCACCAATAATGGTCACCGAATGATAATTTGACTAGTTTGTGTATAAAATCATCCAAAGTAAAACTTACATAATATTCGGCATTTCCATTCTATCGGCGTAACGCAGACACTCCGTTCAGGTCAACGAATTTTCATAAAATGAAATGACATGTTCCTTGGTCCAATTTTTGAATGGTGACCATTATCATATTTGAAAGTCTTACACCCCTCCCTTTATGCATTCCTTTCGGAATCCTCCCTTTGTTTCAAGGTCGAAAAACAATTGGACCTTATACTGTTTACGATGCTTGGGTTTACTCAGCTCAGAAACAAAAATTCAACGGCGCTGACCTTCAGTCAAAATGGGAGCTGATAGCACTTCACACCACAGTGGCATTACAAATATTTTTGAAAAACATATGAATTGTTTGCTACCATTCACCAATGCGGGCGACATTTCTACGGATTTATTTTGTTCCTCTGGAGAACTTTGCACTCTTCCAGCGACTCCCACAGCCAGGCCACACCACCTGTCACCTCATCCCATTTCCTCTTCACACAGCAAATCACGTAAAGATTTTTGAAAGGAGCAAGTCTCGAGCCCTGACAAAATGTGCTCGTATGAGAATGTCTGAGCAAACCCTGCTGCAACCCCCTCCGGCCAGGCCGCGGTCCCCGGACACCAATGACCGCTGTTATATACTAGAGGCCTATAATTTGCACACGTGTGTTTTTACTATCCCACTTTCAGTTACTAGCAAGATGAACGGTGTGGGCATCTTGCCACCTTACAAATACAGACACATAGTAAATACATAATAGTAATGCTTTCACGCTAGAATGGAGATGGTACCAAAAACAACTGCAAGCTAACTGGATTTACACATGGTAAACTATCACTTGGTAAGAAGACCTTCACAACAGTAGGTATAATCTACCACGCAGGAGCCACAACCAATGCAGGTCACTACACTGCATATATAGAAAAGAAGTGTGGATGGGTCAAATATAATGATACCAACATTACTGTAAAACAGAGAATGAGAAGGTCGGCAACCTACCTCCATAAACCGCACCCTACATATTCTTCTTTCCACCTGCTGAGGACAAAAAACAAAACTAGTGTCCCATATTGCCCTAGGTACTAAACCAGAAAAAATAACCTTGACATTTGGAAGTATTTTCATTATTGCCTGAACCAAATATCCCAAATCTGCCAACAAAGTAGGGGCACTGGCATACCCCTAATACAAAGCACCACAGTGCAAAAGAACTACATGTGGAATGTTTACCCTGCCGATATCTCCACAAACTTGAACAATTCCCTGCACATTAAAACCAGGCACAGTGCTCCACACCACCTACACTCCTTTAACATCAAAATTGTTTGCCACATTCCAACATTTAGCATACTGCTCCAAACCATGCACAAACATATCTCCAACCACCAACACCCTGACTTTCTCCACCTCTACCATCTTCACTACACACAGCCTCTCTCAACACAAACCACAACCTCAACATCTGATTGGCTGATCTCTACAGTCCCCTTTCTATGTTGCATTTGCTGAGAAACCCCGGATGTGGCACGCCCTGCCCGCGGACCCCCGTGGTGTCCAAGGAGTGCGTAACACTGGGATAGCCCTTCTACCCTTTCCACTTCACTCTCTGCACCATTTCCTCATTGGCTACTGTTAAAAAGTCACACAATCATCCACCAATCACATCCATGAACTCTACATCTAACGCTATCATCACACATCAGCACTTTAGATGTACTATTGATTACTCTCAGTACAATTCGGCTGTCACTGCAACAGACCTACAGCAACAACTACTATACAATGCCCAATATTTTTACTTGCAGATTCATGCACATCCACATGCATGAACACAGACTACAGGTATGAATATTTTCTACACAGTACATGTACAGCTCTTCTAGGAATATATATAAACAGAGTAACTGCCACTTACCCTGCATAAACTGTAAAATGAACTTACTGTCATTTCTCCCATCTGCTATGATGAAGTGTCAATTGCAAACCTGTCTCCTCTCCAAATTTGTGTTTACTCACACAGCTATCTAAAATAATTTTATTTCATATTAAAAATGGGAGAAATAACAGTATAATTATGAAAAAGATGTTATTATAAAATTACACGCAGCCAGGCTGAGTATATGCATCTACATTCAAGCACACACACAAACAATATCATTACAAAGCCTCCCAGCTCAAACAACACCACTGCCTCTATATGATATCCTACTCCTTTATTTCCCACACCTTCACAAATGCATATATTGCATGCTTGTCTGTACAATCTCTGCCATTTACCCTGTAAAAATAGCAAAACATGCATATGATTATTTCTTCTACCTCTTAACATCCAATAACATAACATTAAAAAAACAAGTGTGCGCTATACGTTTATTATTATATTCATTTGTAAAACATATTCAACTAACAGATTCTAAATAAAATATACAGGATGTACATTGGCAAAGGAAAGTGCATATGCATACTATGCTCAGTTGTAAGAAAACAAAAAACACTACTACTACAAAAACAAAAAAAACAATTAATGTCTATATTAACAAAAGTGCTATAAACACACATATTCACTAACTTCTTTCTTTTACAATTGCAGTGAAGACCACTCTCCTGAAAAGCAGCAGCGTCTGAAGTACGAACAACGACTTCCCATTAGATGTAATATTAGTGCTTGCCCTTACCAGTTGCATACTGTATATTGTCATCTCAAGCACAGTACAGTAACACACAAATCGAAGAATAACCTTCCCAACTTGGTATAGCTGGCCATTGCACAATCACACACCACCACAATCATCCTTATCATCATACTCAGACACCCATGCACAAAGCACGCATACACTGCGTCACAGCCCAACCCACACTTTCTTTTTTTCTCCAACAATCCCCAAAGAATGCCTACCAAAAAACAACTCTGTAGAAAGCAACGCAGAAGTAGAGCAAATCAAAATAAAAGAGTGAAACAAAACAAGCTTCCAGTACAGAAACTTTCCCTCCTCTATCAAAATGGAAAACAAAACAAAAAGTGATTAACAAGACTTCAACTACCACTACTGCTAATGATGCACCTATAAATCTTGATATAGAAGCAACTAACCACCACAAAAAAATATTTTACTAAAAATGTTCCACCACAGAACCTTATCAAAACAGGAGAGAAATCATGGACAACCCTTAAAACCTACCGTAGAAAAGTAATCATAAAAGCCCTCATAGACAGTGCAATCATTCTCAAAAGGAAGTTATTTATTTTATTTTTAAACAGAATGAAACCACCAACAAAACTAACTACTAAATTACAAAAACACTTCTCAATAAACTGAATATCAACAAAAATAGCTCCTTAAACATCTGTGGAGGTGAATGGAGTCACACCACGAGCACAGAACCATATTTTAATAAAGAAGCATATAAACAAAAGCAAACAAACCCAATTGCCATACATAGCAGTGGACGAGGGTATGAAAAACTTAATAACACCATTATGGAACAAGAAACTCTGCTCACAAAAATATCCCCAGAAAGCTCAGTATCACCTCTCCATTCTAATAAACCAAAACGTCCAGTCTACAAATGGCTCTGCACATCAATGTGTAACATTGCCAAAAAATCTTTCAAATCTTTACGCCACTTCTTCAATCAGTATGTAAAAAGCTAAGACAAATTCAAAATGAAACTACTACAAAATATGGATGCCTGTCCAGTGCGCAAATACACAGGACTACAAGGACATTCATTAGCCTGCATTTCAGGACCTATTTGCAAAAGCACCTTCCATCTTTTCAAAATGATATCAACACATCATTCAACTATAAAAATCTGGTCCATAAATTCTACTATGCTAAAAGTCCTGCTTTAGCACTAGTCAATTTAATGAACAATCTTCTACATGTTACAGTCAAAGAACGACTCGAAGAAATAGAGCATATCCAGAGGAAATATTTTGGAAGTAAAGCCACTTACAAAATGCATTAGCTTTACAACAAACTAGCAACTAATGTACTAATAGCAACCTTCTATTAAACACATACAAAAAAGAAATACTAAAGTTTAACAGGGTAATTCATAGAATTTCGCAGAAAAGTGTCGCAAGCGGCTGGCGCAGAGTGTCCGCGTGCGATTGACTGCGCCAGGCACGTGCGCTAAAACCGATTTCCGCGCACAGCGTATTCATGGATTTCAGGCTTCCAAACCAGCCGTGGTGCAGAGAATCGCAGCGACCCTGCAGCAGCGCCAGTAACGCCCCCAAGAACGCCCTCGCGCAAGGAAAAGCCATCAAAATCGCTAAATCATCGCAAAGGGCTGCGCTAACCCTGGACCAGTTCACCGGGCTGGCAAACAGCAAACGCCAAGCGGGGAACGTGTATTGCAGGGGTGCGCGGGAAGTTCCACACGCGACTGGCCCCGTGCAAGCAGGGTACGTGAATTTCAGGGGTGCACGGGAAGTTGCACACGCGATTTCAGCAGGGTACGTGTATTTCAGGGGTGCGCTGCAAGTTCCACACGCGATTTCTGCAGGGTACGTGCATTTCAGGGGTGCGCGGCAAGTTCCACACGCGAATGGGCCAGTGCGAGCATGGTACGTGTATTACATGGGTGCGCGGGAAGTTCCACACGCGATTCCATCAGGGTACGTGTATTTCAGGGGTGCGCGGGAAGTTACACACGCGAATGGGCCAGTGCGAGCAGGGTACGTGTATTCCATGGGTGCGCGGGAAGTTCCACACGCGATTTCATCAGGGTACGTGTATTTCAGGGGTGCGCGGGAAGTCACACACGCGAATGGGCCAGTGCGAGCAGGGTACGTGTATTCCATGGGTGCGCGGGAAGTTCCACACGCGATTTCATCAGGGTACGTGTATTTCAGGGGTGCGCGGGAAGTTCCACACGCGATTGGCCCAGTGCGAGCAGGGTACGTGTATTTCAGGGGTGCGCGGGAAGCTCCACACGCGATAGTCCCAGTGCGAGCAGGGTACGTGTATTTCAGGGGTGCGCGGGAAGTTCCACACGCGATTTCAGCAGGGTACGTGTATTTCAGGGGTGCGCGGCAAGTTCCACACACGATTTCTGCAGGGTACGTGCATTTCAGGGGTGCGCGGGAAGTTCCACACGCGAATGGGCCAGTGCGAGCATGGTACGTGTATTACATGGGTGCGCGGGAAGTTCCACACGCGATTCCATCAGGGTACGTGTATTTCATGGGTGCGCGGGAAGTTACACACGCGAATGGGCCAGTGAGAGCAGGGTACGTGTATTTCAGGGTTGCGCGGGAAGTTCCACACGCGATTTCAGCAGGGTACGTGTATTTCAGGGGTGCGCGGCAAGTTCCACACGCGATTTCTGCAGGTTACGTGCATTTCAGGGGTGCGCGGGAAGTTCCACACGCGAATGGGCCAGTGCGAGCATGGTACGTGTATTACATGGGTGCGCGGGAAGTTCCACACGCGATTCCATCAGGGTACGTGTATTCCATGGGTGCGTGGGAAGTTCCACACGCGATTTCATCAGGGTACGTGTATTTCAGGGGTGCGCGGGAAGTTCCACACGCGATAGTCCCAGTGCGAGCAGGGTACGTGTATTTCAGGGGTGCGCGGGAAGTTGCACACGCGATTTCATCAGGGTACGTGTATTTCAGGGGTGCGCGGGAAGTCACACACGCGAATGGGCCAGTGCGAGCATGGTACGTGTATTACATGGGTGCGCGGGAAGTTCCACACGCGATTCCATCAGGGTACGTGTATTTCAGGGGTGCGCGGGAAGTTACACACGCGAATGGGCCAGTGCGAGCAGGGTACGTGTATTCCATGGGTGCGCGGGAAGTCCCACACGCGATTTCATCAGGGTACGTGTATTTCAGGGGTGCGCGGGAAGTCACACACGCGAATGGGCCAGTGCGAGCAGGGTACGTGTATTCCATGGGTGCGCGGGAAGTTCCACACGCGATTGGCCCAGTGCGAGCAGGGTACGTGTATTTCAGGGGTGCGCGGGAAGTTCCACACGCGATAGTCCCAGTGCGAGCAGGGTACGTGTATTTCAGGGGTGCGCGGGAAGTTCCACACGCGATTTCAGCAGGGTACGTGTATTTCAGGGGTGCGCGGCAAGTTCCACACGTGATTTCTGCAGGGTACGTGCATTTCAGGGGTGCGCGGGAAGTTCCACACGCGAATGGGCCAGTGCGAGCATGGTACGTGTATTACATGGGTGCGCGGGAAGTTCCACACGCGATTCCATCAGGGTACGTGTATTTCAGGGGTGCGCGGGAAGTTACACACGCGAATGGGCCAGTGCGAGCAGGGTACGTGTATTCCATGGGTGCGCGGGAAGTTCCACACGCGATTTCATCAGGGTACGTGTATTTCAGGGGTGCGCGGGAAGTTCCACACGCGATAGTCCCAGTGCGAGCAGGGTACGTGTATTTCAGGGGTGCGCGGGAAGTTGCACACGCGATTTCATCATGGTACGTGTATTTCAGGGGTGCGCGGGAAGTCACACACGCGAATGGGCCAGTGCGAGCATGGTACGTGTATTACATGGGTGCGCGGGAAGTTCCACACGCGATTCCATCAGGGTACGTGTATTTCAGGGGTGCGCGGGAAGTTACACACGCGAATGGGCCAGTGCGAGCAGGGTACGTGTATTCCATGGGTGCGCGGGAAGTTCCACACGCGATTTCATCAGGATACGTGTATTTCAGGGGTGCGCGGGAAGTCACACACGCGAATGGGCCAGTGCGAGCAGGGTACGTGTATTCCATGGGTGCGCGGGAAGTTCCACGCGCGATTTCATCAGGGTACGTGTATTTCAGGGGTGCGCGGGAAGTCACACATGCGAATGGGCCAGTGCGAGCAGGGTACGTGTATTCCATGGGTGCGCGGGAAGTTCCACACGCGATTTCATCAGGGTACGTGTATTTCAGGGGTGCGCGGGAAGTTCCACACGCGATTGGCCCAGTGCGAGCAGGGTACGTGTATTTCAGGGGTGCGCGGGAAGTTGCACACGCGATTTCATCAGGGTACGTGTATTTCAGGGGTGCGCGGGAAGTCACACACGCGAATGGGCCAGTGAGAGCAGGGTACGTGTATTTCAGGGGTGCGCGGGAAGTTCCACATGCGATTTCAGCAGGGTACGTGTATTTCAGGGGTGCGCGGCAAGTTCCACACGCGATTTCTGCAGGTTACGTGCATTTCAGGGGTGCGCGGGAAGTTCCACACGCGAATGGGCCAGTGCGAGCATGGTACGTGTATTACATGGGTGCGCGGGAAGTTCCACACGCGATTCCATCAGGGTACGTGTATTCCATGGGTGCGTGGGAAGTTCCACACGCGATTTCATCAGGGTACGTGTATTTCAGGGGTGCGCGGGAAGTTCCACACGCGATAGTCCCAGTGCGAGCAGGGTACGTGTATTTCAGGGGTGCGCGGGAAGTTGCACACGCGATTTCATCAGGGTACGTGTATTTCAGGGGTGCGCGGGAAGTCACACACGCGAATGGGCCAGTGCGAGCATGGTACGTGTATTACATGGGTGCGCGGGAAGTTCCACACGCGATTCCATCAGGGTACGTGTATTTCAGGGGTGCGCGGGAAGTTACACACGCGAATGGGCCAGTGCGAGCAGGGTACGTGTATTCCATGGGTGCGCGGGAAGTCCCACACGCGATTTCATCAGGGTACGTGTATTTCAGGGGTGCGCGGGAAGTCACACACGCGAATGGGCCAGTGCAAGCAGGGTACGTGTATTCCATGGGTGCGCGGGAAGTTCCACACGCGATTGGCCCAGTGCGAGCAGGGTACGTGTATTTCAGGGGTGCGCGGGAAGTTCCACACGCGATAGTCCCAGTGCGAGCAGGGTACGTGTATTTCAGGGGTGCGCGGGAAGTTCCACACGCGATTTCAGCAGGGTACGTGTATTTCAGGGGTGCGCGGCAAGTTCCACACGTGATTTCTGCAGGGTACGTGCATTTCAGGGGTGCGCGGGAAGTTCCACACGCGAATGGGCCAGTGCGAGCATGGTACGTGTATTACATGGGTGCGCGGGAAGTTCCACACGCGATTCCATCAGGGTACGTGTATTTCAGGGGTGCGCGGGAAGTTACACACGCGAATGGGCCAGTGCGAGCAGGGTACGTGTATTCCATGGGTGCGCGGGAAGTTCCACACGCGATTTCATCAGGGTACGTGTATTTCAGGGGTGCGCGGGAAGTTCCACACGCGATAGTCCCAGTGCGAGCAGGGTACGTGTATTTCAGGGGTGCGCGGGAAGTTGCACACGCGATTTCATCAGGGTACGTGTATTTTAGGGGTGCGCGGGAAGTCACACACGCGAATGGGCCAGTGCGAGCATGGTACGTGTATTACATGGGTGCGCGGGAAGTTCCACACGCGATTCCATCAGGGTACGTGTATTTCAGGGGTGCGCGGGAAGTTACACACGCGAATGGGCCAGTGCGAGCAGGGTACGTGTATTCCATGGGTGCGCGGGAAGTTCCACACGCGATTTCATCAGGATACGTGTATTTCAGGGGTGCGCGGGAAGTCACACACGCGAATGGGCCAGTGCGAGCAGGGTACGTGTATTCCATGGGTGCGCGGGAAGTTCCACGCGCGATTTCATCAGGGTACGTGTATTTCAGGGGTGCGCGGGAAGTCACACACGCGAATGGGCCAGTGCGAGCAGGGTACGTGTATTCCATGGGTGCGCGGGAAGTTCCACACGCGATTTCATCAGGGTACGTGTATTTCAGGGGTGCGCGGGAAGTTCCACACGCGATTGGCCCAGTGCGAGCAGGGTACGTGTATTTCAGGGGTGCGCGGGAAGTTCCACACGTGATTTCAGCAGGGTACGTGTATTTCAGGGGTTCTGGGGAGTACCACACGTGAATTGGCCGTGTGGGCCCTCCCAGGTGTACGCTCCACAACCTCCACGGCCCCTGCAGGCAGCCCACACCACGGGGGACTACCCTGCACCCCTGCTCATGTCCCGCAGGCAGCCCATCCACCATGGGCATGCCCCCCAGCCAACCCCCATGTCACCTTGCACTACTGATCAACAATGCATGTCTCCCACCACCCCCACCCCCCAGCAGTGCAGGGGCAGCCTCCACCAGGCCCCCACTCATGTCTCCCACCACCCCCACCCCCCAGCAGTGCAGGGGCAGCAGGCAGTCAGGCAGCAGCAGATGGCAGGTGGGAGCGTGCTCGGGGCTCTGGGGGGCAGTAGTTCGGCCTTCTGGGCAGGAGCGTGGTCTTCCGTGTGCTTACGCGTGGGCAGCTTGGTACGGAGTGATTTGGCACGTGAAAATCCTGCACGTCAGCGTGAAAACCGAGGAAAGGCCCTTAGCGTGTAAGCGCGTCAGCACGCATACGCAATTCTATTGGACCAAAGGCCCTCAGCGCGTAAGCGCGTCTATGACGTGACCCGCACGGGTGTTTCCCCTCACAGCACGTGATGACAGAGCACAAGTGGAAAGACTGCACGTCAGAGTGTCATCGCGTGTGATTGGTGGAAATGGCCCTACACGCAGAAGTGACAAAGCGTGTAATTGGTGGAAATGGCCCTACACGCATAAGTGACAAAGCGTGTAATTGGTGGAAATGGCCCTACACGCATAAGTGACAAAGCGTGTAATTGGTGGAAATGGCCCTACACGCATAAGTGACAAAGCGTGTAATTGGTGGAAATGGCCCTAGCGCGTACACGCCGCGTAAGTGACGCTGGACGTGTGGGCCTGTATAAAAGGTACGCGTAGAACACCATTTCCTTGTACGTGCTTTTCGTGGAGAGCGAGTGGGTGAATTCTGTACTTCTTGTCGTTTCACACGCGATTTACTTCACGGCGTTTCAAGTTCGTATTCCCTGTTACCTCTGACAGCTTTTTCTCTTTTTTCTCTTTTACTGGTTTACCTGGGCCTGTTCCCTCAAACAGTGTTCCCTTCAACTGTTGTCCTGTCTCCTCAGACAGCGTACAAATCTTCTTTTGGCGGGGATGTTGCCAACCAAACGCGCTCCTTTTTCACGCTCTTTTACCTGGCAGACGGTGAGTCACGCACGTATCTAACATCTGTGCTTGCCCCGTGTGTAGCCTACCCCTTCAGAGGTCATTCTAGGCTGCGTGTGACACGCATACGTTCATTCTTGTGTTACTGGGTGCCACAGCGTAGTGCAGGTTTTTCTTTCTGCACACGTGGTCTAGGAGGGGTTGCGTGCACGTCATCTCCCTTTTTTGGGGCTCCTGTGCATAGCGTGACCCGTCATCTTTCCCCAGGGGTTACAATCAGCCTTGCAAGAGCACTAGGGTACAATTACCATCTGGTACCCAACCCCTTTGACCCCCAATTGCCCAGGACAATATTTTACAGCCACTCCCATACGCACATTAACATCAGTGCCATGGCTGGGAGGCGAGGATTCCGTAAGGGTGGCAAAGGTGGAAGAGCCACAAGTGGTGGCCGTGGTGGATCCGGTAGGGGACGTGGTCGTTACTTGCAGGGTGAGCCTGTCCCCCCATGTGTGGAGGACCAGTCAAGGGCACCCATAATCCGCCCCCCCCTCCCGTTGAGGCTGATGTGGCTGACACCATCCATGCTCAGCCCTTGTTGGACCAGCCCATTGTGGCACCAGACCTGGCTGACTACATGGCTGACTTCCAGGTCAGCAGGCCTATGACACGTGCGCTGGTGCACGTTGATGTCACCATGCCATGTGCATCTGGGGCAGCAAGGTCATCTGCTGCACCAAGTAGGCAGGGCGGAGAGGCTGCAGGGGCAGCTGCGGCTCCATCCACCCCAGCCCTCACACACCCAGCCCGGACAGTGTTGGTCCTAGTCCATGCTGCTGACATTCCCCCTGACACCATCACACTAGAGCCAATGCCTGCACCAACTCCCATGCTGAGTGTGCAATCCCACACTCCTGATACAGAGTCCACCAGGGCTCCTGCCCCTAGTGTCCAGAGCGGCGCAGGACACTCAGGATCACCACCACCTTCCAAGCGGAAGAGGAAGAGTGCTCGTCCGGCACAGGCTGATGCCCCAGACACGGCTACACAGTCCGGCCCATCCAGGAAGCCCAGCTTCACGGATGACGAACTGAATGCACTTGTCGAGTATGTGTCCGCACATGACAACGAGATGGTCATTGTTGCAGGATCCAAGACCACACCTGCACAACGCCAGGCACACTGGCAGACCGTTGCGGACATCGTAAGTGCCCTTGGAATCGTGAGGCGCACAGCCAATGATTGCTATAAGCGCTGGAATGACCTAAAGCGCAGGGCAAAGAGTAAGCTGGCCTCAAGTCATGCCGCAACTCTAGTGACTGGAGGTGGGTCTCCAGTAGAAGACATGGAACTCACTCCACATGAGTCAGTCGCTGGGACCTACGTCACGGAGGAACAGATCCAAGGCGTGGGAGATTTGGCTGATTACGAGGCATTGTCCGGTGAGTGCACATGCATGTGTGTGTCATCCATGTGCATGGTGTGTGTGAGGGCTTCTGTTTGTGTGACAGGTGAGAGTGTGTGCGCCTGAGTCGTATGGGTCAGCCATGTGCTTCATGCAATACATCCTGCGCAGCTGCATTTGGCCATAGCAGTATCCCTTCTGCCAACAGTAGACATCTAGCCCAACTGCACGCCAGTTGCCCTTTAAGTGTCACCTTGCCACAACATTGTTGCTTGATTTTTCACTGTTCATTTAGTCAGATTGTTTGCATTCCACCACTTTTACTAGGCATGTCGCAGTCCTCTAGTCACATGTCTGACATGGCTATGGTAAAGTGGAGTGACATTGTTACCTGGATATCATTTGTTCTGTGCAATTGCACCATTTCGGACTGGCAGCTCCAGGTGAAGAATCTGACCTGTTTGAATTAGAAAAGCTATTACATGCGGGAACTGGACTGAATGAATAGGTGCTGCCCTCCTCTCCATCTTCACTCAATAGCAATGGTACATGCCATCTGTGTGATGGCATGTGTGTTTCACCTGCCAATCACAGGCCAATGTGTGATGCCACTGCCAGGCAGCATGCAGAAAATGTGTTCATCTTCCATCTTGGTGTCATCAGTGTGTGCCATTTGCCTGCCCTTCATACGCAGTGAGGGTGCATGCATGGGAGGGTTTTAGTCATGTGGGACATGTGTCAAACAAGTACTGGTTCTCTTGCTTCTCAGCCCTCATTGTGTGCCATGGTGCTAATGCCTGTTTCCATTTCTTTGTTTTTATGTCTTTGCAGGGGAAGACGCACCTGATACTGCTAGGGTTGTGGAGATGGTGCAGACCCAGGAGGGGTCCGAGGGCCGACCAACCACCAGTGAGGGACGTGGTGTGGTGGTGGATGAGAACCCACAAGTGCTGCAGGTCCTGCTCTCAAGGGGTGTCTCTGGCTGCACCTCCCCCGAGCTGTACTCAGGTGTTGATTCGGATGAGACCTACGTGCCGTCGCAGGTGAGTGTTCCAGGGAGGGATTCTGTTCTGTCTCACCCACCTGCACCAGGGTCAGAACCCTCAATGGGATGTCAGTGTTGGCAGCTACGCCTTTGGTGGTTACGGATGCAGGGTCACACTCCGCGACATCTGATCCTGTTCCTGGGCCAGCAGATCAGAGGGGGAATGCAGTCCTGCAGCCTCAGGCAGTGCCGGCACAGCAAGGCGCAGTTCGCCTTGCCCCAGACAGGTGTGGTGCCCGCCGACGTGGTGGCCGTACGCCACCTGGCAATACCGCATGGGAGCAATCCATTTACGGTATGGCAACCCAACAGGCAGCATCATCCGAGATGATGGCTCAGGCTATGGATAGGGTGGCCATTTCCATTGTCCCCCCTGAAAGGCTGATGGAGCGACTAGAGCAGGCAACCGACTCCATCTGCCAGTCACACAGGGAGGACATGTTGGGGTCCAACAGGGACAGGCGGGCGGCACTGGCGACTCTGCAGGAGGCCATCTCCATTGAGTCCCAGGGCCACAGGGAAGCCCTGAGGCAGGAGCTCCTTCACCTCAGGACGACTCTTGTTGAGCTTGAGGCTTCAACACACCAAAGGACAGAACAGCAGCTGGAGCGTCTCACCCGTACGCTCTCAGCTGAGATGCAGGCAACGAGGGCAGAGGTCCGGGCATCCCGTGAGTTGTTGCATGGGGACCTCCGCACACTCATCCTCCAGAACCAGACCTACCACACCCGCATGCTTGCAGCCATGGAGGAGCAGACTAGGGCCTTGCGTGGGCTGCCTCCCATAGTGCAACCACCTCCGGATGCAGCTGCACAGGGTGATAATAGCGACAGCAGTGATACTCCCACAATAGGGTAGCCGTGTGGGCCATGAGCCCATGGAGGTGTTTTTTTTCCCCAGGATCCACGCAGGTGGGTTCTGGTGTGCATCCTGTCCTCAGACCTCCTGGGTGGCCTCCCCAACCCCCCCGGGCCCTTCAATGGCCATTTTTGATTTTTATTTATTTTTATTTTTATTTTTATTTTTATTTATTTTATTCCTAATTTTTTTGGGACGATTTGTTGGCTTCCGTGGTTCCTGTGGGCATACGCTGCATTGTGGCTGGGCACATGCAGGCTTGTAATGTATTTGGTTCAGATGCTTGGGTTTGAGTCACACACACCCCTCCTGCTTCCCGTTTCCATGGGCTTGCAAAGGGTGTGCCCAAGTGACAGTGAATTACACAGTGACGTTGGACTCCCATGAGCTGTGTGGGCAGTCTGTAGTCAATACTGTGTGTACATTCCTAGTGCATATTGTTGTTGTGTTGTACACTGCATGTTGCATTGATGTGCAACTCATCTTCTGTGTCTACCTCCCAATTTGCAGGTCCCTTCCTCATGTCTACACAAGGACCTCTAGTCTGGAGATGTGGTCCATGTTGGCAGCAGTGCACCTACAACTCTACATGGCGCCAACACTGCACAGTTGGTAGTGGTGGGAGTGCAGGCATTTCCAGGTGGTGAGATTACTAATATTTAACATTAGTGATGTCATGTTAATGGTAGTACCTGCTCAAGTTTGTTGTTGGTCCGGCATTACTGTGAGCATTTCAGGTGTTGCAAGTTTCTAATAGGGACACTGTACATTGTGACACTAGTGTCATGTTGTGGGGATTACTTTGTTTACCTGCAAATAGCATGACATGGCACGGTGTGTGGTGTGGCGTGCTGGGGTTGGGTTGGCTGACATGGCACTGTCCTCTTGTTGCATTTTGCAAGTGGGTATTCATTTTAGCTGCTTGAATGTGTAACTTCACAAAACTGCATTGGTGGTGTCTGTGTGGGTAGGGATGCACACATTGTGACACTTCCAGGTGAACAATCTCAGGCTGATATGGTTTTCACGGTTCTTTCTCCAGACATTCAGGATCAGTGTCAGGTTGAGTCATCATTGATTGTCAGATGGAATGTGCCAGGGCAGTGTGCACTCCACAGGGGTGTGATTTCTATGTGAAGTAATTAGCCACTAGCTGTGTACGGGCTGCCTCCCCCCGTGCCCTTTCCCCACCCATGCTCAGCGGCTGTGCATGTGGTTGGGGATGGGGGGGCACCACCATGTCCACGGCCAGGCCCTGGCGTGTTGCAACGTTGTGCAGGACACATGCTGCCACTATGATCCTGCACACTACTGGGGGAGCGTACAACAGCTGCCCGCCAGAACGGTCAAGGGAGCGAAAGCGTGACTTCAGCACTCCGAATGTGCGCTCCACTATGCCCCGGGTTGTAATGTGGGCTGCGTTATATCTTACCTGGGGTGGCGTGGTGGGGTTCAGAATTGGCGTCATCATGTGGGGGCTGAGAGGGTAGGCACTGTCCCCTGTGGAGGTGGTGATTGGTATCATTGGTGGGGTTGTGACCTTGCTCAGTATCTGACATGCATGCATGTGCAGTGGCATTCATACTCACCAAGCAGCCATGTATCGCCATGCCGCCCAGCTTCTAGGTCCCGGCTTAGGGTGGACATTCGGTAAATGAAGCTGTCGTGGGTTGACCCGGGATAGTTGGCATATACTGAGGTGATGATTCCCTTGGCATTACATACTACCTGCACGTTGATGGAATGCCAGTGCTTGCGGTTCCTATAGATGTGCTCAGATGCCCTGGGGGGACGTAGAGCCACATGGGTGCAGTCGATGGCACCTAGCACTTTGGGGAATCGTGCCACAGCGTAGAAATCCAGGGCGGCAGCATGCCTTTCTGCAGGGGTTCTGGGCAGGTATATGTGCCTGCGGACTGATGGGCGTGCAGTGATGATGTTCAAGACCTGGTGTAGGCAGCGTGACTGGGTGGCCTGTGATACACCACCCACAATGGCACTTGTCCGCTGAAATGATCCAGTGGCTAAGAAGTGCAGTACATTGAGGACCTTCTCCAGGGGGCTGAGTGCTTGGGAGCACAGGGTGGGTGATGTGAGGTCATCCTCCCACTCACTCACCAGGTCCAGTATGATGTGTGGTGGAAACCTGTACCTCCCATGCACCTGGTCATCAGGCATCCCGAAAAGGCTGGTTCTGGGTGTGAATATTCTGGCCCTGACTATCCTCCTCCTCCTCCTTTGGTAGGCCACGCCCACTGCTGCTAGGAACGGTATGTTCATCCTGGGTCTGAGCTTGTTATTTTTTTAGCGCGCAAATTAATGCGTTGCGCGTGTTGTAGGTGAGCGTGTGACCCGCGCACCCCTGAAATCCAGTACCCAGTCCAATAGCATGTGGAAATTCCCGCGCACACCGGGATACAGGTGCGCTGACGTACTTGCGTGTGTAAGTGTCCGCGCACACCTGATATACACGTACATAGGCCAATCGCGTGTACGCGCACTTTTGTCCAATTACACGCGATGACACCCTGCCGTGCTGTCCAATTACACACGATGAGGCTCTGACGTGCTGTCCAATTACACGCGATGACACTCTGACGTGCAGTCTTTCCACGTGTGCTCTGTCATCACGTGCTGTGTGGGAAACACCCGTGCGGGTCACGTCACAGACGCGCTTACGCGCTGAGGGCCTTTGGTCCAATAGATTTGCGTATGCGTGCTGACGCGCTTACGCGCTAAGGGCCTTTCCTCGGTTTTCACGCTGACGTGCAGGATTTTCACGTGCCAAATCACTCCGTACCAAGCTGGCCACGCGTAAGCACACGGAAGACCACGCTCCTGCCCAGAAGGCCGAACTACTGCCCCCCAGAGCCCCGAGCACGCTCCCACCTGCCATCTGCTGCTGCCTGACTGCCTACTGCCCACGTGCACTGCCATTTGCTGCCTGCACATCAGCCAGGGGTGCTGTTGCTGTGACCACTCCTGCTGGAACCGAAGACTCCCGACTGGAATTCCATCGCTCCACAGCCCAGCCCCAGGACCCAGTTGCCCACCCACTCCTGCCTCTGGGGTTGTCATGTCAGGGCAAACACCATCTGTGACCACTGACAACCCCCGGCCAGAGAGGCAGAGGGGCACCAGCTTCAGTGCCACCGAAGTTGGTGTCCTGGTGGAGCAAGTCCTGGGGCAGTATGATGCCCTCTTCGGAAGTTCCCGCGCCGACAAGGAAGGACGGACTCGGATCTGGACTGACATCGTGACTGCCATCAACGCGGAGGGGGTGGCAGTCCGGGACTTACAACATGTCAGGAAGCGCTGGGAGGACTTCAGGTCCAGGACCCTGAACAAGGCCCGGCGCCTCTTGAAGGCAGCGGATGCCAAGGGGCGCCGGGGCCACTTGTCGGAAGAACAGATGGGGGTCCTGGAACGCATATCCCCAGCGCTCCACGTCCAGGTCCTAGAGAAGCAGACCCGTCTGGAGTCGAGCGGTGAGTGTACATGCATCCTGATTATGAGCAGTGCGTGTGGTGATTATTCGGCATTGTGCCGGTTGCACATCTGTTTGTATGGGGTCGAGTATGGGTGGGGGTGTACAGGGCCGTGGGTCTGACACATGCGAGGGCTGTAATGTGTGAGACATGGATGGTGCTTGTGTGTGTGGGCTTGCATGGCAAATGCAGTTGTGCGTGCACACATGTTTGGATGAATGTGCATGTAAGTAGACATGTCCGTGATGTCAGGCATGTATGTTGTTTTCGGCTGCATGTATGAGCACTGTGTACATGTGCATGTGTGTGTATTTGTCAAGGGTGCAACAGTGATGCAACATGGATGCATGTGACAGCGGTATGTGGAAGCCTGATTGGCAGATGTGACATGGATGCCCGTCTGAACAGTGCAACACTTGGCAGAGGTCTAGACATGCATGCAAGTGTGGTGGTGTGTGTACATGTGTGGTGCACTTCCTGTGTTGCATGTGATGTCTGGCTCCCCTTTGGCTGCTGATGCTGTTGTATGTGTAGGGATGGTGGTGGCAGTTGCAATATGGCTGTGGTATGGCTCATGTGTGCGAGTTGCAATGACATGTGTGTTGGGGATTGTGATGACATGTCTGAGGTTTGCCAATGCCACTCATGTGCAACTGTCATGCGTGTATGTGTCCATTGTACAGTGCCCTGATGCCTGTGTTTTGTTTCTCCCTGTCTGCAGCGTCAACTGATGAAGAGGGCGGAGAAGGTGCTGTGGAGCACAGCGGCGGGGATCCGACCGCCAGCCGGAGACGCAAGGCCCGGCTCCCCTCCCGTGTTGTCATCTCGTCGGGGAGTGAGGAGTCCGGTGCCGCGTCCCAGGCCGCAGCTGCCGGGAGGAGGTCCAAGAGGCGGAGGTTGCAGTTGGACTCCTCAGCAGCAGAAGGGGCAGCTGGGACCCCACAGGGTCCAACAGGGGAAGATGGCACGGAGTCATCCAGGTTGGTGGGGGGTTTGGTGGAGGAGGGGGCCGTGCAAGCACCAGAGACGGGGTCTGGAGGTGGGGATCCCACTGGTGCTAGTGGTGCAGTGCAGGACCAGGGACAGGAGGCAGCACAGGCGGCCGCGGAGGTGCCTGTGTGCAATCCTGTCCCCGATCCTGTCCCTGCATCATCTTGCACCAGCAGGGATGCCTACGTCCAGACCCGTTTTCAGGCAGGGGATGAGCTGACGTCCACTGGCCTTCCTCTGCCTGCGGACGTGGCCATCCAGGTCCGGGTTGAGCCTGTCCTGGCTGGTGTGGCGTTGCGTCAACGGGCCATGCGAGGTGACCTGCAGGCTTTTCATGGAGAGACTGCACGTCATCTCGAATGGCTCGTTGACCACGTCAGCCTGCTGGGACAGGTCACCCAGGCCGGATTCCTCCGTCTGATGGGGCTTGCTCCGACCCCCTCCTCAACTGGACCCCCTACGCGCCAGTCGTCCTCTGTGCCATCTTCCCACCCATCAGTCACCTGGGTGCCCTGTGGAGCTGCCTCTGACGGTGCGGCCAGGCTGGTGGAGGAGGCATCCCTGCCACAGTCGGGAGTCGGAGGTCCAGCAGGGGTGGCCACATCAACAACTGCACCCCAGCCGGCGGAGGATGTGCAGGCAGCAGGAGGCAGTGCACGGGCAGAGGCAGAGCAGCAGCAGCAGCAACATGGTGGGAGACATGAAGGCTCGGGGCTTTCGACATCGGAGGGGCAGGCATCGGCCGGAGGGCAGGGGGACCCAGGACAGAGAGTGTCTTCCGTGTGGCAGCGGTTGGGCCACGCCATAGGTGCGGAGCGGCGGCGGGCGGAAGAGGCGTGGCTCACAATGGTCAGGGCGGAGAACTCCATGCGGAGGGCCCTGAGGCGGGCCGAGTGCCTTGAGGCAATCCGCAGGGGGTTGGAGGAGGACACGGCGTCGTCCCTGCGGACCCTCGGGGCCATGGAACTGGACCGCCTCCGGGACATCGAACAGGAGTTCGATGATGCCCTGGCCCGGGACACCACGGAGTGAGCCGCTGGACTTGCCTGCCGCCTTTGTATATAGTTCTTTAGTTTTAGGTTTCCTTTCTTTCTTATTATGATTTGGAGTCGACGGACACTGCTCCACTTTTTGTATATAGTTGATTTTTAGGTAGGTTTTTTAGTAGGTTTCCTTTGTTCAGTTGGGCTCATGGACCCTTGGTAGTTTTTTACATAGTTCTTTATTGCATGGAGATTTTTTTACTTTTGACTTTGGGCAAATATTTTTTGGATTCTGATTTGCAGTTTTGTGTTTTTATACGGACATGCAGCTTTTTTTTTCTCATTCACATTGTAGTTTGTTTTCTTTCTTTAGCATTCTTTATTTTTTTCAATACAATTTTGTTTCCATACTTCACTGTGTGGTATCATCTCATTGGTTTCATGCATGTCATGTTGTGTGTTTTCCCATTCTATTGCAACCATTGTGTGTGACGGACATGGGTTCATTAGCTTAATGAACATTGGGGGTGTAACATGTGATTTCCATTTCCATGTGAGTGAATGGGTTACTTGGTAGGGCTTTTTGGCTGTGGAGGCTGTCCATTACGCACATGATTGGGGATTGTGAGGACCTGGTGGGGGCTGCCCATGGTGGCAGGGGGGTGGGGGTGGTGGTAGACATGAGTGGGGGCCTGGTGGAGGGTGACCCTGGATGCTGGGGGGTGGGGGTGGTGGTAGACATGAGTGGGGGCCTGGTGGAGGCTGCCCCTGCACTGCTGGGGGGTGGGGGTGGTGGTAGACATGAGTGGGGGCCTGGTGGAGGGTGACCCTGGATGCTGGGGGGTGGGGGTGGTGGGAGACATGAGTGGGGGCCTGGTGGAGGCTGCCCCTGCACTGCTGGGGGGTGGGGGTGGTGGGAGACATGAGTGGGGGCCTGGTGGAGGCTGCCCCTGCACTGCTGGGGGGTGGGGGTGGTGGGAGACATGAGTGGGGGCCTGGTGGAGGCTGCCCATGGTGGCAGGGGGGTGGGGGTGGTGGGAGACATGAGTGGGGGCCTGGTGGAGGGTGACCCTGGATGCTGGGGGGTGGGGGTGGTGGGAGACATGAGTGGGGGCCTGGTGGAGGCTGCCCCTGCACTGCTGGGGTGTGGGGGTGGTGGGAGACATGAGTGGGGGCCTGGTGGAGGCTGCCCATGGTGGCAGGGGGGTGGGGGTGGTGGGAGACATGAGTGGGGGCCTGGTGGAGGGTGACCCTGGATGCTGGGGGGTGGGGGTGGTGGGAGACATGAGTGGGGGCCTGGTGGAGGCTGCCCCTGCACTGCTGGGGGGTGGGGGTGGTGGTAGACATGAGTGGGGGCCTGGTGGAGGGTGACCCTAGATGCTGGGGGGTGGGGGTGGTGGTAGACATGAGTGGGGGCCTGGTGGAGGCTGCCCCTGCACTGCTGGGGTGTGGGGGTGGGGGGAGACATGAGTGGGGGCCTGGTGGAGGCTGCCCATGGTGGCAGGGGGGTGGGGGTGGTGGGAGACATGAGTGGGGGCCTGGTGGAGGGTGACCCTGGATACTGGGGGGTGGTGGGAGACATGAGTGGGGGCCTGGTGGAGGGTGACCCTGGATGCTGGGGGGTGGGGGTGGTGGGAGACATGAGTGGGGGCCTGGTGGAGGCTGCCCCTGCACTGCTGGGAGGTGGGGGTGGTGGGAGACATGAGTGGGGGCCTGGTGGAGGCTGCCCATGGTGGCAGGGGGGTGCGGGTGGTGGGAGACATGAGTGGGGGCCTGGTGGAGGGTGACCCTGGATGCTGGGGGGTGGGGGTGGTGGGAGACATGAGTGGGGGCCTGGTGGAGGCTGCCCCTGCACTGCTGGGGGGTGGGGGTGGTGGTAGACATGAGTGGGGGCCTGGTGGAGGGTGACCCTGGATGCTGTGGGGTGGGGGTGGTGGTAGACATGAGTGGGGGCCTGGTGGACGCTGCCCCTGCACTGCTGGGGGGTGGGGGTGGTGGTAGACATGAGTGGGGGCCTGGTGGAGGGTGACCCTGGATGCTGGGGGGTGGGGGTGGTGGGAGACATGAGTGGGGGCCTGGTGGAGGCTGCCCCTGCACTGCTGGGGGGTGGGGGTGGTGGGAGACATGAGTGGGGGCCTGGTGGAGGGTGACCCTGGATGCTGGGGGGTGGGGGTGGTGGTAGACATGAGTGGGGGCCTGGTGGAGGCTGCCCCCGCACTGCTGGGGGGTGGGGGTGGTGGTATACATGAGTGGGGGCCTGGTGGAGGCTGCCCCTGCACTGCTGGGGGGTGGGGGTGGTGGGAGACATGAGTGGGGGCCTGGTGGAGGCTGCCCCTGGTGGCTGGGGGGTGGGGGTGGTGGGAGACATGAGTGGGGGCCTGGTGGAGGCTGCCCATGGTGGCAGGGGGGTGGGGGTGGTGGGAGACATGAGTGGGGGCCTGGTGGAGGGTGACCCTGGATGCTGGGGGGTGGGGGTGGTGGTAGACATGAGTGGGGGCCTGGTGGAGGCTGCCCCTGGTGGCTGGGGGGTGGGGGTGGTGGGAGACATGAGTGGGGGCCTGGTGGAGGCTGCCCATGGTGGCAGGGGGGTGGGGGTGGTGGGAGACATGAGTGGGGGCCTGGTGGAGGCTGCCCCTGCACTGCTGGGGGGTGGGGGTGGTGGGAGACATGAGTGGGGGCCTGGTGGAGGGTGACCCTGGATGCTGGGGGGTGGGGGTGGTGGTAGACATGAGTGGGGGCCTGGTGGAGGCTGCCCCTGCACTGCTGGGGGGTGGGGGTGGTGGTATACATGAGTGGGGGCCTGGTGGAGGCTGCCCCTGCACTGCTGGGGGGTGGGGGTGGTGGGAGACATGAGTGGGGGCCTGGTGGAGGCTGCCCCTGGTGGCTGGGGGGTGGGGGTGGTGGGAGACATGAGTGGGGGCCTGGTGGAGGCTGCCCATGGTGGCAGGGGGGTGGGGGTGGTGGGAGACATGAGTGGGGGCCTGGTGGAGGGTGACCCTGGATGCTGGGGGGTGGGAGTGGTGGTAGACATGAGTGGGGGCCTGGTGGAGGCTGCCCCTGGTGGCTGGGGGGTGGGGGTGGTGGGAGACATGAGTAGGGGCCTGGTGGAGGCTGCCCATGGTGGCAGGGGGGTGGGGGTGGTGGGAGACATGAGTGGGGGCCTGGTGGAGGGTGACCCTGGATGCTGGGGGGTGGGAGTGGTGGTAGACATGAGTGGGGGCCTGGTGGAGGCTGCCCCTGGTGGCTGGGGGGTGGGGGTGGTGGGAGACATGAGTAGGGGCCTGGTGGAGGCTGCCCATGGTGGCAGGGGGGTGGGGGTGGTGGGAGACATGAGTGGGGGCCTGGTGGAGGCTGCCCATGGTGGCAGGGGGGTGGGGGTGGTGGGAGACATGAGTGGGGGCCTGGTGGAGGATGCCCATGGTGGCAGGGGGGTGGGGGTGGTGGTAGACATGCATTGTTGATCAGTAGTGCAAGGTGACATGTGGGTTGGCTGGGGGGCATGCCCATGGTGGATGGGCTGCCTGCGGGACATGACCATGGGTGCAGGGTAGTCCCCCGTGGTGTGGGCTGCCTGCAGGGTCCGTGGAGGTTGTGGAGCGTACACCTGGGAGGGCCCACATGGCCAATTCACGTGTGGTACTCCCCAGAACCCCTGAAATACACGTACCCTGCTGAAATCGCGTGTGGAACTTCCCGCGCACCCCTGAAATACACATGCCTTGCTGAAATCGCGTGTGGAACTTCCCGCGCACCCCTGCAATACACGTACCCTAATGAAATCGCGTGTGGAACTTCCCGCACACCCCTGAAATACACATACCTTGCTCGCACTGGGCCAATCGCGTGTGGAACTTCCCGCGCACCCCTGAAATACACGTACCCTGCTGAAATCACGTGTGGAAATTCCCGCGCACCCCTGAAATACACGTACCCTGCTCGCACTGGGCCAATCGCGTGTGGAACTTCCCGCGCACACCTGAAATACACATACCTTGCTGAAATCGCGTGTGGAAATTCCCGCGCACCCATGAAATACACGTACCCTGCTCGCACTGGGCCAATCGCGTGTGGAACTTCCCGCGCACCCCTGAAATACACGTACCCTGCTGAAATTGCGTGTGGAACTTCCCGCGCACCCCTGAAATACACGTACCCTGCTGAAATCGCGTGTGGAAATTCCCGCGCACCCCTGAAATACACGTACCCTGCTCGCACTGGGCCAATCGCGTGTGGAACTTCCCGCGCACCCCTGAAATACACGTACCCTGATGAAATCGCGTGTGGAACTTCCCGCGCACCCCTGAAATACACGTACCCTGCTGAAATCGCGTGTGGAACTTCCCGCGCACCCCTGAAATACACGTACCCTGCTGAAATCGCGTGTGGAAATTCCCGCGCACCCCTGAAATACACGTACCCTGCTCGCACTGGGCCAATCGCGTGTGGAACTTCCCGCGCACCCCTGAAATACACGTACCCTGATGAAATCGTGTGTGGAACTTCCCGCGCACCCCTGAAATATACGTACCCTGCTGAAATCGCGTGTGGAAATTCCGCGCACCCCTGAAATACACGTACCCTGATGAAATCGCGTGTGGAACTTCCCGCGCACCCCTGAAATACACGTACCCTGCTGAAATCGCGTGTGGAAATTCCCGCGCACCCCTGAAATACACGTACCCTGCTCGCACTGGGCCAATCGCGTGTGGAACTTCCCGCGCACCCCTGAAATACACGTACCCTGCTGAAATTGCGTGTGGAACTTCCCGCGCACCCCTGAAATACACGTACCCTGCTGAAATCGCGTGTGGAAATTCCCGCGCACCCCTGAAATACACGTACCCTGCTCGCACTGGGCCAATCGCGTGTGGAACTTCCCGCGCACCCCTGAAATACACGTACCCTGATGAAATCGCGTGTGGAACTTCCCGCGCACCCCTGAAATACACGTACCCTGCTGAAATCGCGTGTGGAACTTCCCGCGCACCCCTGAAATACACGTACCCTGCTGAAATCGCGTGTGGAAATTCCCGCGCACCCCTGAAATACACGTACCCTGCTCGCACTGGGCCAATCGCGTGTGGAACTTCCCGCGCACCCCTGAAATACACGTACCCTGATGAAATCGTGTGTGGAACTTCCCGCGCACCCCTGAAATATACGTACCCTGCTGAAATCGCGTGTGGAAATTCCGCGCACCCCTGAAATACACGTACCCTGATGAAATCGCGTGTGGAACTTCCCGCGCACCCCTGAAATACACGTACCCTGATGAAATCGCGTGTGGAACTTCCCGCGCACCCCTGAAATACACGTACCCTGCTGAAATCGCGTGTGGAACTTCCCGCGCACCCCTGAAATACACGTACCCTGCTGAAATCGCGTGTGGAAATTCCCGCGCACCCCTGAAATACACGTACCCTGCTCGCACTGGGCCAATCGCGTGTGGAACTTCCCGCGCACCCCTGAAATACACGTACCCTGATGAAATCGTGTGTGGAACTTCCCGCGCACCCCTGAAATATACGTACCCTGCTGAAATCGCGTGTGGAAATTCCGCGCACCCCTGAAATACACGTACCCTGATGAAATCGCGTGTGGAACTTCCCGCGCACCCCTGAAATACACGTACCCTGCTGAAATCGCGTGTGGAAATTCCTGCGCACCCCTGAAATACACGTACCCTGCTCGCACTGGGCCAATCGCGTGTGGAACTTCCCGCGCACCCCTGAAATACACGTACCCTGATGAAATCGCGTGTGGAAATTCCCGCGCACCCCTGAAATACACGTACCCTGCTGAAATCGCGTGTGGAAATTCCGCGCACCCCTGAAATACACGTACCCTGATGAAATCGCGTGTGGAACTTCCCGCGCACCCCTGAAATCCACGTACCCGGCCAAATCGCGTGTGAGACTTCCCGCGCACCCCGGTATACACGCACACGTATTTTTTGTCAGCGGGTGTCCGTGTTTGTGGGTACCCCTTTGCACGTCATTTGTCCTGGAGGGCCACAGTATAGGACATTCATCATGGCAGTATATAGGTGCTATTTGTTGGCGCACCTTTTGGCGCACATTTCTTACAGCTGCAGAGACGCTACCGCCTGCTTTCTTGTGGCGGTCGTGTTTGTGCCTGTGCGCTGGTTTGAGCGTGCGCTTTTTTGCCCTATTCTATTCCATGAATACGTGTTGTAGGCGAGCGTGTGGGCGTTCCGCGCACTTGTGCCCTGTACTTCCCCCGTGACGCCCACGTTTTGGCAAGTTGTTCCCCATTCCGAGTGTTACGCCCGTGTTCCGCCTACATTTGTTGCGTGCGCCGCGCTATGTGCGAATTTCGCTGTGGCCTGTACGATTTTCGCTGTGACCTGGCGCACGCTGTTAGATGGCCTGTGCGCCAACGTGCGCCGCGCACTTTTTCGCACATCCGCTGGTTTTCTCGTGCACGGACTTCCATCAATCGATGTGCGCTGCTTTTCGTGCGATTTTCGCACTTGCACTGCGATTTTCGCTATTCCACTGCGATTCGCACGTTTTTGCCCACTTGCGCCGCGCTAATTATTCCATGAATCGGCCTGTAAGTACCTCCGCTGAAGTACCAAACCATGTGTGTGTGTTACCGCAGGACTTTTTATAAAAGTAGCACAAAAACTGTAGACATAACGTACAAAATAGAAGACAATAAAGATTCCAAATGGTTTAAATTAGCTCTCTACCTTATAGCAGAAAACAAATACGAAATTACTGACCCCTTAATACTTTGCAATTACTGCACTGCAAAACTTGACAACAACCAAACACCTTCACGTGCTATCACAAATAACTTGGAATTATTCCCACTACCAAAACCCCTGCAACAACTAAATTTATATGAGAGCATCATAATTCAAACAGTGCACCCATTTCAAGCAGTAATACGCCTTAAACAAAAAAAGCAAAATTACCTCCCTCTGAATTAGTGAAAGGCATTCGTGACAAAGTAGTTTATTTACCATTAGATCTCAACCAAAGAAAATATACACACTCATACACCACTATCCAAAATATTTACTTCCAAAGGTATCTTATAACGCAGTCCTATTACACACTCTACAATCTTAACTGCATAGCCTAGCCAAAACATCAAATACAAACTCTACAAATGAAACAGTACACAAACCTTTGGGTTCTGGATATTTGATGGGTGATTGATTCTATGGGTGTGTTATGCTGCGGTGGTTGTGGCCAGGCCTAGACTCTTGGGTGCATCGCCTACGGCCTACGGCCTTCGGCCATGCACCCAAGACTCTAGGCCCTGGCCACAACCACCGCAGCATAACACACCTATGCTACCAAACATTTTGACTGTGGTATGTGGGCTGCTTATAGGGGATATTAATTACAATCAATCCTCTACTAACGACCCAAAACCAACATCATACAAAAGTAAAATAGAAAGTAGTGCATTTATTATGTCCTCGGACAGCCGCGAAGACCGCGGACATGACGAACACATCAGAGGCACCTGCCACCTAAACAAACACAGTATTTGACCCATCTCTTACTCCCCAACCCTCCCTAAGCACTTCTGCACACCAACACACTCCCCAAAATTGCGTTTTGCCGCTGTTCGCCGCTGCTGCGCTCTCGGCGGATCCAAGATGGCGGGTACATCGAAACAATGTGACGCACCTCATGCCTCACCCCAGCCAATCCGCGAACAAGTTGCGTGTCTGCGGACATGGTACAAGCTGATTAGCCAATCGGTGTCCTGTCCGCGGAGCGAACAGGGAAGCATGTCTGCGGAGCGGACATAGATATCACTACTTTTTTTGCCTTACGATTTGGTCATTTAAAATAAAACTACAGGGCGGATTTACACCAAATTAACAAAAGCACTCTTTCGGGACTAAGCTGCCGTTTCTGCCGCAAATCTGGTGGAAATCCGTCCAGCGGTTTGAGCTATAGGCGTGCACAATGTTTTTTTCCCTTTATGTCTATGGGAAAAAAATAAATTTTGGGACCCTCCCCCCCTGGACCAAACCTCACCACAATGTGCACAAAAAAAAATCAGAGTGGGCCATATACTTTTTTCGCAAAATTTGCTGAGAATTCGTCCAAGGGGAGCGAAGTTATAAGCCGCCCAAAATGTGCTCTTCCTATGGGATTAGCAACGTAATCATAACTACACAGCCACTACCGTGGGCTGTGAAATAAAACCCAGTCCCAAATCCTCATGCACAGTTTTTTTTATCGATTTTGATATTCTACCATATGAAGCAATGGATTGAGTACTTGACTGTACAAACCGATTTAACAGTGTAGTCCAGTTGAGAGACACACATTAAAGACCAGATAGGGATGAAATATGCCACCATTGTTGAACCTGGACACTTTATAAATCAACTAACTAGCTAAAAGCTTAAACGCTAACCATTACAAAAATCAATACACAGGATTGAGGTTAGTTCCTCAACAAACTTTTTTTGAATAGTTTTCCAATTGATGAAACTAGAGAACTTTGGGAATTTAAACTACGGGTTGCAATCTAGTACATGGTAGCACCCAGAGGGCCAGGTCGCAATAGGGTGTAAAATATGACCATGCTTAATAACAATAAGTGTACTTAGGAAGGTTTTTGGATTACTATATTTTTTTGGGAGACATTATGACATCAGCACAATGGAGATGCCGAATACCCCTTTGAATATGGGCAATTACACCGTTTTCCAATAATCGCCAAGTCTATGATTATGTAGATGCACATGAATAAGGACAACCTTTAGCGTTTGTCATTTCAACGGAGAACCTGACACTTAGAAGTTGTTGAATTTGACAACCAATGTTGTTGGTTGAAATTAGAGCAGACCACACATTTGCTTTGAGAATTAATAGTGCAACAACTGATACGTTAACAATGATAAGTACCCGGCGCGCCAATGACACAGGATACACTGAACGTGGATTGGCTCAATTCCGAGCCATACCACAGTGTAATCCCGTGTACGCATTTGTGTGCATTTGCGTGCATCTCCTGCCAGTTCTAAAAGCTTCTTCACACACCTCCGAACGCCTCCATCACCATTCATTACTACGGATCAACTTGGCCCAAAATGGCGCCCTGTTGATCCGTAGTAATAAAGCAGTACGTGCGTTCTAGTACTTACAACTTTGTGCCCCAGGGGCATAACCTTAGGTGGTTATGTCCCACTGGCTCAGGGTTTATTGCCACAATACAAAATTTTATCCATTTGAAAGTGTTTTAAGTTTTTATTTGACATGTAATAGACCTGTGACATTGATGTTTTCATTTTTGAACGACAAGAACAAGGGCCACTAACTAGAGGACACGATGTGATTATACTATTGACATATGGAAAATGGAGTGACGTCCTTCTTTAAAAGGACTTTTAAAACAAAATGGCGGTCGCTCTGCAACCATACGGTAATTACCGCTAGCCTGACCTCAGCCGGTTTGTTTGTTTGTTTATTATTTATAATGTGCATCATACTCTCGGGTAACAGGGCGCAGCAGTTACAAGTATATGCGAAGCTTAGTTACACAGCAGAGGATGCAATTTACATACAGGTAATGGTTACAATAAATTATAGAGTCTATAAGTAGGGGTAAGTATGTACAAGCATAGAGTGCAAACACAGAATACAACAACAGAAAAATTAAGCGAAGGGAGACCAGTACAAAGTGGCTAACATAAAAGTTCAGGTATCATATCATATGGTGGATGCCAGAAGATATCCGATCGGTTATAACTGTATCCTAAACGACAGTTGTTAATGTTGGTTTTTTAGATTTCAGCCATGATGATATTGGATCTAAATTTATGGTAAGGCTGGTCAATTCTTAAACTAGGAGGCAGCGAGTTCCATAGTTTGGCCGCTTTCACCGGGAAGCTATTGCCACCAATTGTGGCAGGTTTGAAACCTGGAATGGAAAGACGGTCTCTGTTAGCTAGTCTTACAGGTCTCAAGGAAGTTTGTTTGTGGAATCTTTCCCTTAGGTAAATGGGTGCAGCATTATTGAGTGATTTATGTGTAAGCGTCAAGGTTTTTAGGAGAACTTTGTAGTGGGTTGGGAGCCAATTGTTCTTTCGACAAATCTCTGAAATGTGGTCTCTTCTAGATATACCTAAAGCCGCTCTAAAGGCATTATTTTGTAGGGTTTGAATTCTTTTAATGATGGCTTTAGTCGATCCTAGATAGAGGGCATTGCAGTAGTCCAGGCGCGACAGGATGAGGGCTCTGGACAGGGTGATGCAAATACTATCAGAGAGGAATGGCTTGCCTGTACGTATCAATTTGCACGTGTATGCTCTGGAGGAAAATAGTGAGTTGACCTGTTTGGTGAATGAGAGGTTTGAGTCAAGGTAAAAACCAAGTGTTTTTACCTCGCGTTCCACTTTAATAATATTGCCATCGATTATAAATGAGGCATAATTGGGACCTCGTTTTTGTAGGTTGGATAAGGTACCCATGATGATGAGCTCAGTTTTATCATCATTCAGGCATAGACCATGTGTGGCCATCCATGCCTGGATGATGATGTACACTCTATTTACCAAGGCCAAATCCTTTTCTTAATCCCCTGAAAGCGGGAGGAGGATCTGAGTATCATCTGCATAGTTAGTGTAGGTGATACCAAGATGATCCAGATCATCGAAGAGGGGCTTAGTGAAGATATTATAGAGTGTAGGCGAGACGCATGAACCCTGGGGAACACCACAAGTGATGGGCATGGGGTCTGCGGCTGCTAACGTTGAAAAAACCCTCATTGTTCTACTGTTTAAGAAGGATCTGATCCAGGTAATCGCATCATTAGAGAAATGTGCTGCCGTATTTAGGTGGCTGCATAGAATAGTGTGATCAACCAAGTCGAAAGCAGCTGACAGATCTAGGAGGAGGAGTAATGCTGATTTGCCCGAATCTTTCAGTTCATCGAGTTGGGTCTTAAGATCATTAAGGGCAGTTTCCGAACCATGTTGGGGAAGGAAACCTGATTGTCTAGTTCCTAGCAAGTGGTGTAATTCCAGGTGCTTTTGTATTTGCGTGTACACTACCTTGTCCAGGATTTTTAAGAAGAAGGGCACAGTAGTAATAGGTCTGTAGTTGGTGGGTGTGGATGGGTCAAGAGTGGTTTTTAAAAAAAGTGGGAGTACCCATGATTGTTTTAGGTTAGAAGGGATGATGCCAGTAGAGAATGACTCATTAATGAGTTTGGTGATAAATGGGGATAGGTCTCGGGCAGTATCCTTGATAAACTGCGCTGGGCAAAAGTCGCCCTTACAGTTCGAAGGTTTGCGGTGCGTAACTAAAGGACACACAGCTGGATGTAAGTAGTTTGCGCTATATTTTTTGAAAGCATATTCTATCTAATGGATGCACCAGCACGAGTATAAAGGCTGCAAAGATAAAACACATTACAGCAGGAACGGTACCAGTAACAAGACCAAGAACAGGGAGATTTGCCTTTATTCGTGCAGAACCACTGTCTATTAGCATTGCTGAGAGACAACTCTTGACAATCAGGTAAGGACAGGGTAACAAGATCGTGATGCATGTAGTATTGCTGTCACTGCTTTTAAAATAATGATGACGCATTGGGCCAGTCACACAAAAACCTTTTTTGATTTGTTAGGCTTTTTCTTTTAGATGACCAAAACTGTTGAGATGCGTATACCGCGAGAAGACTATGGACTGTAATGTGAGGCAGTCTTTGAAATTAAGAGCCAATGGAACATTTCTGAGGTATGCCTGATTGGAGCGAGTCTAGTAATTTAGCTGGGCATTCCGGCCCTTATTTAATGGGACAACTCCCATTTTCTTTCTTGCATAACTTTCCAGATTACAGAAGGAGCGATTAACGCTGATACATGAAAAATGAGAAGCGAAAAGTGTTCTCCATGGTTTATAGTCATAAAATCGAAAACAATAATGTCGAAAGTCATAATATAGAAAACAAAATGTCGAAAACAAAAAAGTCGAATTCTTTTTTATTACGTTTTTTATTCGAAATGGGGGGTTCCCCCCAACCCCCCTTTTTTTAAATTTATTTTTGTTTTACCCATTTTTTTTATTCCTGGACCCCCCAAAAAATATATAAATATAAAAATAAAAAATGTGACTTTTTTTTCGACATTATTGTTTTCTATATCATGACTTTCAACATTATTCATTCGATATTTTGACTGCACACCGTTCTCAATTAGGGTGATTATGAGTGAATTGTTTGAGTAGAGGGCAATTTGTTGACCTTTTTAATAGGTATCCACGTAAAATACTGGTGATACTGGTGACGGTGTGAGAATAAGATCATGGACACTCGCGATCACAAATCGCAAGCTTGCATGATATTCTTGAGTAAACTCCAATTCGAGCGAGAGGCTTTTTGGTTCAGCTAAGGTTTTATGGTCACACAACACAGGATCACAACTAAGTATCATTGCCATTTTCTGAATTTGAGAGGTTCTGGGATTTAAGGTTTCTAGAACACTTGGAATTGGCTGACTACATTTTCACATCCAGAATGAGACTTATTGGTGTGGGGATGATGTTGGGCTGGTGTGGCACTAATAAACCCACATGTTTTAGATTGTTGATTATGAGACAACGATATTACCGAGGTACATGGACATCTTAATAATGATTTGCCTCAATTTTTCTCCCTTTCCTTCTCCTATTCCAATTCCCCTTCCCCTCACTGATTTTCCCTCTTCCCTTTTTCTTGGATATTGCTAATCTTGCAATTTCAATTTCATTGATTTATTGTGGTCAACAACACGATAACATGTATGTATGTATAGTTGGTGTACATCATTATGTTTGAAACTTTTTGTTCACCCACAAATTACCTAAATTAGTTATTTTTGGGTGATTGATATATTGTGGATATGATTCATACTGTATAGACCAATGGTGTTTCAAAACAAATGCATGAAGCACAATGTCAATATCCCTGATGAAGACCTTCCAAAAGGTCGAAACACGTGTCGGCTATGTGTGTTGAACATATGACGTGTGTCAAACAAACATTTATTTCTCGAGATATTCAGATTAACGTTTGCATAGGTCCAACTCCGTTTTAAGATAAGCAACAAACATAATGAATGGGGGATAAGGAGCGCATGGAGTACAACTAACCACTGGAATATATATTTATATATATATATATATATATTTATATATATATATATATATATTTATTTATTCACTGAAATAACTTTGTTAAAGGGACGTTATGGTTAAGTTACACTCATAAAAACCTATGAAATTCAATGAAAAAACATTGTTAAAGGGACGTTATGGTTACAAGTAAAACCAAGAAACCTCAGAAATTCACCAGTTATGGTAAGCTAAGCAACCGTAACTCGCGCCACCACCATGCACCCCCCTCTAATTTTGCCCCTTCTTGACAGAATCCCACCAAACTTTGCCAAACCATTCAGAATCAGGTCTAGAATAGAATTCCAAAATGCATTTGTTTAATTGAGTGGCGCCAAAGTTATAAGCCATCCAAAAACTGCTTTTCACCAACACTGTAAGGCAGAAATAGGCATAGATGGAAGTGTTCGTGAACATCACAGGACTGCACCCGAACAGTCGGACTGTTTGCGGACTTTAGGGATGAAAAACACCCGTTTTTCGGCTTCTTATGGCCATATCCCATCCTCATTACCACTCACGTCCACAGAGATTGTTTGATAAGTTTGACAAGTGCAATGTTTTTTAATATGTTTTTATTGTGATGTCTGCGAATCCAACATGGCGGGCGTTTCCAAAAATCTGACGCACTTCACGCTTTTCACCATCCAATCAGTGGGTTGTGTCCAATGTCTGCGGACTTCACGTCGCCCTCTAGCTCAATCACATGCTCGTTCACAGACCGCACAGGGAAGTGAGTCCGCGGACCAAACCCAGATATCACACATTTGTTTTAACTTGCTTTTAGCCAGTTTTAAAGAAAACTACTGGACGATGTATACCACATTCACAAAAGCACACTTTCGGGAACAAGCTGCCGCTCCTGCCGATTTTTTTGGGTGAAAATCCATCCAGCGGTTTGGATGCAGGTGTGAGCAGATAGTTGTTTCTATTGCATCTATGGAAGAAAATATTTTTGGGGGGACCCCCCTATAATTTCCCCCCCCCCTTGACAAAACCTCACCAAACTTACCAATAAAATTCAGAGCAACCTATGAGTTGAGCAACTTAACCATAACTACATGGCCACTACCATAGACCGTGTAATATATATACATACACATTGGCCATAGTAACACCTTCTCCATTTCAAAACCACAGACCTACAGCATCTAGCGGTAGTTCTAACGAGGTTTGTAACTACAGGCAGCCACCCCCAATGAAAAGCATAAAGTGGTAGTCGGTTTAGGGGATTAGGTAAGACCACAGAACCGAAGTGTGGCGGCTCATATCCAGGTTTGACCACAAGCTGGCAGAATGACTGCGACTGATCATCTTATCTCAGTGTCTGATACTTCCATGAACAGGTTTTGCTTCTCATATTCGGGGGGCCGTGCTGAGCCCATTGCCTTTGCTTTCTTTTCTTGTAGGCCAAGCATGACAGGAGAAGGCTGTCCAAATGCCACAAGTCTCTGCCAAGCTTAAATCGAGGCTGGCTTACAGGTTATAAATCACAATGTCACAATGCGCAAGTCTGTGTGTCGAGTAAACCCCAGGTGAGATGCGCGTGTCTCACATCAATTAGCATTCTGCTACATGTACACCCCCCCACCCCTCCACCCCTCCACCCCTCCCGATGATGTAGACATGTTAACATGAATGACTCTGTTTTTACATGGCATGTATCTGTAAAGTGTTGGGCTACACTGGGATTGCTTATTGCATAAGGGGTGCGGCGAGGAGGGTGTATTCCAGCCCCTTTATATCAGGGATGGCCGGATTATTTATAACAGGCTGAAGTCGATGTGCCCCCATTTGTCTCTCAGTTCCACCGCCTTACCGTTCAGTAGTTATGGTGAGCGCTGCCAGCAAAGGCCGACTTAAGCTGCCGACTTCCTCTGCGAAAGGACGCGCAGACAGCATCTTTACACGAGGTATGCTCCCTCGATATGCTGCTCGAGGTTTATTCTATTAGAGAAAAGGCCATGGAGTGGGGGAAGGGCACATCCAAGGCCTTGAAATTCAGGAACATTTCTTTTTTGAAAGAAATACTTGGCTTACTGGCTGCTGCTCCAAACTACTCGGTACAAGACGAACGTGGGCGATCAGGCTGTGATCCGGAGATTGCTCTCACGCAAGAGCTGCACTGACACAGGCCACCCGGAAGTATATCGTGTACCTATCTGCACAATCCATGGTTGAAATATATCCATTGGCATTTGGGCAACGTTCCTTTTGGTCACTGCTTTTTGAATGCCGGTAAGGTAAACAGAATGCTTTGCAGGGCCGCTAGAAAAGCCTTATTTGACCCTCGGGTATCAGAGAGAGAATCACATTTATTTATTTATTCATTGAGCATTTGTATGGCGCCCCCTACATCAAAAAGTGTTTCCAGGCGCCACACGACAAGAGGGGGCCCAGGGGAGAACATAACTGTAACGGTCCTACTAGGCCTTGTGGGGCCCAGGGGAGAACATAACAGTAACAGTCCTACTAGGCCTTGTGGCATTCGGATCCTGCAAGTGCAATAACAGGAAGTAGAGGGAGAAGTGCAAGGGGAGGGCGCCAAGGGGCTGGGCAAGTGATAAGGGAGGGTCAGGAGGGTACGTGCTCAGGCAAGGGGATAGGGGTCAACTAGTGCGAGTGATGTGGACCAGACTAAGGGCTCTATCATGGGTTTGGTGGTATCCTGGCGCTAATTGCGTTACCGCAACTCAGTCCAGTGCAATTTGCTCTGTATCCTGAGTTGCGGGGGCGTGGTAAGACCTCGGGTTGGTGGGGCCTAGTACCGCTGGCAGTAATAGCGCCAGCGGTAATAGCACCGAAAAAGGCCTTAAAGCTGGTGCATTAACCTCCAGCCCCGGAAAATGGGATCGGGTGGAACGGTAAATGTGGTAGTAAAAGCGTTACCGCTGCATTTTCCTGCTCCGCCCAACTCATGTTGACCCCTTAAGTAGGCTAGTCGGGGAAGGGTGCCTGAGGGTAAGTGGGGGACTGGTCGAAGGAAGGCCTATCACAGTAAGGCTCATGAGGATACAGGCCACCAGACATGGAGGCTGGTGGAACTAGCAGGAGATGGGGAAGGAGGAGAAAAAGAAGGTCTTGAGAAGCTTCCAGAATTTAAGGAGATCTGGCTCAAGACGGAGAGGGGCAGGAAGGCCGTTCCAGAGGGAGAATCCTGCAGAAGAAAGAGATCTACCCCCAACTCTCTGCTTAGAGAAGTGCCTGACTTCCAGAGAGTTAGAGCTAGGAGACCAAAGAACTCTAACAGGGAGGTATTTAGGGAGAGAGAGTTGGATGTAGTGGGATCCCAGGCCCTAGAAAGCCTTGTAGATGATGCAGACGGTCTTGAATTCGATCCTTGCAGACACAGGGAGCCAGTGGAGAGGTTTTAGGGCTGGAGAGATGCAGTCCCTGGACTTGAGGCCAAGGATAAGTCTTGCAGCCCTATTCTGGATTAGTGGAAAAGGGTGGAGGGAGGAAAGTGGCAGATTAAGGAATAGGCTGTTGCAATAGTCAAGTCTAGAGAGAACCAGAGCTCTGGAGACATTGGGCCTCATTACAAGTTTGGCGGTAGCCTTGCTGGTAAAACCGTCAGGCTGCAGCCAAACTTGCAAATGTTTCCGCCACCTGCGAATGGGCAATTACCGGGTATTTATGGCCCGTTGGAGCCGGAAATTGCCCATTCGTGGGCGCTGGAAAATATTCTTCCCAATTCCCATTTGAGCCCCAGAAGGCTCAATGGTAATGGGGAGGTCGGATGCACCGGCACCATTCAGAATGGTGCCGGTGCATTCCACATGCTCTGCTCACGGGTGCCGGTACACCCGCCAGGCCAGTCCTGACAGGCAGGAAGGCACCTGCGAACGCACTTGTAGTTTGCCGGTCCGGTAACTACGGTACCGGCATGCTTACTGGCACCGTAGTTACCGGACTGGCAAACTTGTAATGCAGCTGATTGAGTTTCTGGGGGAACGTGAGGAAAGGGAGAATGCCTCAGAAGAGGTTAAGCTGAAAGTGAGATTTCTTATCAAGGAGAGAGAGGAGTCTGTTTTTTGCCCCCCAAGGAGGGCGGCCAGAGAGTAGGGGGCATGAAGGGGGCAGGTGTCCTAATGAGAAGGATCTCAGTCTTAATGGTATTAAGGTAGAGATTGCTAGAAGCACACCATTCCTGAATAGCAGTCAGCCAATCGGGAATGAGAGAGGAAGGCCAGGGGGAAGAGGAGGGATGCTTAAAGGAGAGCTGAGTGTCATCAGCATAGAAATGAAAATGAGGAGAGAAGGTGGAGATCAGGTTGGCGAGAGGGGCAAGGTAGATGTTGAAGAGTCACGGCGAGAGGATAGAACCCTGAGGGATGCTGCAGGTGGAGAGTGAGATAGAGGAGAGAAACAGGCCCAATTGCACTTGAGAGGGTCTATTCCAGAAGAAGGAGGTCAACCAATCCAGTGCCAGGTCAGTGATTCCTATGGTTTCACTGAGCCATTTTATGAGGGTGGAATGTTTGACCGTGTCAAAGGTGGAGGATTGATCGAGGAGGATGAGAACAGAGGGAGAGTTGGAATCAAGGTTTGATAGCAGGTCATTACAGGTGTTCAGGAGAGCTGTTTCCGTGCCTCTGACTGCTCTGAAGCCAGAATGATGTGCGTGAAGACAGTCAACAGATTCAGTGTGAAGAATTAGTTGGGAGATGACCAGTTTATCCAAGAGTTTGCCCAAGAAAGGGGTAGTGGAGATAGATGGGAAGTTGTCCGGGCAGGAAGGATCTTCAGGCAGGCTTTTTAGGAGAGGGTACACAAGGGAGTACGTGTTAGGTGACAGAAAGGAGCCAGTGGCAAAGGAATGGTTACAGAACTCCGCCAATGAGGGAGAGAGAGAAGCAATGTTGTCCTTGATAGTTCTAGAGGAGCAGGGGAGCACCTGTTTGGACGAGACTTTCATAGAGCAGATTGTCTTGGTGATCTCATCAGGTGCTATGCGTGTGAAGGTTAAGAAAAAGGAGGAAGGAGAGAGAAGGGCCAAGGGAGGCCAGGGTATGGGGATAGTGGGGCGGGAGAAGAGAGAGAGGACAGGATGTCCTGAGTTTTGGTAATGAAGTGGGTGGCCAAGCCGTGCAGAGGTAGAGACAGAAGTAGGATTGGCAAGTTTCTTGCAGATTTTGAAAAGTTCTGCTATGTTGTTTGTGGCCCCAGAGATGCGGGCTTGGATGTGGGCCCGATTCTTGGAGCAGATGGAAAGTCTGTATTGCCTTTGGAGCAGGCGACAGGCCGGTTTGTCAGAGGATGTGCTAGAAGCCAACCGTTTTCATGAGCGACTTTGCACTTGCGTTTAAGCAAGGCTCGGTTGGAATCATGCACGCTATTGCACTTGGAGGTGGGCTTCATGCAGATCCTCATGGCAGGGGCAAGGATATCAAGAGTGCTGGAGATGGGAAGGTGAACAGTCGCAAGGGAAGAGTCTGTGTGGGAGTCGATGGCAGGAGTGGGGGAGGAATGAAAGTGGTGGCAAAAGCAGCTACTGACACTTGCTTCATCAGTCGAATGATGGAGGAGACTGGCAGTGAAGGCAGAGGTTTAGTCGGGGAGCCAGGGAGCTCTAGATAGGAGGAAAGCATGGTGAGACCAGGAGAGAGAGGTGGTGATAGGGTTAGAGAGGGATATATCATCAGCGATGAGCGTATCCAGGGTGTGCCCGGCTGAGTGGCATGGACCAGAGGGAAGAATGGTGAGGGAAAGAGATGCGCAGAAGTTGCAGAAGGGTAGAGTGGCCGCATCAGAAGAGTCTAGGTGAATATTGAAGTCTCTAAGGAAGAGAAGCTTAGAGGTAGAGACAAGGCGAGGTCGACCCACTCCGAGAGAAAGAGGGGGTCGGCCCCGGGGTCCTGTAGAAGGTAGCAAGAGTGAGTGAGAGAGAAGGGAGACACAGAGTTTACAGAGAAGACATTCAAAGGTGTAGGATTGAGTGGGCATGGCAGGTGCAGGGAACCATTCAGGGAAGACAAGAGCCACTCCATCTCAAGACCGATTAGGCCTGTGTTTAGAGAGGATCTTGTAACCCTCAGGAATGAGAGTCCCGAAAGCAGTGACAGAGCTGGCATTGAACCATGTCTTAGTAAGAGCTAGGACGCCAAGGTCAAAGTCTTCAAGGAGGTGACAGCTGACAGAGGAATGTTTTACAGCAGAGAGAGAATTGAGGGTAGCAAGGTGAAGCTGGTTGCCATCTTTAATGGTCTTCTGAGGCAGGGTCGGGGTACATCTGTCAGTGGGGGCAAAGGGGCCCGGGAGTGGCAGAAAGGGGAGTGGTAGGAGGGAGGAAGTTAATGAGAGGGAAGACACCTGTCAAGAAGGAGGAGGTTGGGCTGGGAGCCCTGGGCCATGATAGTCCCATTCTTGTAGACATTAATGATGCATCTGGATGATGAGAAGTGATGAGAAATGAACTTAGGAATCCCCCTAATTGTACTCACTTAATTCAATTGCATAAAAGCTTATCCAATTATTTGGTCTGGTCTATACATAACTGTAAAGACTGGAGGTGGGTGTCTGTACTTCCGCTCTCTATATGGTAGAGGAGAGGCACAGAGGACCCCAGCCAAGATTCTCTATTATTGGTAACGTAGTCGAGCAATCAAGGCCTAGCTCCTCAGGAGGTGATGCAGGCTGGTTCTTAAGTACAGTGTAGTCCCCGAACCCCCACAAAGGAATGTCCACACACTGTATTACTGAAAACACAGTCTTTATATAATTAATATTCAAAGGTATGTACACTATCACAATAACGCACTTTGTACTCGGAAATCAACAATGATAAATATATACAATTCTAAAGTGGTACCACCAATGTTATCGAATCTCATTAAAGTGCATCAACTGTACGGTTAAAATGTCACACAGATCAATAACGAGGAAACCAAAAATAGAGATAGGAAGGAACGTAAGATGGTTGAAACAATAGGCAGATTGCTGGCCTATACCGATAGACACAGTTCTGTATGGAGGTCCCCCCACCTGTGCAACCTGTGAGATAAAGATATATAGCACAAGCCCAGTCCATATATTGTTCAATAGCCTTATTTCCTCCTATTAAGGTTTTACCCCCCCAATGTACCTGGTGGAGTAGAGTTCTTCGAAGACGGGTTGAAGGATCCTTCTTGAGTGACTCCCTTTAAAGCAGGAGCCACGGATCGTCGAGAGGCATCGAAGATGGTGAACTTGTCGTCGATGGCGGCGATGAGAAGTTCAAGGGTGCCAAGACCCCGATGTCGATCCAGGTGGTGCTCGTCAGCGACGTCCTGCGAGGATGAGGTATGTGGGGCACCTCGGCGACGGATTGTTCCGGACCGCAAAGAGTTTCGGAAGAACTGTGGCTCAACAAGGGCGTTGAGTCGTCGAAGTCTTTGTGGCCTTCAGGTGGCGGGAAACCCACCGGTGGATTCTCCTCGGCGCGTTGGTCGTCCTCGACTTTCTCCAGCGGGACAAAGCTGTCGACATTGCGGACAAGGGAGTCCTTGGATTCAAATGTTCTTAGGCAAAGGAGCGGGCGGCTCCGGTCGTCGGCGGCACGGCGTCAAGTGGTCCCCACGGCTGGGCAACTCAACTTCGACGGGCCTCCAGGGGTTAAACAAACCTGTGAACCCTGGTCGACGGCAATGAGTTCTCCTCAGCGGTCGCTTCTCGGGTCAGCAGCCTTTCGAGGGTCTGACTGTAACGCTCACCTGATTCCCACGGAGGCGCGGGTCTTGGCAGGAAGCTGTCTGTGACTCGAAAAGTGATGTGCAGGACTCGATTGGCTTCTGGGGTCGAACCTCTTCGCACTGTGTATCGGACTCGAAGAGTGAGGTTTCTGCAGGTGAAAGAATATGGGGGTTAATGGTCTGGGTTGTTGAATGTCCCTCTCTCTCTCTCTCTCTTCCCAGCTTTTTCGTAGAGCCCCCAGGTCAACGTGCTCACCTTATATAGGTGAATGCTGGGCTCTCCATCTGCGTCTGGTGCAGGGTGCCGTTGCCAGTTCCTTCACTGGTGAAACACAGGCCTCTTGAATTCAGGGGATGGTTACCGTCGTTATCTGCACGAGCGGTGAGTTTCTGGACACCTTTTGTCTTTATAGTCTTTACCTGCGTGGCACGTTTATATGCAGACTCTGTCTAATGCTTTTCCCTTATGTATTGCAGGGCTCTTGAGATGAAAGATGAAGTGAAGCGCCTGGAAGTTCGTAAGTATGGCAAGCGCTCTAACTGTCTCTTTCCTTGCAGCTTAGTTCGTGTTAAAGAGACGCCGGAGTATTCGCAGGCGTTTTATTGCGACGAGCGTGATGGACGTAAGTAAATACCTGCTTAATGTCTTTTCTTTTGCCTTTCAGATGTTGGGTTGCAGGGCCGGAGTCCGCGGAATGCCAGTAAGTTGTTAACGATACTTTGTCTTCACAGGCGGCGATGCAGAACGAAGAAATCCGGAATTCACAGCGTGCCGGTAAGTATGGCAATGCTTTTGTTTTTGCAGGTGGAGATGCGGCGTGAAGAAACGGCCGCTGCCGATGGATCAGGTAAGTAAGCACTGCGTGTAAAGTTCGCGTTGCTAACCTGTTGTTTCTGTTCTTTGCAGGTGCTGATGATGTCTGGATACTGAAATGGTAAGTAGGATTCTTGCAGGTCCAGGATCGGAAGAAGAAAGGCCGGAGCAGACTCGGTGAGCGTTCTGCTGCAGATGCAGAATAACGCGAAGCACGCTTCATCTATCGGGTGTGGTTTAAATATCCTTGGAGTGATGAGGCGTCTTCTTCCACAGCCCCGCCTAGGTAAGAAAAGAGTTCCAGTTTCCAGAAGAGTTCCAGTGCTGTATCCAGGGAGTGGAGCTGCCCCACCCAGGTAAGAAAGTAGTTCCTGTTCTCAGATGGCTTCTAAGTGGCTGGTAAGTAAGCAGCATGGTCTGCTGCAGGTAAGTCCACCCAAGCATCTTCACACCTATTATGAGCCCGGCGCTTCCAGTGCTGGGACCAATGGTTTTGATGAGCCTGGTGCCACCGGCGCCAGGACAAGGTCCAAAAGGTCCCAGTGGGGACCGGCTGGTGCTTAGGATTAGGGTTAGGGGCCTGCTTCCAAGGACGTTGGGCTGGTCCTGGCTCCTTGGAAGCAGTGATCATGACAGTACCCCCCCTCAAGGCCCCTCCTAAGCGTGTCTTCTCCGGGGGTTTTGGCTTGTCGGGGTGATTCAGATGGAATTTCTTGACCAGACGAGGTGCGTGGACATATTCTGAAGGTTCCCAAGACCTTTCCTGGGGGCCGTAACCTTTCCAATCAACCAGATAATATAACTTAGATTTGTAGATCTTGGAGTGTAGGATGTTCTTAACTTCGAATTCAAGTTCTCCATCTACTAAAACCGGTTCTGGGAATTCAGTCAATCGGGTTTCTGGTTGTACTGGTTTTAATAAGGAGACATGGAATACTGGGTGTATTTTCATATGCGTAGGTAACTCCAATTTGACAGCCACCGGATTAATTATGGCAGATATGAGATAGGGTCCAAGGTATCTCGGGATGAAGGTGCGGGGTCCCTTTAGAGGCAGGTGCTTAGTGGATAGCCAGACCTGCTCTCCTACAGCGTAGTGAGGAGCCTCTTTACGGTGTCGATCTGCTCCTCTTTTGAATTGAGCTTTAGCTCTTTGCAGATGGGCCGAGGCTTCCTTAAAAGCACGGGTGATCTCCGAGTGCAAGTGATCCACAGCAGGTGCTTCGAATTCTCGGGGAGGATCCAGGTTAGAGGTTCTAGGAAGGTGTCCGTATAGTAGGAAGAAGGGAGTCTTCCCTGTTCCAGAATGAATCGAATTATTGTAAGCGTATTCAGCGATCCAAAGAATATCCTTCCAGGGGTTTTCAGTTTGTTGGAGCATGCAACGTAGATATTGCTCTAGAGTTTAATTTGTCCTTTCGGTTTGTCCGTCAGTTTGGGGATGGTGACTAGTTGAAAGTCTTACATCAATTTGGGCTAGACGACAGCAACTGCGCCAGAAGTGAGAGATGAATTGACTTCCCCTATCGGAGACTAAAACCGAGGGAAAACCGTGTAGCCGAACGATGTTTTCTAAGAATTCTCGGGCCAATACTGAGGCTGATGGTAGACCCTTCAGGGGAATGAAGTGAGCCATCTTGGAGAATAGATCCACGACTACTAAAATGGTAGTATACCCCGAGCATGGGGGTAAGTCCGTGATGAAATCCATGGACAGGGTATGCCATGCACAGGGAGGGATGTCTAGTGGCTGTAATAGGCCGGCTAGTTTCTCCTTCTGACTTTTATTCTGGGCACACACACCACAGGAGATTACAAAGTCTCTAATATCCTTTTTCCATGACGGCCACCAGAAATGTCTTTTAATCTTTTCCATGGTTTTGGTAATGCCAGGGTGACCCTCCATTAGAGAGTCGTGATAACAGGAGATTACTTGTTTTTGTATTTTCTCACAGGGTAAATGCAATCGTCCTCGGAAATATGGTAGGTCTTGATCCACTGAGAATTCTTTCCCCTTTAATTGCCAATCTTGCAAATCGCCCGGAGTTAGGAGTGATTTAACCATGGTCTTGATGTCTTCAAAAGATTGAGCGCTGACCAAACCCAAAATTCTTTGTTCTGGGATTATGGGTATTGGTTCTGGATTGGTCAAGTGTTCATCTACTCCCATCCGGGAGAGAGCATCTGCTTTTCCGTTCTTACTGCCTGGTCGATAAGTAATTATAAAGTCAAATTCTGCTAGAAACAGAGCCCAGCGAAGCTGTCTGGAAGACTGAGCTTTGGCTGTCTTTAGATATTGTAAATTGCGGTGATCAGTCATTACGGTGACTGTGTGTCTGGCTCCTAGAAGATAATGCCGCCAGGCTTTAAAGGCCGATCTGATGGCCAAAAGTTCCTTGTCTGTAATTGAATAGTTGATCTCGGGAGGCGAAAACTTGCGGGACCAAAAGGCAACAGGATGTAGTTGGTGTGTGACCGGATCTCTTTGTGATAAAACTGCCCCCATAGCAAGACTAGAAGCATCCGTTTCCACGATGTAGGGGAGTTCTGGGTGAGGATGTTTTAAAACAGGTGCAGAAATGAATTTAGCTTTTAAGTCCTGAAAAGCTTGTTCTGCTTCAGAAGACCACTCAAAACGTTTGTTCTTTTTCAACAGAGCGGTGATGGGCTGGACTATCCGAGAAAATTCAGGAATGAATCTGCGGTAAAAGTTAGCGAACCCTAACATGCTTTGAACTCCTTTTACAGAGGTTGGTGATGGCCACTTGATGATTGCATCAACTTTCTTTGAATCCATATGGACTCCGTTAGGTGACAATATGAATCCCAGGAACTCGACTTCCGTTACGTTGAAAACGCATTTCTCAAGCTTAGCAAAAAGATTATGTTGACGCAATCTCTCGAGAACCTTTTTAAAGTGTCTCTGATGTTCCTCTTCAGATGATGAATAGACGAGGATGTCATCAATGTAGACAACAACACACACGTCTATGAGTTCTCTAAGGACATCGTTCATAAAATACTGGAAAGCAGCAGGAGCATTACACAGTCCAAAGGGCATCACTTGATATTCGAATAGCCTGTACTTGGTGCGGAAGGCCGTTTTCCATTCATCACCCTCTTTTATCCGTACCAAGTGGTAGGCTCCTCTGAGATCCAACTTTGTGTATATACATGCATCTTTGACTTGATCCAGGAGTTCAGGGATCAAAGGTAACGGGTATCTGTTTTAAACGGTGATCTGATTAGGGCGCGGTAATCTATGCAAGTCCTAAGGTCTCCTTCCTTTTTCGGCACGAAGAACAAAGCCGATGAAGTTGGAGATTTTGAAGGACGGATAAACCCGTTAGCTAGGTATTGGTCTAGGTATTGTCTGAGGTGAAGGTTCTCTGGCTCGGTGAGGGCATAAATCCTGCTGCAACGAGGAGTTGTTCCAGGTATCAGATCTATTTGACAGTCGTAAGACCTATGAGGAGGCAGGGTGTTGGCTTGATCCTTCCGGAAGACGTCTTGGAATTCCTGGTATTCGGGAGGTAATTTTGGCACCTCCTCAGAAGAGATTGCCGCCAGTGAAACATCAGGCCGAGGATAACAAGTGGTAAAACACTCTGGAAACTGAACCGTCTTTGCTCGCCAATCGATCTGAGGATTGTGCTTCTCTAACCAAGGGATTCCCAAAATGATCTGGAACTGAGGGGCCTTGATTACATCGAACACGATTCTCTCCCGGTGTCCATCTTGACTCACTAGCGTCACTTCTTGGGTGGCATGCGTTACTGGTCCGGAGGCTATCTCCGTGCCATCCACAGTAGTGATGACGTCTTTCACTGCCTTAGGGACAAGGGGTAGATTCATCCTTGATACCATTTCACGGTCCACATAGTTACCGATTGCTCCGCTGTCAATGTAAGCTTCAATTGCATGCAAACGATCCGGACGTTCAGGACTAATGAGGACCATGGGTATCACGAAATGCGAGGTCACGGGACAGATCTTAACGCTCGGCAAGAGGACCTCTACTCTTGTCGGGCGAGGTCGTTTCCCTGCTCAGAATTTGTGGTACAGGTATCCGCGGCTCCTACAGTCTTCTTAGCTGGTTTCACTGGACAGTCCCGAAGAAAGTGTCCTGAGTTTCCGCAATAGAGGCATAATTGCAGCTGCCTTCTTCTTTCCCGCTCTTTCTGGGTTAAAGGTCCTTTCATGCCCCCTATTTGCATGGGTTCCACAGTGTCAGCTCCCTTATTCGAGGTCTGTGGTTTAGAAAACACTCGGGTATCAAATCTGGAACGATCTGCCTTCCTGTTCTGTAGTCTATGGTCCAATTGGACAACTAAGTCAATATAGTCAGAACATTCTTGTGGAGGATTCACAACTTGCGCTAACACATCTTTGAGCTCTCCACGCAGGCCTCTGTAGAAAAGCGTTATTCTCTTGTCCTCGGGCCATTGTGTTTCCACTATGAGTCTATTGAAGGAGGCTATATAAGTCAAGAGGTCTTGATTACCCTGTCGTAATGAGAGAAGTTCATTGTCCAAGGCCTGCCCTTGTGCATGTCTTGCGAACAGTTTCTCCATGCTGGACTGGAAGGCCTGAAAATCATGTAAAACCGGATCATCCTGGGTGACTAAAGGGATCGACCAATCTGCGGCGCTGCCACTGAGATAAGAAAGCACGAAAGCCACCTTGGTCTGGTCTGTTGGGAATGCAGCTGGTCGACATAAGAAGTGTAGGCGGCACTGATTGATGAACACTGCGAATTTCTTTGGATCACCAGAAAAGCGTTCGGGCGGAGCCAAGGGAACATTACCGGGCAGATTGATTTGCACTGGATTTGAAGATGATGCAGAGGATAACTTCCTCCTGGAACAGGCAAAGGTGTCTGTCCTGCCTGCGTTTGTAACAACTGCCTAGCAAGGTCCTCTGTTCGCTCCTTGGAAATTATCAGTTCTCTTCTTAGAGAGTTCGTTTCCTGACGAGCTGCATGTACTTCTGCTCTTAATTCCCCGAGCAACTGGGCTAGTTGATCAGTGTCTGAGGTTTCCATTGCGCCTGGGTAGGAGTTTTGTGGTGGGCTTCGCGTTCTGTAACGCTCACCTGATTCCCACGGAGGCGCGGGTCTTGGCAGGAAGCTGTCTGTGACTCGAAAAGTGATGTGCAGGACTCGATTGGCTTCTGGGGTCGAACCTCTTCGCACTGTGTGTCGGACTCGAAGAGTGAGGTTTCTGCAGGTGAAAGAATATGGGGGTTAATGGTCTGGGTTGTTGAATGTCCCTCTCTCTCTCTCTCTTCCCAGCTTTTTCGTAGAGCCCCCAGGTCAACGTGCTCACCTTATATAGGTGAATGCTGGGCTCTCCATCTGCGTCTGGTGCAGGGTGCCGTTGCCAGTTCCTTCACTGGTGAAACACAGGCCTCTTGAATTCAGAGGATGGTTACCGTCGTTATCTGCACGAGCGGTGAGTTTCTGGACACCTTTTGTCTTTATAGTCTTTACCTGCGTGGCACGTTTATATGCAGACTCTGTCTAATGCTTTTCCCTTATGTATTGCAGGGCTCTTGAGATGAAAGATGAAGTGAAGCGCCTGGAAGTTCGTAAGTATGGCAAGCGCTCTAACTGTCTCTTTCCTTGCAGCTTAGTTCGTGTTAAAGAGACGCCGGAGTATTCGCAGGCGTTTTATTGCGACGAGCGTGATGGACGTAAGTAAATACCTGCTTAATGTCTTTTCTTTTGCCTTTCAGATGTTGGGTTGCAGGGCCGGAGTCCGCGGAATGCCAGTAAGTTGTTAACGATACTTTGTCTTCACAGGCGGCGATGCAGAACGAAGAAATCCGGAATTCACAGTATGCCGGTAAGTATGGCAATGCTTTTGTTTTTGCAGGTGGAGATGCGGCGTGAAGAAACGGCCGCAGCCGATGGATCAGGTAAGTAAGCACTGCGTGTAAAGTTCGCGTTGCTAACCTGTTGTTTCTGTTCTTTGCAGGTGCTGATGATGTCTGGATACTGAAATGGTAAGTAGGATTCTTGCAGGTCCAGGATCGGAAGAAGAAAGGCCGGAGGAGACTCGGTGAGCGTTCTGCTGCAGATGCAGAATAACGCGAAGCACGCTTCATCTATCGGGTGTGGTTTAAATAGCCTTGGAGTGATGAGGCGTCTTCTTCCACGGCCCCGCCTAGGTAAGAAAAGAGTTCCAGTTTCCAGAAGAGTTCCAGTGCTGTATCCAGGGAGTGGAGCTCCCCCACCCAGGTAAGAAAGTAGTTCCTGTTCTCAGATGGCTTCTAAGTGGCTGGTAAGTAAGCAGCATGGTCTGCTGCAGGTAAGTCCACCCAAGCATCTTCACACCTATTATGAGCCCGGCGCTTCCAGTGCCGGGACCAATGGTTTTGATGAGCCTGGTGCCACCGGCGCCAGGACAAGGTCCAAAAGGTCCCAGTGAGGACCGGCTGTTGCTTAGAATTAGGGTTAGGGGCCTGCTTCCAAGGACGTTGGGCTGGTCCTGGCTCCTTGGAAGCAGTGATCATGACACTGACTTCCAGGGAGCTTCGGCGAAGGTTAGCGGTGCTCGATGGTCCCTCGGAGCACGGGAAGAGGGCGCCTTACCAGGTCCTCTCTCGGATCAGTCCTTGACGAGTTCAGCAGCTTTCAGATCAGGTCGAAGCAAATGCAACAGCAAGTCTTCGTCTTCCAGCTGGGCGTTGAGGATCAGCAGTTCCAGTTACTCTTAAAGTGTAGACACAGCTTCTGAACGCTTCTGAACAATTTCCAGTGGTGAGAGGTCCCCAGATATACTATCTTATCTCTCATCCACACTGCTGGGTCACTCTCAGCAGCCAATCATACAGAAGGGCATTCATGCAGTCAGTCAGCCAATCAGGCACACATTGCATTCAGGCCATCCTCCTCCCTCTCAGACACTCACAACAAGGAATGTGGATTGGGACAAGTACCCAGCCATTCAACACTACACACTGCATTCAGGCCAGTTTCGGGCAGGGCTGTCTCAGTCTTTGTCTCTCATACCAGAAACCAGACAGCCACAACAAGAAGTGCCTATTGGTCACACACTCCATTCACCCAGGTCCCACCCACAGGGCATACCCACAACATACAGTCACTGGGAAGGCTCCAGTCAGTCTGGAATGGACTTCACTACAACACCATATATGGAACTTCCACCCAACAGCCAGTCAGGGGGAAGGGACAGAGTCAGGGCTTCCCAGGACTTTGGGAAAACATGGTAATAGGTAATAGAAAGCAAGAGGCCACAGGGGCCATCTTGTTTTCCATCAGGAATCAACTGATTCCAATGGCAGGGCCTGGGTATCCCAAAATGGAGGATACTCAGCGCACCTGTCAAATTCAGCATGGAGCTGCCACCAGCCATGCCCTGCTCTGCGGGCCACCCACAGGTGCCCAAAAACATACACTAGGGGCACAGGATTGTACCCCCACCCATGGGTGCCATAAGGGTATCGCACGGGTCTGTTCACCAAACCAAAAGAGAGAGAGCTGCACCGCCAGGAGTCCCACATGAACTCCTGTGTGGAAAACACAACAGAACACACGATAAAAAGGCAGTTAAGGACAAGGATACGGAGGCCCTGTCCCTCCGATGCATTTCCAGCATCACAGTGGCCCCCCCAGACTGAGGTGGAGCGTGCCTAATCTCCCACGGGATAGACATCCTCATCCAGACGGTCAACATACCTTCTGGAAAGGCCATCTGCATTATTGTGACTCTTCCCTGGTCTGTGCTCTATGGTGAAGTCTAGCCCTTGCAGGCTAATGGACCACCTGAGCAGTTTCGGGTTTTCACTCTTCATCTGCATAAGCCACTTCAGGGGCTTATGATCTGTTTGGACCTTGAAGGTAGACCCCGTAAGGTAGGGCCTAAAACGCCTAAAGCTCCAAACTATACTGAAACACTCCTTCTCAACAGTAGCCCACCTAAGTCCTCTACCCTTAAGTTGTCTACTGATGAAGATGATAGGATGTTCCCTCCCTTTGTCATCTAACTGGGACAAGACAGCTCCAATTCCGGTGTCGCAGGCATCCGTCTGGACGATAAAGGGTCGCTTGTGGTCAGGCACACACAACACAGGTGCCCTACACAGACTTTCTTTCAAGCCATCAAAGGCCCTCTGACAGTCTTCAGTCCACTTAACCTGCCTAGGTTGTTTGGGGGAAGTCAGAGCTGTCAGTGGTGCAGCTATGGTTCCATAGTCCATCATGAAATTGCGATAATACCCAGTGAGGCCCAAAAAGGCTCTCACCTGGGTTTGAGTAGTGGGAGTCTCCCAGTCCTGTACATCCTGTACCTTACTGGAGAGAGGTTGGATTTGACCCCCTCCTACCTCATGACCAAGATATGTGACTTTCCCCTGAGCTATCTGGCACTTGGTGGCCTTGATAGTGAGGTTAGCCCTTTTCAAGGCCTGCAACACCTTACCCAGCTGTGTCAAATGCTCTTCCCAAGTGGAACTGTAGACGGCAATGTCGTCTAAATAAGCCACACAAAAGGCTTCCAGCCCACTGAGAGCATGATTGACCAATCTCTGGAAGGTGGCAGGGGCATTCTTCAACCCAAAAGGCATGACCTTAAACTGGTAGAGTCCCTCTGGTATTGAGAACGCCGTATTTTCCTTGGCATGGTCCGTCAGAGCTATTTGCCAATAGCCTGAGGTGAGGTCAAAGGTGCTCACAAATTTGGCAGCACCTATGGTGTCCACGAGCTCATCAGCCCGGGGCAATGGGTGCGCGTCAGTTTTGGTGACGGCATTGACTCCTCGGTAGTCCACACAGAACCTCCAATCCTTGGTACCTGCCTGGGAACTTGCCTTGGGGACAAGGACCACGGGACTGGACCAGGGACTGGTTGAGGGTTCAATAAGACCCAGATCCAACATCTTGGCGACCTCAGCCTGGATGTGGTTCTTAACCGTATCTGACATACGGTAGCTCCTGCTCTTGACAGGCACGCTGTCACCAGTGTCAATCTCGTGCTTACACCACGGTGTAAGGCCTGGCGTCAGCGAAAACAGAGAGGCATACTGCTGGAGCAAAGCCCTGCAGGCCCTCCGCTGCTCTGTTGTCAAATCTGGAGAGAGATGCACTCCCTCCACTGAGCCATCCTGAGGGTTGCTATACAGCAAATCAGGAAGGGGCTCACTCTCATCCTCTTCTTGCTCTAAAGCCAGCAAGAGACATGAGACTTCGGCCCGCCTGTGGAAAGGCTTGAGCCTATTAACATGGAATACCTGAGGGGCTACCCCTGAGATTCCCATGTCAACCAGATAATTGACCTCGCCCATCTTGGGGATTATCCTGAAGGGTCCAGTCCATTTATCTGCCAATGCCCGAGGCTTGGTAGGCTCCATCACGAGGACCTCCTGTCCCGGAGTCCAATCCACTTGCGATGCTTTAATGTCATGCCAGTATTTGTTCAATTCCTGGCTGGCCTTGAGATTCGCTGTTGCCTGACCCATCATCTGTGTCATCCTCCGTCTGAGGCCTAACACATAGTCCCCCACTTGCTTGGCGGGACCAGGAGGGGTGGCTTCCAAACCTTCTCTGATCAAGGCAAGGGGCCCCCTCACGGGATGTCCAAAGAGCAACTCAAAGGGGCTGAAACCAACACCCTCTTGAGGCACCTCTCTGTGAGCAAACAGCAGGCATGGCAGGAGGAGATCCCATTTCCTCCAAAGCACCTATCATGCCCTTGAGAGTTTTATTAAATCTCTCAACCAGACCATTGGTCTGGGGATGGTAAGAGGTGGAGAACTTGTAGGTTACTCCGCACTCTTTCCACATGGTCTTCATGTAACTAGACATGAAGTTGGATCCTCTGTCAGAGACAACCTCCTTGGGGAATCCAACATGGGTAAAAATGCCCAGGAGAGCCCTGGCAACCACCTTGGCAGTTACAGTCCGAAGGGGTATAGCCTCAGGGTACCTGGTGGCATGATCTACCAAAACCAGGATGAACCGATGTCCACCTGAAGTGGGAAGGTCCAGGGGACCGACAATGTTGATGCCCACCCTCTCAAATGGTGTGCCAACCACTGGCAATGGCTGCAGTGGGGCAATGACACTGCCTCCAGTCTTGCCAGACAACTGACAAGTTGGGCAGGTCCTGCAGTGGGACTCTACTTCTACTCCAATCCGAGGCCAGTAGAAATGGGCAGAGAGCCTCTGCTTAGTCTTCTTGGTACCAAGATGACCAGCCAAGGGCACCTCATGCGCCAACTGCAGTAGGAAGGGCCGGTAAACCTGGGGTACCACCAACCTCTTGAGGGCACCAGGTTCAGGCTTAGTGGGCTCACTAACAAGGAGCTCACCCTCCCAATAAATCTAGAATGTCCTAGGCACTTCTCCTTGTGCCTGGGACAGGGCCTGTTTCCTCAGACCCTCGAGAGAGGGACACTCTCTCTGTCCTTTACAAAAGTCTGCCCGGGAGGGTCCCCCTTCAGCTAACAAGCATTGAAGATCGGTATGATCCTCCGGGTTGAGAACCTCTCCCACAGGAGAGTCTTCTGGCTCTTTTCCCACAGGAGTTGAGACGGGGTTTACCACTGGACCCAGCCCGTCCGGAGCATGGATCCCAATGGGTGCTGTCAGAACAGCAGGAAGAGAAGGAGCTCCCTCCACAGAGGTGGCCTTCTGGTTCTTCCTTCGTCTTGCCTTAGGCCGCGCCTTTGGCTCGGGTACCTGACTCACAGCCAGACCCGGGGTCACCTGTGACCTAGTGATGGCAGCAGCAGTCATGGGAAGACCATCCGAGATCAATCCCAACTCTACTAGATCATTACCTAACAGAATGTTAGCAGGGACATTGTCCTGAACCAGGACAGGAAGCTTTGCTGTTTTGTCTCCAATTACGAGTGTGACTAAGGCTACAGGTGATAATTTGGGAGGCCCACCAGCTAACCTGGTGGTTCTCAGAGGAGCACTTACATAGTCCTCTGGCTTGAGCAGGGTCCTGTCCACCACTGTCATGCTTGCCCCAGTGTCTCTCAAACCAGTAGAAGGCTGGCCATTCAGGAGGACACTTCTCAAAAATCTATGGGTGTTCTGTGGGATAGTCGCCAGTATTTCCGCGTACTGGTCCCAGGCCCCAAGGGACACTAAGGAAATCTCTACAGGAGCACCAAATGTGATCCCTGTAGAGGAGAGGAGGACAGTGGCCTCCACCTCAGACTTGGGGTAAGGGTAGGTCAGGCTGACAGCCTGTACCCCAAGTGCCTTACCTTTACACTTGGAGTCACCCCTCTTGTGATCCAGAGCCCCACAATCCCAACAAGTGCCGGGAGTGCGGGGTACAGTACTGGAACCACTGGGAGCCTGCTTTGCAGCAGGTGGACCACTACTCTTATTCCCACCCACAGATGACTTATCCCCACTAGATATTTGGTTCTTTGGATAGGAGGGTTTAGGTTTACCCAACTGTGACTGCTTTTGGGACTCCTCAGCTTCCTGAGAGGCCCCCTTTTCTTTGTCCTTGTCCTTCCCACTGGAGTCCTTAGGGGACACCCGGTGGGAGACCCACTTGTCAGCCAGCCTAGCCAGCTTAAAGGGATCCAAAATGTTCTAATCAGCAACATACTGACGCAGCTCGGTGAACAGGCTTCAGAAAAATGCTCAAAAAACAATAGGTGGGACAAATCAGCAAACGTTTTCACCTTGTAACCATCAATCCACCCCATCATGTTCATGTTCGCAGCACTCACCCAGTCAACCCAACCCATTCTCTCTTTTCTTAAAATCCCTGAACCTTTTAAGGTATTGGGTAGGTGTCTTGCCAAATTTGGCAATTAAAGCAGACTTCATACACTCATACTGACCCCTGTCTTCCACACTCAGCTTCAGAATATAGTCATACCCAGTCTGAGACACTCTGCTTAACAAACACTTAGCCCAATCTCTTTTTGTCAACATCAATTGCACAAGCCATTTCAAACGCTTCAATCCATTGGAGGATATCAGAACCCTCCACAAATACACCAACCAAATCTTTTATAAATTTAGTTGCTGGGGACCTGACACTCTCACTGGGTTTCGCTGAAGTCTCCACTCTAGCTTTCTCTAGCTGGATTCTCTGACATTCAGTGTCCTGGTTCTTGAGTTCAAGGTCCTTATTTTTGAGTTCAAGATCCCCCTTCTTGAGCTCCACTTGTTGAGCCAACTCCTCCTTCTTAAACTCAGCATCTATTTCCAACTTGCGATATTCAAAGGCCAATTTCAAGCTCCAAGGAATTGCTGGGGTTCGGAACAGAGGCAGCAGGAATGGTGGCATTCCCAGAAACAGATTCAGTAGAGCCCCCAGGGGCAGGGTCTTCATTGGTTGCATTCCCCCCCTCAACAAGAGTTTCACCATCGGTCTGGTAGTCCACCAGGGCAGCTATCAGCTCAGCCCTAGACTTATCCACAAAGTCTATCTCCCTGGCTTCAAAAGCACTCTGGAGAGCCTTCAAGCTCATCCTAGTCAATTTACCATTTTCAATAGACTCCATTGCTTGTAATGCAGTTATTTTGTACAAAACCAAACCTTAATGTAATAAAGTGCAGATATTTTGTAAGTGGCAAGGTTATACACTGATTCTTAAAACCATAAGCATCCCACCGCTGCCACCAGTGTAAAGACTGGAGGGGGGGTGTCCATACTTCCGCTCTCTATATGGTAGTGGAGAGGCACAGAGGACCCAGCCAAGATTCTCTATTATTGGTAACATAGTCGAGCTATCAAGGCCTAGCTTCTCAGGAGGTGATGCAGGCTGGTTCTTAAGTACAGTGTAGTCCCCGAACCCCCACAAAGGAATGTCCACACACTGTATTACTGAAAACACAGTCTTTATATAATATATATTCAAAGGTATGTACACTATCACAATAACGCACTTTGTACTCGGAAATCAACAATGATAAATATATACAATTCTAAAGTGGTACCACCAATGTTATCGAATCTCATTAAAGTGCATCAACTGTACGGTTAAAATGTCACACAGCTAAATAACGAGGAAACCAGCAATAGAGACAGGATGGAACGTAAGATGGTTGAAACAATAGGCAGATTGCTGGCCTATACCGATAGACACAGTTCTGTGTGGAGATCCCCCCAACTGGGCATCCTGTAAAATAAAGATATATAGCACAAGCCCAGTCCATATATTGTTCAATAGCCTTATTTCCTCCTATTAAGGTTTTACCCCCCCAATGTACCTGGTGGAGTAGAGTTCTTCAAAGACGCGTCGAAGGATCCTTCTTGAGTGACTCCCTTTAAAGCAGGAGCCACGGATCGTCGAGAGGCATCGAAGATGGTGAACTTGTCGTCGAAGGCGGCGATGAGAAGTTCAAGGGTGCTGAGACCCCGATGTCGATCCAGGCGGTGCTCGTCAGCGACGTCCTGCGACGATGAGGTGTGCGGGGCACCTCGGCGACGGATTGTTCCGGACCGCAAAGAGTTTCGGAGGAACTGTGGCCCAACAAGGGCGTCGGGTCATTGAAGTCTTTGTGGTCTTCAGGTGGCGGGAAACCCATCGGTGTATTCTCCTCGGCGCGTTGGTCGTCCTCGACTTTCTCGGCGGGACAAAGCGGTCGACGTTGCGGACAAGGGAGTCCTTGGATTCAAATGTTCTGAGGCAAAGGAGCGGGCGGCTCCGTTCGTCGGCGGCACGGCATCAAGTGGTCGCCACGGCTGGGCAACTCAACTTCGACGGGCCTCCAGGCGTTACACAAACCTGCGAACCCTGGTCGACGGCAATAGACTTCGACAGCGCCGAAATCCGGCTGCTTTGCTTCGTTCTCCTCAGCGGTCCCATCTCGGGCCGGCAGCCTTTCGAGGGTCTGACTTCCAGGGAGCTTTGCGAAGGTTAGCGGTGCTCGGTGGTCCCTCGGAGCACGGGAAGAGGGCGCCTTACCAGGTCCTCTCTCGGATCAGTCCTTGACGAGTTTGACAGCTTTCAGATCAGGTCGAAGCAAATGCAACAGCAAGTCTTCGTCTTTCAGCTGGCCGTTCGAGGATCAGCAGTTCCAGTTACTCTTAAAGTGTAGACACAGCTTCTGAACGATTCTGAACAATTTCCAGTGGCGAGAGGTCCCCAGATATACTATCTTGTCTCTCATCCACACTGCTGGGTCACTCTCAGCAGCCAGTCATACAGAAGGGCATTCAGGCAGTCAGTCAGCCAATCAGGCACACAGTGCATTAAAGCCATCCTCCTCCCTCTCAGACACTCACAACAAGGAATGTGGATTGGGACAAGTACCCAGTCATTCAACACTACACACTGCATTCAGGCCAGTTCCGGGCAGGGCTGTCTCAGTCTTTGTCTCTCATACCAGAAACCAGACAGCCACAACAAGAAGTGCATATTGGTCACACACTCCATTCACCCAGGTCCCACCCACAGGGCGTACCCACAACATACAGTCACTGGGAAGGCTCCATTCAGTCTGTACTGGCCTTCACAACAACACCATATATGGAACTTCCACCCAACAGCCAGTCAGGGGGAAGGGACAGAGTCAGGGCTTCCCAGGACTTTGGGAAAACATGGTAATAGGTAATAGAAAGCAAGAGGCCACAGGGGCCATCTTGTTTTCCATCAGGAATCGACTGATTCCAATGGCAGGGCCTGGGTATCCCAAAATGGAGGATACTCAGCGCACCTGTCAAATTTAGCATGTAGCTGCCACCAGCCCATACCCTGCTCTGCGAGCCACCCACAGGTGCCCAAAAACAAACACTAGAGGCACAGGGTTGTACCACCCATGGGTGCCATAAGGGTATCCCACCGGTCTGTTCACCAAACCAAAAGAGAGAGAGCTGCACCGCCAGGAGTCCCACGTGAACTCCTGCGTGGAAAACACGACAGAACACATGATAAAAAGGCAGTAAAGGACAAGGATATGGAGGCCCTGTCCCTCCGATGCATTTCCAGCATCACAATAACCATAAATGAGTCCTGATTAAAACGTATTTCATCTGAGATAGATTGCTGCTAAATGGCGAGGGCCACTAGCAAATGATGGCAACAGTTCTTTGCCCTGATTGTACTGAGGACTTGATGCATTTCTCATTATTGTGTCCAGTCTAAGTAAACATTCACCAGAACACTTTAATTCCCCTATTAAAAATCTCCACTTTTACACAATGTGGTATGGACTGCGTTGTCTTGATTGCGATCCCCCCTGAGAAGGAGTGAACGTCTTATGACCATTTCTTGAATTCAAACTTGTTATATTCTGTATTGTTTGCTTTTTTGATAATTATGCATCTATTGTATTATTGTGTCCATTAGTGTATAATGATGAGCAAATATTTGTACTTTTTTCTATCTTTGTAATATAATGGTTAACAATATCTGAATAAAGTCCTTTGCGGGTGAGATCTATAAAATACGGCATTGTTTTAGTTCATGAAAGCCAAACCTTCCCAAATAAATGCAAAAGAACTTGGAAACAAAGTGGTCAGGGTCAGAAATTACAGAATGAGCTCAAATCCCAACTTTGCCTCTTGGACCAAAGTGGATCATCCATGGCCCCAAGGAGTTATTTGGTTTTCAGGATACATTCTATGAAAAATCCTCACTCATGGTTTAACTGGCTAAAGTGTTGCTTCATATCTAACAATGGCGGCCATTATTAATTGCACATAAGAAAGCCGTTTGTTTCTCTGTTCACTCATGGCAACACTACTTAAAAACCGTGGCCCTCTACTAATCCCAATCTACGTTAGATGTGTGCACTTTCCGGTAACCTCTAATCTGTATCCACCGTTTATGCTATGGTGTGTGTTCCTTCCTCGTTGTTTCCACTCTGTCCCCTGTATTGACAGGTGAGGCTGCTAATATGAATTTTATGTCTATTTGGTAGGATGTGCACCTTTTCATATGGCTGCCGATGTGTGCCCTGAATCTACACTGTAGCCTGTATACGGTTCTTGTGGCTGCTATGGTTACAAGGCGTCCTGTGCATGTGCTAGAACACAGGTCCACGCCTCATGGACTCCTCATGTTGCCTTTTGAATTTCACTTGCTTATTGTTCTCACTCTAGCATGGATGTAGCGGGTAAGGGAAATTGAAGGGAGCACCCAGGCTTATTTTGATCATTGACAGGGCAGCATATCAAGCTTTGGGGGCGGGGGGATTGCAATGGAAGAAGAGGTGTGAGGCGGCCAGAGATTCTGAATCATTTAATTTCTTTGGTTTGGGATAAATCCCTCCAGATGGCCCTGTCTCTAGTGAGGGTTAACAAGATGTTCCTGGACAGATCTGAATTTTGTTGGAGGCGATGTGGACTGAGAGTTGATGGTCCCCCATATTTTGGAGGGCAGAGATCAGACTGACCTCAAATTCGTGGGAACTGAGTGCAAATACTTTAATTTATTATTTTGTTGACAGTTTCAGTACTATTTAGGATGCACTACACAATTTTGATTTGTTATTTTTGAATTGAAGACATACCCCTTAATTTTCCTTGATAAGCTCTTCAAAGGGAATTGCTTCATTTTTTAATTAAAAAAATAATGTTGTTGGTGTCCTATATACAGCCGCCAGATCACACAAGTGCTTCAAGGCGCCAAAGTCATCTGGTCGCAGCCAGGATGTTAAAGAGATGGTTCACACAAAAATGTTATTGGCTCAAAAGATGGGCCATAATCAAAAATATATATAACAAATATTTTTAAAGAAAGTTCCTATGTAAAGTTTTTAGCAAATGAGGCTCAAACTCAAACATTTCAAGCACTGGGAGGCATCCATTTTGTGAAATGGATGAGCCTCCTGTGCTTGTGTTAAGCTCTGCCTTTGTGGCAATATAAAGGAAAAGCCAGCCAGCTGTAATAAACAAAAGCTACCAGTAGGTGGCTTTTGCTTCAGTATTTTGCCGGAGAGCAGAGAATGCAGTCAGGATTCTGTCTGCTGGTAAGTGCTCTAGATTTTTTAGTTTAGATCTAAAATCACTGTAAAGATAAATACAACGTTGTTGTATTTTATGATTGCAGTGGCTTTGGCTTTGAGTCTCCCGGGCTCCCCTGAGCCGGGGGTGCCCGGGAGACTCAAAGCGAGTACTGGCATTTATAAATACCACATTATTGTATTTATTATTTCGATGTTTTTTTTAAGTTTCCCGGGCTCCCCCGAGCTGGGGAGGGCCCTGGGAAACTTAAAAAGAAAAACATGCCATTTATGAATACAACAGCGTTGTATTTATGATCACCATGGCTTTCGCTTTGAGTCTCCTGGGCTCCCCAAGCTAGGGGGAGCCCAGAAGATCCAAAGCTAAAACCACCACAATCATAAATATAATGTTGTTGTATTTATGATTTCCTTGTTTTTCTTTTAGGTTTCCCGGGCTCTTCCAGCCCGGGGGAGCCCGGGAAACTTAAAAGGAAAACCACTGCATTTATAAATACAACCGCATTGTCCACGCTCCCCCCAAAACGGGGGAGCCCGGGAGATTCAAAGCTAAAGCCACAGCAATGCGACTTCCTTGTTTTTCTTTTTGAGTTTCCTGGGCTCCTCCGGTCCGGGGGAGCCCGGTAAACTTAAAAAGAAAACCACAGCATTTATAAATACAACCATGTTGTATTTATGATTGCGCTGGCTTCCGCTTCGAGTCTCCCGGGCTCTCCCGGCATGGGGGAGCCCGGGAGATTCAAAGCTAAAGCCACTGCAATCATAAATACAAGGTTGTTGTATTTATGATTTCCTTGTTTTTCTTTTTAAGTTTCTCGGGCTCCTCCGAGCGGTGGGAGCCCGGGAAACTTAAAAGGAAAACCATGGCAATCATAAATACAACAACATTGTATTTATAATTGCTGCACCTTTTCTTATAGTGAAGTCCAGGCAATTATGAATCCTTTGCTGGCGTCCGGCATAATATTCATAATTGCTGCGACTTTCTTTTCTAGTTTCCAGAGCGGGAAACTAGATAAGAAAGTCGCAGCAATTATAAAAACTCTGCTGGCAACCGGTGAAGTATTTATAATTGCTCTGCCTTTCATTTTACGTTTTCTGTGCTTCCCTGGGCTTGGGGAGCACAGAAAATGTAAAATGAAAGTGAAGCCAGCCTCCTCCACATGTTAAGCTCTGCTCTCTGGCTGCAGTAATCAAAAGCTCCCAGTAGGGGTCTTTTGCTCCTTGATTATTGCCGCCAGAGCAGAGTTTAACATGAACAGAGGAGGATGCTTCAAATCACAAAATGGATGCCCTCATGTTAACATTTTGAGCCTCATTTGCTCAAAATTCTACATTGGAACTTTCTTTAAAAAAAATGTTTATATATGTATTTGATTATGGCTCATCTTCTGAGCCAATAACATTTTTAAGTGAACTATCCCTTTAAAGCATGTAGAGACCATTGACATTTAACTAGGGTTAGCAAGCAAATACTTTCAAGGCACAAGAGAGTATTTTCCAGAAGGAAAGGGGCTGGGGGACAGTGGGTGGGCAGGGACTCAATCCATTTGGGAGATTCTCGTCCAGTCCTGGATTTAACTTTACATTCAGGGACTTGTAGACCTGGGTTTATAATGTTGGAATCCAGGACTACAAGTTCAAGAATGCAAACTTAAAACCAAGACTGGACTACCTTCCCCTGAACGGAATCGGGCATGTTGGCATGCCTGCATCTAGGCTCCAGCTGCACTGGTAAAGAGTAAAGCCATGCAGAGACCTTGTTATGGGATGCTTTATCGATCCGGTTTGGGTGTAGACGGGCTACTTAATGTGTCTGCTTTGTTCATCTTGAAAGCCCATGGAGAACTGTGACGGGCAAAACAAATATTTTTTTTCTGGTTGTCTGTATCCTTTTGGTACTAACATCTGTCCCCTTTTAATTTTTTGCACTGCAAAAAAATACTTTGCACCGCTATGTGAATCGGGGTGAATCAGGCCCCATTTGTTAGAGGAAAGTGGTAGCACAGTTTGAAGACCCCTGAAAGAGTTCAGTGGCCCCATGTTTTATTGGCTGCCTCCTCACGTGATTACATCCTAAAATTGTCGACAAGTCTTCCATGCATGTGAGTGCTTGTCGCAGGTGGACTGGTGGCTCCGTTATGGTGACCTCACGTAATCACCTTTGCGGACGTGGCAGATAATGGCAATAGAAAAGATAACTTACCTGCAGCGGTAATTGGAAGAAAGATTGCATAATATCGTACCTCTCCGGAGAAGAGATATCACATGTCCTATCAACATGCGATCATTACAATAATTAAGCGTTTTAGGGAACAATGCAAGAAATTTGACAAAACGACACAGGTTGAAAGTGAGGGGGTCATTTGGAGGAAAAGTTGTAGATGACTTTTTATTCAAATGTCTGTAAGAGATATTTCTAAAACACCAATAAAATGTTTGCAACACACTTCTCAGATTTTGGAAAAGGATTTGATTGGTTAAAACATAAACAGATGTCTGTGAAAGGGCCAATGACGACACGCGGGGGGCGGGAGCGCAAGAAGACTGTGGTCTGATTTAGGGGTTGCGGTTGGGGAGCCCCACACGTGTCAGCTTTCCATTGTCAGCTTATTAAGTACACATTTGGGGTATGGTTACGTGTAACGCCATTTATTTTGTCGTTCAAAGGATATGGTGAAATCCTATTGGACAAACATTTTTGGCGGCCAAACCAAGTCATTCTTTTGAAGCCAGTGATTTTCCAGGAGCTTTGTTGTCGCTGTTGGTGGCACGAGGCTCCAAATATTGTCTCGTGTCGCGCCGCAGGTAGACGGTGAATTCCCATGACATGTGTCGCGGAGCACTCACCTTTTTTCTGAAATGTGTCTTTAGTATGCCCGTCCTTTTTGCATAGAACTGCATAATAGCCTGGCGCTTAAGGGGTTAAATGTAGGAAACGCAGGTGGAAAGTCGGGAAGACATCTTGGCAAAATGGACTGGGCTTCCATCCAAGACAGAGAACCTTGGAATACCTTGGGATGATGTGGAGTGTGGGGGGGTGGGGGGGCGTGGTGGGGGTGGGGCTGACAGGGGGGCAGCTTGAGGATCCACCAGATTAAATCGTGACAGCTAAAGATTGAGGCGATATGCCCCATGGTGGCGGCCGCCTCTGTAGGCAACGGCCCGCCACCCAGGCGCAGCAAGGGTCCATTAATGAGGGTGGCGTTACAAAAAAGGGTTGGCACGCCACCAGGGGGCCTATCGCCATTAGCACCTGTGTAGTTCTCTACACGGAGGATAATGGTGTTAAAAAAAAATAATTATATATATATATATATATATATATATATCAAATATATATATATATATATATATTTTTTTTTTCGGCCCAGGCGCTGCACAGTAGTGCTGTCAGCAGAAGTCTGTTTGCCATGTGCTGTCATCAACATGAAAATGGACTTCTAATGACAGCAGCAATGCGCGGCGCAGGGCTGTGAAAAAAAGGTACGTTTCTTTCTTACCCCATTAGCACCCGCTAAGTGGTGAAGGGGGAGCGGGGAAGGGAAGCATCCTTAACCAATGAAAATGCTTGGAGCGAGGGCGTTCCTTGGTTAATACAGCCCGCGCTCCGAGCATTTTCATTGGGTAAAAGTGCTGCCCATGGTGCTAATGGTAATTACAGGAAAACATACTTAACTGGCAATTCTCTACCACTGGCCGAAGAGTACGTTTCCTTTCCATCGTCTACACCCTACTACCGACATTCTTCTCAAAACCTTTATCATGTTGTTTTCAAAAAGACACTGGGGATATTACCTGTACTACAGGCAGGTTACCGGCAAACCTGCCTTACCGGCGCCTGATAACCAGGTCTTACCAGGCTATTATGGGTGCCGGCAATAGCGGTAAGTTCCCATTCTATGGAGTCCGGAATAGGCTTGCCGCAATCACCGGCACTGGTAGAACCAGTGCTGGTAATTGGGGCAATTATATGCCAGTAGGGGCCTGAACGCCTGGCAGGTCAGGCCGGCTGGTAGTTCACTGCCCCTAACGGCAAACTTGGGAGTGTGCTGGTCCGGCAAAAATGCCAGAGCTGGTATTACCAGCATTTTTCCCGGACCGGCACAATCGTAACAACCCCCATTATCTCCACCTATTCAGAAACCCGCTTGCAGAGGGTGGATTTAATATTAAAGCATGAGGGACTTTAAATCCTTGTGTGTTGAGGCACATGAAGTTGGTATCACTACCAATTATTCTAATAACTAGATGCTGTCACAAGCAAAGCCACGAGCCGCCTTCCTGGTGTCTGGTTCTGGGCAAACAGGTTCCAGCGCTCGGGAGAGTGATGCCATGCCAACAAGGCACGCCTGTGATCTCCAGGAACGGAAAGTCACAACCCAACACTGAGCTAGAAGGTTGTGTTATTGATCCTTTATTTGGGTGGGGGGTGCAATAGCTTGGAAAGGGGTTATGAGGGGTGGTGTTCAAATACATTTTCCCTGCTCCGCCCTCACTGGCCCCCAGAAGCCACCTGTGGTAGATGAGCAGTTAGTGTAGTCCATACCTCCCTCCAGACTTTGATCTATCCAGCGGGAGCACGTCTATTGGGCAAGATAATGTCAGTTTATAGCGGCATGAACATTTTGGTTCCTCTAGAACCTCCTACTGACTACAGTACAGGGGGCTTTAAATCCACTCCTCAGGAGCCAAATCCACACCATGTTTTCAAGATATACGCATACATTGCATTTGAACGCAGTGAATGTAAATAGGAGTTATTTACATGGTCAGTGTGTTGTGATATCATTCCATAACTAATAAACAAATTCAGTTAGTCTCTTAGGATGATCATTCTTTCACATTGATCCCCGAGAGGTCAATAGATCTCTTATGTAATGTCCCTCTGTGAGGGTTGGGCCAACATGGCGGGAGCTATGGAGTTCAATCAGTTCCATTTACCCCATTGGTGTGCCCACTTCTGTCTTTCATTCCCCAAGCTTTGTGGAGCCTTGCTGCACATGCGCGGCACCAGTCTGCAAGGCATTGTGGGGTGAGCGTGCTGGAGGCTGCATATAGTCTAGATCTGTACACAGTAGGTATTGTGAAGCCCTGGTGCAGTTGGGACTCCCATTGAACGGACTCTATACCGCTTGACAGCAAGCAAGATGCCTTACGCGGACCACAGAATGGTGTACAGTTTGACGCAGAGGCCTCATTCCCACCAGGCAGGGTTATTTCCGGTCTGGATAGTTTGAGGATTTGTGGAAGCAACATTAGGGTAAGGGATCTTTTCCCACTAAGGTCTGGCATAGCGCCATCCTTGAGCATTGCGGTGGTGCACTGTGATGTCATCTCAGTGCGCAGACCAGGATGTGGCGGTACCCTCCTGTGTCCTTCACTTGGTGTTAGGGTTGAACAGCTGAAATCCACAGTTGGTAAGAGCCTCACAAGCTCTGTGGTTAGAGCTTAGCCAGGAGCTTGGGGTTCAATAACAGATTCTGTCTCTGCCCCGTTCGATCCAAACGAAGGCGGGGAGGGAGTCTTTGGTTTGTCACATTGTGGGTTTGGCTGATCCAAAATGGCTGGTCAAGATGGGCAAGAAATGTTGAATTCTTATTGAAATGGCCTATTTACCCTATATGTTCATATTTCCTTTGCTGGGGCCTTATCTGCAGTTATTTGCCAGTCCTTTAACCAATGCACCGAGTGCAGTCAGTTCTTGTCACCGATGTGCCCCGACCACTGCTGCCCTCAGAGTCTGCTCCTTGGCCGCAGGGCCATTGCTGGTCACCAGCTCATGTCCAGTTCCATCACTCCCAGGGCTCCCTGCATCAGCTTCACTCCCGGACAAGGATGAGGCACTCCCCGTCACCACCAGCACAATGTCCTCTTGTCCGTTGCTGTGTCCATCCACTGCGTCGGCCTCCTTCTGCAAGCACAGACGGGATGTGTCAGCCTGAACTCCCCGCAGTGGGTCCGGCACCGGATCTGCATCCCTCGCCGGGTGGCACCAAGGCTCTGCCGTCTCCTCCAAGGCCTGATCGTTGAGGAGTTTCACCAAGAAGTCGATGTATTTCATGGCGAGCCGCAGGATTTCGTTCTTGCTGAGCTTCTTGTCCGGCGGGTGAGTCGGGATGAGTTTGCGCAGGTCGGCGAAGGCCCCATTGACGTTTTGCTGCCGCCAACGCTCCCGACTGTTGGTGAAAACCCGACGGGCAACCTTCTGAGGCTGGCGAACTAGATGGAAGAAAGAGAAGAAGACAGAAGAAAGAACAGGATATTAGGGAGGAGATCCATTTATGAGCAACCAGCCCTACTTGATTTACATAGTCTTTCTTCTATGTTTGATAAGAAAAGTGGGCATGAAAATAAAAAATGTACTATGAAGTTAAGTGGGAGAGCGCCATAAAATTCTCTTATTATATGTGGAAAACTATAGATATTCAGTTTACTGATGTTATTTCTTTCACAATCACTAATAATCACTGGCTCATCACACATCGTATTCATGACTTTCTTTATTTTCAAATTCTTGTAGTTATTAGGAATGAAGTGTGCATGTACATTTCTGAAAAAGATGTTTCTTTCTTGTCAACACATGTGGCAATCGGTAACCCCCCCCCCATAAACCCCTCCTGTTGGTGTTCTGCTTGAGACTGTAGTTCTTGTGCATCGGCCATTAATCTACGGGGAGTGTAACTGTTGATGCTAGAACCTCTCTGGGAGTGCACCCATTACTTCTGGGGAAAAAGTACATTATGATTTCGCATTTTACGTCCTTGTCTTTGGTGTTGTGGGCTCCGTCGATGGTTAGGTTGCAGCATTTCTTGAGTCGCCCGTTTAGGGGCCTGACTTCAGTCCCCCCTCCCCCGTCGCCCCCTTCAGCTCTTGCCTTTACGGGCAGAGACAGGGCTGGATTGTCGTCACTCCAAACATTTATAGTAAAATTTGTTTGCCTGAAGCCCCTCCCTCACTAAATACTATTGGTGCATCTGCCCTGCCATTCACTAGGATAACCTAAAAAGGGAAGGGTGGAGGGTTTTGAATTAATCTGAACCACTGGCACTGCTCTGGGCAACCTTCCACACCAACGTTTTTTTAGCCCATCTGCGCCTTTGTAATAAGGGTCCTGCCATATACAAATCAGTCGGGTACTGCCACCAATGGGAGCAGCTCAGCCAGAACTGCTAGGCCAGGTCCCCTCTGCACGGAAACACAAGCAACCCCAGACATGTTTCGGCCTTGTTGGGCCTCCTCAGTGAGGTGCAGCCTGGTTCCCTATGGGGCAGTGAGCAAGGGACACATAGTGTCAGGCGCTCAATCCTGGGGTTGCACTGTTAACCATATGCGCTCATGTACAGCCAGAGTATCCCGTCGAAGCTCTTTTCCCTGACGTAATATTTACAAAAATTCACAAATCAGTCGGGAACCAGGAAAGAGCTAGGGTTTCCCTGCATGCCCTGGGGATGTTCAGCTGAGAGCCGATGGCACGGGCCCTCGTATGCCGTCCCCTCAGTCAGGGTTTGCTCTTCGCCCCTTTACAGACGGCCCATGTCTTCTGAACCTCTGGTCACTTAACACGTTATACTCGTTATACTACTCAACGTGTACGTCTGATCGATATGTCTCCCGATCGTCACTACTTTGAGTATTCAGATTAAGTTTTATATAGCACGGCGAGTAGAGCGCTTGCTTTGACATCCTGCAGAGTCTGCTGACGCAGATTTGAATCTAATAATATTGCAGCGCTGAGATGCCTGAGGGTTCGTAGCGCTATATAAATGCAAATTATTATTACAGCATTTTCACCGATAAACATTACTAATTTGAGTGTTAAGATTGTATTTTTCCTATTCATTTTAGCAGCATTTGTACTGAGCAATAAAAAACGTGCTCACGAGTCCCCATTCCATTTAGCGGTCTCTCGTTTGGCGTGAGTAGCGGGTAGACTGATTTGGAAAGGGGCTGTGAGAGCGGGTTGCCGGACTGTCAGGATTGTCAGGATTAGGAACAATGAGGGTAAAGAGAAAGGGGTATCAGGTAATAATGACCCCATACATAACGTCCCCATACAGAGAAGGATGGGCGAGGAAAGTGAGGAAGGCGTGTCAGAATGGTTGACACAGAAAAGGAAACATGATGAAGAAAAACCAAGGGAGAAGGGAAGAGGAAGAGGGGTGTGGTTTGCGAGATGTTGCAGGATACTATTGGGAGTTCAGGTGGATCCCCCGACAAAGAGAACAAGCATTGGCAAACCCAACCGTTTTGGCTTGTGTGTAAGTAGCAGGCATTTTCCAGGCACTATTAGATGCCCAGTTACTTGCACCATTTTGCAACTGCTACCATCAATGGCCAGTTAATACCACTACGGCTGTGCCTGCAAGTGTCTTTCCCATGCCTACACAAATGTCCAAACTGTTGGCATTGCCAATGCTTGTCTATATCTGTGTCAATGCCACAGGCAGATCGTGGCTGCAGTCTTGGTGAAGATTAGGAATGGGTAAAGAGTGAAGGAGAGCAAAGTCTATGGTCTGGCTCTGGCACGCAACATGTGAGTCTTCAATGTGCTTATGATTCTCCACCAGATCCAGCGACAGTAACTCCCAGGCAGCGGTGCCGTGGCGTCGGCGCGACCTACCCCTGTAACTGACATTTTGTCATCAGTCTATGGGAAAAGGGACTCTGGTATCAGGTTGACTGGTAGCGCGGTAGAATTTTAGTATGGCAGTAAGATGCCTGATTGTGAATGGCTCTGTGGGTCCTTACGATCTTGCAGACAATGGGCCTCATTATGAGGTTGGAGGTGGGCATGGCTACCCGCAAACTCGGGTCCGACACTGGGTCAACCGGGCTATTCCGACCTTTGCGGGCCCGGTAATTCCCCTTGCACAGCACCCGGAGCCGGTACGTCCCCATTCCCATTTGAGCCCCCATAGGGCTCAACAGGAATGGGGAGGATGGTAGTAGTGGTACCATTCATAACGTTACCGTTGCTAACATCCTGAACTGGTCACGGGTGCTGCTCTGCAAATCTGGTATGACCAGGCGTGCAGAGCGGCACCCGCGGCAGAACTCGTAATATGGCGGCATGGTAACAATGGTGCCGGTAGCACTACCGGCGCCCTTGGTGCCTTACCGCGACTGTTGTAATGGGGCCCAATTTGTTACTAGCAAAGCAGCGTAGGGAGTGATGGTAAGGCACAGCTGATATGGGCAGTTGTCATGTGGTCCATTGTATAATAGGCGTCATAGTCCTACATCCCTTTTCTATTCCGGCATTATTGAAGGGGAGACTTTCAGGGATTCCATTGTCGAGCCAGGACATATCTCCTGCCAGGACAAGACTAATCCTAGGGGCAATCAACAGAAAAGGTAAGATTCCTCACAGAAGCCCCAGGTAAAAGAAGACAGATGTAAGGACTGTTTCCTCTTGTGGGACAAAAGAAAACTTTGAGTTTGTGAGCAAGATGTTAGGGGGAGGTGCCAGGCCCACATTTGCTAGCCATGTCACCTGTAGACAGAATGTGCACACAGGTCCATCAGAATGACCTGCATCTTGGAGATTTTTGAAGCAGAGTTGGTAAGCAGCTCTGAATATGAAGGTGGCCGCCCGTGTGTAGCCAGGATGTTGTGACAGGAAGGGCCTGCACTGTATACACATGGCCGTAGTGCATGAATGCCCATACACTAAGCACAGTATATGTTCGTAATTGGTGCATTTTCTTTTGTGAGGCCCAGGCTGAAGTTTAAGCTTTTATATGCTATTGCACAGTTTAGCTAAAATACCTACAAGAGAGAATTTAACCAGGCAACCCCAGATGTTCACACTTGTGAGAGGGATATGTTAGAACGTCAATAAAATGAATGCAGAGCCAGAGGCAGCGGCATTGGGAATCCCAATGCCGCCGCCGGCTCTGAATTTGTTTCATTAGCGATCTAACTTTATTAAAGAAACTCAGAGCTGGCGGCAGCATCACTAAAGCAAACATTGGAATATGTGCCGCCGGCGGGTTAACAACATTCATCCGACGCCGGCACACATTTCTAAGCCCTAGAGCCCTGCTCAGATATGGTGAAAGAAAATGGATGCCGTGTGGGAAAAAAGCACATACTCGAGAGCCAATCACACAATAGTGACATCACTAATAAACTAGACAGCCAATCAGCTACTGCTTACATATGAAAGCACTTGAGCAACCCCACAAATCAGCAAATGGGCATTTTGAGAACCATTGTAAACCAAAACGTAACTACTACATAACCTTGTTTTTTTAAAAATAACAAATACAGTAAAATGTGTAACATAACTTGAAAGCTGCAGCAACTATATTGTATAGTTTCAATCAATCAAGTCAAACACATTTTTTATAACATTAAAACATGGCGGCTGCCATTTTGGAAGGAAAAATGGCTGAGAATTTCACCAAAAAATAAAAACGGGATTATGTACATCATTGAAAACACATTTGTTTTATGATATTGGGCCTCATTACGACTCAGGCGGTAAGGGGTTTACGGCAGCGTAAACAGCGCCGACCCTTACCGCCTGAGTACGAGGTCCCTTAGCGCCATGGCGCTTTTAACACCTGCTTTTTGCAGGCGCTAAAATCCATGGCGCTAAGGGACCATGTTGTTAATTACGCCACCGTAATTTACGGTGGCGTAATTAACGCCTTCCCCACTCCCATTATGCCCTATGGGGCAAAAATGGGAATGGGGAAGGGTAAATGGGGATTGGGGACTTACCGCCCGCCAACCTCGGAATGGGGCAGTAAGTCCGCCAACCACCATGGCGTAAACGTAGTTTACGCCATGGTGGTAAAGGTACGACCCAGGCGGTAACTTACCGCCTGGGTCGTAATGAGGCCCATTGTGATCTGCTGCTAAGGTTGTGTTTATGGATGAGGTATAAATGTGTGATGAAGAATGGTTTGAATGAATAATTGAATTGTATTTTTATGACCAATTGTTGTGCTTTAATATGGGTCTATTTTTCTAATGTTTCAATTTTATTCCATTGTGATGAATACATTTATATATATTTTTTGTATTTGGTTGTACTTGATCTATTTTTTCAAGATATAAGTACGTGTGTTCTATTTAGGAATATGTGTAGGGTCTCAGTATTACACTTGTACTGTAGTAGTTTTGTGTCCTATCTCTTTGTTGAAGTATATTGAGAATTTCACCACACAGTAGAAAATCAGCCAGAGGTGCATTGTGAGAGATGGGTGTGAATGGGAGGAAAACCCTATAGATTTCACTTGGCGATGGGCATTAAATGGGTGGGAAACAGAGCCAAACTACACAATATCTGTCCTCATGTGTCAACCTGCATTAAAAGGCATTACCAACCTGCATCTAAAGCCCCTATTTCAAGCTCTCATGTCAAAGCTCTTATTTTAATGACACTAGTTTTGGCTTTACAGGTACCGCTTTTAGCGCTTGGCACAGCTCAGGAAAGTATGGAGCTGGTGGGACAGTGGTGCTGTAGTTGGAGCTGGGTGGTGTGGAATCGCCTAAGAGAAACCATCTCCCAATTAATCAAAAGCAGTTTAAAATTCACAACCAAGTCAATGAGACGGCTAATTACTTTGCTAATTGGCAAGGCTGACCAGTGTACTCTGGAGAACATACCACATCGGCTGGTTGGTTATGGGGAAGAAAAACTGACGATAAGTAGACCTACATCCACCCCTCCGTAGGTTTAATTTTTACTTATCAGAACTGTAGTATTAACTCTCTTGAAATTGCCCCCAAATATTTATAAAATTGTTTATAATTACCCAGATAGTAAATAAACGTATATAGCTGATTGGAATTTCCTACAATGTGATAAAACAATTACCTTATGTCAACTAACGATAAATTACAGAAAGGAGTTCAATGAACAGGAGGAATGTTATCAAAATATCGCTGCGATGCACCCACAATATGTTAGAACCCCAGGCCTTCATACAGTGGGGACTCAGAGACTGGAATATCCTCCCACTGTATATCCACCCCTCCCATTCCATCATCGCCTTCCACAACAGCCTAAAAACCTACCTCTTTGCCTGCGCCTAGTCCAGCCCACACCTCTTCCCCCATTATCCTTTCTCTATCCTGATCTTCCGATCCTGTTCTGAGCATCATTGTAACCTCTCTTTCTGCTGCTCCCGTTGGACTTTGCGAAGCACTCCAAGGCTTTCTGGGTGGAGCCAGTGCTCCATAAAAGTTTAAATCAATGAATAACACCAAACATTCTGAAATGGGTACAAAGCATCCCACATCCCCCAGGAATAGAGAATAGAACCCCAAATGATTTAAGAAAGTATATTGATATAAGAGAAGAGATTGACATGGGAAAGTGTGTTTTTGGCCATACTTAGTCCATTAAAGATAATCCCATATTGACTCGGTGCAGTCACATGTACTATTTTTAGGATGTTTGTATATTTTGGGGATAGGTTTGAAAACTAGGCCTAGTAAGACCAATTCAGTTAGATCCTTTTATACGCTGTTTCAAATTTTGTAGATTGATTTCAATTTATATTTGTTTCTGTCTCACTACACAAAATCTATCAGACACTTTAAATTTAAAAAATCATACAATTTGGTCAAAATATGTATTTTTTGATTAATGCAGTAGAAGACCTTTATTTTAAATTGAAATGCACCTGAAAGTCAAACAGATTGGCTGCCTTCCGTTGCTTTTCACAGCAGATCGTTTATAATACAGAATATTTGAACTTTACAGGCTGGTATTTCGGAAATCGTACTATATTACCTGTATTTAAAATTAAATAGTGTATAATTTCAAATGAAATTATAACAAAGACCCCAAAATCTCCTCTTGTGGATAATGAATGCCCCAGATCTCTCTGGAAATTGATGGAAAAAGCACCTCTTATTTATTGCATTAGTTGACAGCCCCCAAACCCGTGAGTATCACGGCGCTGAGGCAATACGGTACATACGCATGATAGTGATTGCTACAGAGAGTCAGGCAATGGGTTGTGGTACCCCAGTTTCAGGTTCAGTCCTACTTGTGGAACAGCCAGGTCTTTAGCAGTTTTCTGAAGGTGAGGTAGGATGGCTGCTCTTGGGTGGGGAGAGGTAGGACATTCCACAGCTTCCTTAAAGCTGTACACTTTATCCCCGATCTTTCGGAAATTAATGCGTGCATGCATTTTGTGTTGGTGGGTCCAGTTTGGTGACCGTCTTGGCTGCGGTGCACGTTTTTCCTATGTATTGTTGCAAACGAGTACACGCTGCCCACTCTGCGAGGGGATACGGTTACCACCAGAGAATGCTGGAGAGGGAGACGTCAAAGCAGGTGGAGAATTGATGTTTTTAATATCCCTAACCCTTCCTTCTACTCCCCAAAAGCGCTGGTACGTCTGTTGAGTGGTATCATTATAGCGCTGGCGGCCGCTTATATAGGGTGGAGGTCACCGCCCCCACCCCCAGCCAGGGTTCCCACCCAGAGAGTGTGCAGAGAACCTTGTGCACAAGGTTCTCTCTGTTTTGCAGCGCTGCGTGGCGGCAAATCAATGTTGCAGAGCGGCAGATTAATTATAAATAAATAATTAATCTGTCACTCTGCAATGTTCAGATTTCAATGTAGCTGGCTGGGCCTGCCATACTAATACAGGAGCGCGTCCCGTTTTACGGAGCTTTGCCCTATTGTAAAGTGTGTGGAGCTCGGAGCTCCGCGCGCACACTACGTAAACATCACAATGCAGGAGGCTGGCGGGGCGCTAGAGGGGTGGCGCCGCCGGTGTTGATCTGTGCGCAAACAGCGCACCAGGATCTGCCCTTACTTTAAGGCTGGCTGTAGTGTCCTACCTTCATTGCTAGCATGCATCCAGGGAAACAGTCCTCTGTTGACTGCAACTGATAGTGGGCTGCGCCCCACGTGATGCGAGAGGCGGGGTTGCCGCCCGGGGAAAAAAGGGCAGTTTCGTTGAGAATAAAGATCTGTCACCACCTCCGTGTCGCGGCTCCTGATTTATTACGCGCGCTCCTTGATATTTAGATCGCGCTACGCTACGCCTTACGAAGGCGTGCTTAGAAGCACAACAATGGCGACGAGGTCTTCATAAAACGGTGCCGGAGCCATAAGGTCCTGCTAGCCGTCAGTCACGGTCTCCAGGACTCCAGCCGCCTGATCTGCAGCACCGGAGCCGTTCGCGACGCACGCGGCGCAAGCATCCGCCCAAGTAAGAAGTCCCAGTTCACTACCAGCGCTCACTCGAACAGATTAAAAAAAATAACAACCCACGTGTTACGCGCGCCGCGTAATACACGTGGAGACCTGCTGCAACATCCCGACACGCAGTTAAAGAACTGCTTTCAAGCCCAGCATGCGCTCCACAGGAATTCTGGCCCAACGCTAGCACAAAGGGCCTACGCGGCCCGCCCAAACTTGACACGGCAAGGAGAACAGGCCCAACCACGTGCGTGTGCTCGCCCAAAATTGACACGGCAAGAAGAACAGGCCCAACCACGTGCGTGTGCTCATGTTAAATGCACGGTGCTTTACCAAGACACTCTCCTAACACAATTAATCTCATTCCCAATAGTATCCATTATAAAACTGCATGCTAACAGCAGTCAATCAAGGCGTCATTGGCAGTGCATAGGAAGCAAACATGTCTGATGATAACCCAGACAGTGGAACCCTGAGCCCCTCCTCCAGCTCCACACCCCGCCAAGCCACGCACAAAGATGATCATGGATCAGAATCACTCCAACTACTAGCTGTGCCACCATTTGACATGTCGGATACAAGCAGCCTCGCCCCCAGATGGGCCAGATGGCTCAAAGAGCTGCATGTTTACATAGACGCATCAGGGGTAAGGGAGGAACGCCGACTCAGAGGAATCCTACTCCACTCTCTAGGACCAGTTGTACGGGACATCGTTTTTGAAATGCCCGAATCGAACACAGACACTTTTCAAGGCATCATTGAGGCTCTAAATGCATACTTCGCACCATTGCGAAACGTCGACTATGAACGACATATTTTCCACACCTCCACACAGAACAGCAGTGAAAATATGGACAGCTTTGTAATGCGTCTAAGAAAAAGAGCCAAATATTGTGATTTTGACAGATATTCAACGGAAGAAGCAATAAAGTCCCAAACCATTGCCGGCTGCGCATCTCAGGAATTCAGAAAGAGACTATTGCAAAAAAGCAGAACACTAGAAGAGATACTACAACTGGCACGAGCTGATGCTGCCCTCATGCAACAGACAGAATCACTTGACAACATCAAAATCACACAGTCCGCCCCCACCGCATCAATATGCCCCATCAGAACATCAAGAGAATCACAATCTACTGAACAAAAGAAATGCTACAGGTGCGGTTTCAAATTTCCACATGTCGGTCCATGTCCTGCCATCGGACACAACTGTGACAAGTGCGGAGGTGAAAACCACTTTCAATCTGTGTGCCGAAACATAAATTTCTTCCAACCGACCGAAAGGCACAGGAACACGAGGAGGCCAGACCGACCTTCAACAAGGGACAGCCCGAGATCTCGCAGGAGACTGTCACCCACAGTATCCAGACACCAAACTCAAAGCTCATCCCGCGACACGATACGAGAGGGGAGAAGGCGAGAAGAAAGAAGAGAACACGCGAGTCATACTAGCACCAGGCATGACTCACCAAGGAGATCTTCCAGACAGAAAATCAGACACTTAGAAAATTCGCCTCTCAGTAGACGAAACTCGTACTCATCCTCATCCAGTGGGGACAGAAAAAGGGGATACGTGCATGCCATTGGAAACAGCATTGCCGCGGAATACAGTCCCACCTTGCTACTACAAATAAATGGGCAAAACAAAGAATTCCTGATCGACACGGGGGCAACAGTTAATGTCATAAATGACGAGACTTATGAACATCTCAACCACAAGAAGTCATTGAAGGAAGCAGACACACTAATATATTCATATGGTTCCAACAAGCCTCTCAACTGCCAAGGGATGTTCGTGGCACACTGTCAGTACAAAGACAAGAATCAAAAGATTAAAATATATGTCATAAAAGGTGACGTACCAGGCGGCAGCATCCTGAGCTTCAAGTCTGCAATTCAAATGGGACTCATTCAAATCATGTATCAGATAATGTCGGCATACACGACCAGCCCCAAGGACATGATAAAGCAAATGTTTCCCTCCCTGTTCAAGGGGTTGGGAAAATTAAAGGACAAACAAATAAAGCTACACATCAATCCTCAAATAACCCCGACAGCGCAGCACTACAGAGGCATACCCCTAAACATCCAAAGACACGTGGAGGACGAGATTCAGTCATTATTGCAGCAGGACATCATAGAGCCAGCATCAGGACCAACCCCCTGGGTGTCACCCATCGTACCCGTGCCGAAAAAAGACAACAAGGACAGCATTCGCATTTGCGTAGACATGAGAGCCCCTAATGTAGCCATAGAGCGGGAACGACATCTGGCTCCAAGAATGACCGACATGATGCACCTACTGCATGGATCCAAGGTGTTCTCCAAGCTAGACTTAAATAAAGGATACCACCAGCTAGAGTTGCACCCTACTTCAAGGTATATCACCACCTTTTCAACGCATTTAGGTCTCTTCAGATACAAACGGCTCAGTTTTGGGGTATCGTCGGCGGCCGAAATTTTCCAAAACGAAATCCATCAAGTAATAAAACACATCCCCAACTGTCTAAACTACTCCGACGACATTTTAATTTTCGGCACAACGCAAGAGAGCCATGATGACACACTGAGGAGAGTTTGCATGGCGTTAGAAAATGCCCACCTCACACTCAACCCGGACAAATGCGAAATCAGCAAATCCACCCTAAAATTTTTTGGACACATTTTCTCAAAAGATGGCCTAAAACCAGATCCAGAAAAAGTTCAAGCACTAGTTGAGACACCCACACCCACATCAGTTTCGGCAGTACGCTCGTTCCTGGGAATGGCGAGCTATTGCACCCGATATATACAAGACTTCGCCTCAGTGAGCACGCCACTTCGACTACTAACAGGGAAGAATCAAGAATTCAAGTGGTCGGACACATGCGAAGAAGCATTCCAAGAAATTAAGAAAAGAATAGCAACGGCCTCATGCATGGCATACTACGACCCTGACTTTGACACGGAACTCACAGTAGACGCTAGCCCAGTGGGGCTAGGAGCAATACTGGCACAATCCAGGCGCGGAGCATCACCTGACTCGCCAAAGAGAATTGTAGCCTATGCCAGCCGCAGCCTTTCCAAGACAGAATGCGCCTACTCCCAACCTGAAAAGGAGAGCCTGGCAGTAGTGTGGGCATGCGAGCATTATCATCTATTTTTATATGGACGACCGTTCACCATAGTCACGGACCACCAAGCCCTCACCACCATCTATGGAAAACCGACAGCAAGAATGCCACCACGAATTGCCAGATGGGGTCTGAGGCTACAAGAATACTCGTTCAAGATAATACATCAACCGGGCAAGGACAACAATCCCGCAGACTTCTTATCACGCTACCCACTTCCAGCTCTCGATGAGCGCCAATCACACAAAGCAAACCAATATCTAAGATACCTGATCAACAGTGCGCTACCCAAATGTATCACCACGGCACAACTGCTGGAAGCAACCCAAAAGGACGTACTGCTCCAGACAATAAAATCTTGCCTAAAATCCAACCAATGGCAGATCAGAGCAAAAGGGGCATCTCCATTATCCACGGAGGAGGAACAACACTTTCGCACATTCAAACTTATCCGCCACACTCTATCCATGTCACCAGATGGACTACTACTAAAAGAAAACAGAATAGTAATTCCAGAAACCCTGCAAGATCAGGTACTAGACATCGCCCATGCAGGACACAGAGGAATAGTGTCGACCAAGAGGCAACTGAGAACAAAGGTGTGGTTCCCATCCATAGACGAACGGGTAGAACTACTACTACGGAAATGCCTAGCATGTCAGGCAGTGGCACCGCGCACGTTCCCTGAGCCACTCAAAACATCGGAGATGCCGCTGCAAGTGTGGGACGAGGTAGCAGTGGATATGTTTGGGCCGCTAACAAATGGCAAATACGTGCTGGTGATCATTGATGAAATGTCGCGATTCCCAGAAGTACATCTGATTCACTCAACCAGCGCACAATCCGTCATACCCGCGCTGGACAAAACGTTTGCTGACTATGGCATCCCATCCAGAGTCAAATCTGATAACGGACCTCCTTTCACGAGCCATGACTTTGCCATGTTCGCAGAACATCTGGGCTTCCAACACCACAAAGTCACACCACTGTGGCCACAGGCAAATGGAATGGTGGAACGTTTCATGGGAAACCTTAAACGCACCCTACAAATCTGCTCCATCACAAACGGATCGTTCATGCAGGCCATCTGTACCTTACTACGAGAATATCGGAACACCCCGCATAGCTCAACCGGTGAATGCCCATCAATGCTAATGTTCGGGCGTGTCATTAAAACGAGACTTCCACACCATGTGCAAGCAAAGGAGGAGTCCACGCACATAAAGAAGGCCAGAAGCAAAGATCAAGAAAGTAAGGACAGAATGAAGAAATACACAGATGCGAAAAGACACGCCAAACCCAGCACCCTTTACATTGGCGACCAAGTACTAGTACGGCAAAAGCAAGTCACGAAAGACATGCCTGCCTTCAAGCCAGACCCCATGACAGTGACTCACATCCAAGGGTCGATGATAACTGCCGCCAGCCCAAGTGGCACAATCACCCGAAACTCATCTTTCTTCAAGGTTTTTAACCGCACTGACACCACCATCAACACCTCAACAACAGCGAGAGGTGACTCGTCAAATACGGACTCTGAGTATCATGAAGAGGAAAGAGACGCTGATGACAGTGGCAGCGAAAGTGACAACACACCGGCAAGATCAGCCCAGGTACGCAGCCCATCTAAGAGGGTCATCCGCAGACCCATCAGATGGATTGAAGAATCTAATTGAGTACAGTTGAAGTGTTTGTTTAAGGAGGGGGGAGATGTAGTGTCCTACCTTCATTGCTAGCATGCATCCAGGGAAACAGTCCTCTGTTGACTGCAACTGATAGTGGGCTGCGCCCCACGTGATGCGAGAGGCGGGGTTGCCGCCCGGGGAAAAAAGGGCAGTTTCGTTGAGAATAAAGATCTGTCACCACCTCCGTGTCGCGGCTCCTGATTTATTACGCGCGCTCCTTGATATTTACATCGCGCTACGCTACGCCTTACGAAGGCGTGCTTAGAAGCACAACTTGAGTGGTATCATTATAGCGCTGGCGGCCGCTTATATAGGGTGGAGGTCACCGCCCCCACCCCCAGCCAGGGTTCCCACCCAGAGAGTGTGCAGAGAACCTTGTGCACAAGGTTCTCTCTGTTTTGCAGCGCTGCGTGGCGGCAAATCAATGTTGCAGAGCGGCAGATTAATTATAAATAAATAATTAATCTGTCACTCTGCAATGTTCAGATTTCAATGTAGCTGGCTGGGCCTGCCATACTAATACAGGAGCGCGTCCCGTTTTACGGAGCTTTGCCCTATTGTAAAGTGTGTGGAGCTCGGAGCTCCGCGCGCACACTACGTAAACATCACAATGCAGGAGGCTGGCGGGGCGCTAGAGGGGTGGCGCCGCCGGTGTTGATCTGTGCGCAAACAGCGCACCAGGATCTGCCCTTACTTTAAGGCTGGCCAGCAAAAGGTGTACTGAAGAATGTCATTGGCTGTTTGTCAGCCAATGACATTCAGTAGTGTGGGTGGGGGTCGGATGATGGGCGCATGTGTGTGCCACTTTCTCCCACTTCGTGAGTTGCATGGTTGACTGCATGAGATTGCAGGCCCATGTTCATGCACTACAGCCTGCTTACCTCACCCTTGCCAACTGGTGGCGTTTTGTGCTTGCCCTCCTTCGTTCCCCAGGACAGTGCCCCCAGGACCGCCCTAGAGCCCTGCTGGGCCCTGCTCTGGGGAATCAGGGCCTTGTAGTTGTCACGTGACGACGCCGTGACCGTAGGCCGTCCAGGCCCGGATGGAGCTGTGGTTGCCAGCAGATGTTGCGCTGTGAATTCCACAGGGCTCTTCTCCCAATCATTCCAAGTTTGGTCGCCCTGTAAAACGTACCCGGCTGCTTCAAAATGGCGTTCTGCGTGGGGGTGTGTGCGTCACGTTTCAAAATGTATTTTAATGTAAATAATTGCAAAATAATGTGGAGAATCAAAAATCTACTATTGTGACTGATACCTTTTGCAACGTGTTTAGGCTATTGATTGCATACATGCACGGCTTAAACAGAATGAGCCAGGCAAGATGTTAAGCAGCCACGTGCTAATTGCGAACACTCGGATATTGCTCTTTCCTAGTGTAATCCTAGTGCAGTGTTAAACTGCTCTATTTATACCCGCTCGAGAAGCATTTCCCCCGGCCGCCCCGCTTCCCGCGCATTAATAGTTTGGCTAACTTACAAGCCAACGTTTCTACTGTGCCAAAGCCACTTCCCCGCCAGGAACCTTTTTGTGTGGAGAGCCTGTTGGTGGGGCTTGATGGCTCTTTAGTGGTGCAGGCAGCCAGTGTAAGCCTTGCAGGCCATTGAAGCCTCAGGCATCAGCGTGGGGTAGCACAGAGGATATCCTGCCCCCGCAGGTTCTGCACACCTGGGGGACTGTGCTGTACTTGCCGCATTACAGGATCGGAATAATGGCAGGCAGCGGCACCGCACTTTCTCTCAAAGTTCAGCTCCTGAACCAGACATTCCCCATCCCTGCTACCACCCTGCAATGTTGGGGACCTCTGGGTAAGGCAGCTCAGTAGGTTGGACATTCGGTGCAGAGGCGTCTCATTCTTTGTCTGAAATTTGAATCCAATAGGCCTGCTTCAGCTTTGAGTCCCTTTAGGACGGTGGGCAAGTGTGTATGTTCCTCCTCTGCGTGTTTGTCCCTCGGGGTGTGTGTGTTCCTCCTCTGCGTGTTTGTCCCTCGGGGTGTGTGTGTTCCTCCTCTGCGTGTTTGTCCCTCGGGGTGTGTATGTTCCTCATTATAATGAATTTCTTTATGCATACAACATAGTTCCAGCTGTTCTCAATAGAAGCTGCTATAAATACACCGCCACACTGGCACGAGGTGAGAATAATGCTCCGCCATTAGTATAAAACATAATGCTTGTGAAGTCACATTCTGTGGGTTTGGACAGTACATTTCACATTTTGGAAGCCATTTCTCGAACATTTCCTTGCTGGGGGAGAACCCCCCCTGCACCCTCCTTGGTATGGGTTGGACTCGTGCGCTCGCTCCCTAATTCGATGGGAGGAAGTTGTGCCCCACCACCTTTCAAAGTCACCAGCCGCATTATATTCGAGTGCCAAGAGCAGCATCAGTTTATGGTGTAGGCGCTATGATGGTGGATTGGAAACCCCAAAAGTGCTCCAAGCTGTGTGACGTCGCGTGTGTTAAACCTCATTGGTGACGGGTTCCGTCCAAAGGCACATGGTTGGCGCTTTTCTACACTGCGCTTAACAATATGCGCCCTTGCACATTGCTTTTAAAAAGAAGTTTATTTCTGAAAATATAAATGCCCTCATTATTCATTTTGGGGATTGATCCCTGAGAATCCTACACGTGGTTATTACTGCGGTATTTGCATGCTTCCACCTGATTGCGCAACTACTGCCTTCTCGGGCGGATAGCTCAGGGGCAACGCGCTCGCCTTGGAAGCAAGACGCAGAGCAACACAGGTTCGATCCCCGGGTCCGCGCTTAGACACCTCTGCGTATAAATAACCTCTCAGATCAGCGCGGCAAAATCTGGTGCAGATGTTCTGACATTTCACATGCAGTGTTTAAAAACAGCTGCAAGTGGGTTTTAAAACTTTTTATTTTCAATAATTGTGTAAATGAGCAAATAATACCAGGTCTATGCAATGTTAAATAATAGAGAGAAGGGGCGCTGCTGACCCTGCTGTGCGTTACATTGCAAAGTGGCTGAGGGGGCGGAGTCTGACGTTCACCCCCTCTGGGGCGCAGCCCCTGCAGATGTCATTCTTTGGGGTTAAATGAATGCACTAGTGCACGGACCCCTTCACTGCAATAAAACGGTATCATGATGACTTCGCCTTTTTGGGCTGAGGTCAAAGTGTCATCATGTGTATGGGGTATATGACCTCATCACCAGGCACTATTTGCCACAATACTGCCAGGCCCATATGGTGCGGATTGGTGGGAGTTGAAACCCTGCCTGTTTATACCACTCCCGCCACACACATATTCAGGGCCATAGAGTTCAGGACCAACCGCAGGCGGCACAGTGAGTGGGCATCAGGATAAGAAGCGCCAGCGACCTCCAAAGGGGAGAGGGCCCTGAAAGGAGATAGTAAATGTTCGAGCAGGCCAAAGGTCAACCTGGGAAACCTATGTGGGAGCCAAAAGGCGACTCGACAAGAGAAAGCTAAGTGTAAGTGATTAGGGAAATAAGAAAGACACACAGGATAAGGGCACACCTTAACATTTTCACAAAGAGGTAACCACGGTAAAAGAGGTCGCTATGAGGAGGGTAAAAAAAAAAAGAGTCGACTTTCAAAAGAGTCGACTTTTGAAAGTCGACTTTATTCTAAAGACAAATTCCAAGGTCGACTTTTAAGTGCTTCGTTTCAGGTGCTCTCTCAGAGGAGCTTGGAGGGGTGCGGGCACTCTGTGCCATCTGGAATTCAGGCAATGCATTAGGGTCTGCTCAGCCTAGAGAAGGCTGATGGGAGGGTGGGGGTGCTAGGCAGACCCATGCGCCTCCCTTGTTTAATGGATTGAATCAGGGGTGCATTTTACCACTCAATTGGAAATGTTACTGACAGCAATTTATTTTTACAGACAATATTTCATACACCCAAATGTTGGTCTCTGTCACCTCCAAATGCTATTGGATGATAATCTCATGTTGGACTAAACTTCCAATGGTTTGTGCTGCACCCTCCCCGTGTTGGGAGATTAACAGATTTAAAGGGGGTGGAGGATCCTCAACCTGTGGCTCAGCAGAAGTTTTGGACTACGACTCCCATGATCCTCACCATTTCCATTGCTGGCTAGGGCTGGTGGATTTTGTAATCCAAAGTGGAGGAGGATCCAGAAAGAGATAAAACAGTGGCCCCTAAGTCCAGTCCAGTCCAGTACAAGGTGTTCCAGATAACCAGTGAATATGTAAAAAAAAAACAAAAAAAACGCCCATTTAGATTAATTGTACTCCGGGGGGAGGTAGGGGCGGTTTAGTGTGGATATCCTAAAAGATGGTGTGGGTTTGGCCTTTGAAGACCGGACTTGGAGACCTCTGCTATCATGAGACCCTGCAAACCTTTTGTTGGGTGGGAAGGCTGCCCTAACTTGAGTGGACATTTCTAAAAAGCCAGGACTGGCTGACGGAGTCGCACATGACATGGGCTCTCCTTACAGCTGTGCCCACATAGTGAGAGGTACCAGCTTCGCTCGACCATCAAGCCCTCAGGCCTTTGACTTTCTGCCCGGTAGCCAGCAGCCTCTTGCTGGCCCTCTACCAGGAAGAGAAGATGCGAGAGATGACTGACTCCGGCCCAACCTATGGGATGGGCGGGGCATGGAGTTAGCGGATACCCATTAACCACCAGATCCAGACCACATTGTGGATGTTGCAATGCATTGCGTTGGTCCTCGTCTCCCAGCCCCACCTCCTACTCACCACCAGAACCACTATGCAGAAAAGGAAATCGTAACAATGATTGATGAGTTCAACGGCACAGGAAGCTCATTGCGCAGCTCCCCCGGCCCCCCAGCGTCCCCGGCAGGCCGCTTACAGAGGCCCCTGCATCACCAACTGCCAGGTTCTCCAGAGGGACCCTTCCAGAGAGAAACACACAGTTACCGTTTTTAAGCTTTGTGCCATGGAAGGAACATCTGGTCCAAGTCAGTTCAGTGGGGGAAACATCTTCTGGCAGGAAGGGGTCCTCTCCTAAGGGGAATACAAAAGTGTCCAAGTGTAAGGGGTTCATTTCCGGGGAACTGGGGTTCAACAGTCAACAGATTTAGCAGGGTCCATGGCGATACACGAATCATTAGCCAACATATCAAGGAGGGCAGGTGAGCTATCATATTAAACACAGCCCATTGGGGAACACTACCCATCAGCCAGGAGATAAACCGGTCTCATTGCTGTTCACAAGTCATCGGCCAACTGCTCAAACAGGGCACGCATGGGCGCATAAGCTATCATATCAAAGAGGCCCCTTTGGGGCACACAACCACTCAGCAACTGGTGAAACGGGGCCAATTCGGGTACACAAGCCATTAGCGAATGAATCGAAGAGGTCCCACAGGGGCGCACAAACCATCAGCCAACATAACAGGGCCCACTGAGCAAAGGGGCCTTCGATCAACTGAAAATAAGGGGCCCATGGGAGCGAAAGAGCCACCCGCCAAGAGATCAGACGGGCCCATTGAGCAGAAGAGCCTTCATCCCACTGAAAATAAAGGGCCCATTGAAGCAAACAAGCCACCAGCCAGGAGATCACACAGGGCCCATTGAGTAGAAGACCCTTCAATCAACAGAACATACAGGGCCCATGGGAGCAGAGCAATCATGCCACCAGCCAAGAGATCAGAAGGGGCCCATTGAGCAGAAGACCCTTCAATCAACAGAACATACAGGGCCCATGGGAGCAAACGAGCCACCAGCCAAGAGATCAGACGGGGCCCATTGAGTAGAAGACCCTTCAATCAACAGAACATACAGGGCCCATGGGAGCAAACAAGCCACCAGCCAAGAAATCACCCGGGGCCCATTGAGTAGAAGACCCTTCAATCAACAGAACATACAGGGCCCATGGGAGCAAACGAGCCACCAGCCAAGAGATCAGACGGGGCCCATTGAGTAGAAGACCCTTCAATCAACAGAACATACAGGGTCCATGGAAGCAATCACCCCACCAGCCAAGAGATCAGACATGGCCCATTGAGTAGAAGACCCTTCAATCAACAGAACATACAGGGTCCACGGAAGCAATCACGCCACCAGCCAAGAGATCAGACGGGGTCCATTGAGTAGAAGACCCTTCAATCAACAGAACATGCAGGGCCCATGGATGCAATCACGCCACCAGCCAAGAGATCAGACGGGGCCCATTGAGTAGAAGACCCTTCAATCAACAGAACATACAGGGCCCATGGGAGCAAACAAGCCACCAGCCAAGAGATCAGACGGGGCCCATTGAGTGGAGGAGCCTTCATTCCCCCGAACATACATTTCCCATGGGAGCAAACAAACCACCGGCCAAGAGATCAGACGGGCCCATTGAGCAGAAGAGCCTTCATCCCACTGAAAATAAAGGACCCATCGAAGCAAACAAGCCACCAGTGAAGAGATCACCCGGGGCCCATTGAGTAGAAGACCCTTCAATCAACAGAACATACCGGGCCCATGGAAGCAATCACGCCACCAGCCAAGAGATCAGACGGGGCCCATTGAGTGGAGGAGCCTTCATCCCACTGAACATTCAGGGCCCACGGGAGCCTTCAGTCAACAGATCAAGCACATGCCACCAACAGACAGATGCATGAAGCCACAAAATTAAACTAGGCTCATGGAGGCACATGGGCCATTAGTTAACAGGTTAACTAGGGCAGATGGGACGCACAAGCTGCCAGCCATCAAATGAAGGAGGGCATATAGGGACAGACATGCCACCATCAACAATATAAAACACGGGCCACAGGGGCACATAAGCAAACATATGAATATACAGGGCCATGGAAGCCCAGGGCCCCGGGCTGACCTCTCCTCCTCTCTCCTTGACTCTACCTCTCATCTTCTCCTCCCCTGAGACCTCAACCTCCACCTGGATGCTTCTAACCCCTCCTCGGGGCTCTTCCGCAACCTATGCGACACTCTATCTTTCCATTCAACCCTCTGGTCCGCCACACTCTGCCGGGCATAGCTTGGATATTTCCTCCACCCCACATGTGTGTCCGTATTGTTTTGTATCATGTTTGCGCCCTTATGCCTTGTGGTACCTGGAGCACGGTAGAAATGCAAAGTAAAGTAAAGTTGGATGTTCTCATCTCCTCAGACATCCACCTCTCGAACCCACTCACCACTTCTCTCTCTTGGACTGACCACTTTCTGCGCTCCTCTCACCTGAAGCTCTCTGTCCCCCAGGCTAAGCCCACCCTAACACTGCCACCTTCCTTCTTGTTCATTCGGCTTATGAAGCGTGTGTCAGTGGAGGCATTTGCCACTACTTTCGCTGCTCCTCCTACGCCTGTGGCTGACTCACACTCTGACACAGCACTAACCTGCACCTTTCTACCTCCAACACTCTGGACACCCTTGCCCCTGTCATGAGAATCCGTCTGAAGCCTACCTCGATGTGCAACTCTTGGTATGACCCCAACCTCGCCACCGTAAAACGCAAGTGTAGGGCGGCTGAGAGGAACTGGAGGGCATTAGGCGCATCCTCTGACAAGCTGGCCTGCCGCCTGCTCCAAAGGCAATACAGACTCTCTGTCCTGTCAAAAAAGAAGGCCCACATCCAAGCCTGCATTTCTGCTGCTTCTAACAACATGGCCGAATTCTCTTTAAAATCTGCAATGAGCTGGCCATTCCTTCTGCAGTCTCCACCTGGTCCTCTCCAGGCTGGACTATTGCAACAGCCTCTTTTTCAACCTGCCTTCCTCTACTCTCCACCCCCTGCAACTAATCCAGCACAGGACTGCAAGACTTGTCCTTGGCCTCAAGCCCATGGATCTTTTCTCTCCATTCCTGAAATCTTTGCACTCAATCCCGGTGGCTGCAAGGATGAAGTCTGCATTGTCCACAAGGCTTTCTGGGGCCTGGCACCGCTCTACCGCCAACTCTCTCTTCCAAAACACCTTCCTTCTTGAGCCCTTCACTCAGCTACCTCCAACTCTCTGAAGGTCTGATGCTTCTCCAGGTAGAGAGTTGGGGGAGGGCTAGGTCTCTCTCCTCTGCAGGTGCCTCCCTTTGGAATGGCCTCCCTGCCCCTCTTAAACTCCAGCAGGATCACCTCATGTTCCGGAAGCAGCTCAAGACCTTGCTTTTCGCTTCTGCTTTCTCTCTACCTCTCCCTTGTTGACCTGCCTGTTCTGCTGCACTGACTGATTGCCTGGCTACCCTCAGATACTCATTGGCTACCAGGTTCCTCCACAACCAGTTGCACCTGCTCTGCTTCCATGCCTACCGCACACTTGGGGCTGTATTTGAAACCCTACAGTCCCCAGCCTCCTTGCACTTGCCTAGAGCCGTGCTGCCCTGGCTGCACTTACTCAGAGCAATGCTGCCCTGGTTGCACTCCCCCCCCCCCCCACCCGTTGCACTTTGCATTCACACTTGCAAGATCTGAACGACACAAGGTCTAGTAAGACCGTTGTTTTGTCCTCCCATTGTCTCCCCTCCATTTCTTGTCGCGCCCAGAAGCACTTGTGTACAGGCGTGCTATAAATGACTCATCATATCATATCATGAAACAGGGTCCACTGGGACATGTGAGCCGTTCAGGAACAGAAGCCATTGACACAATGCCAAGCAGGGCCCATAAGGGCACAGGAGCCATCATCCAACAGTTGGATCAGCCCATAGGTGAATACAAGCCTGCACCCAATAGAACAAACAGCCCAGAAGGGCACACACACCAACAGATCAAAAAAGCTGTCTGCCACAAGACGACAAAACAGGACACAGGGGTGTGCATGAGCCATCTGCTGCAGGATATGGGCACACGAGTCATGCGCCTCAAGAAAACAGGATATATGGGGTTGCACGAGGCATCTGCAATGATGCAAGACCCATGGTAGTATGCAAGCCATGAACCATAAGACACGGAAGGACCTATGGGGCATGCAAACCATCCGCCGCAGGATCAATGGGAACCCACTGGGGGAGCCATCAGTCACAATAGTAAGCAGGACGCTTAGTGCTCATGGGCTATCAGTCACAAGAGTAAGCAGGGCCCTTAGAGCTCATGGGCCATCAGTCACAAGGGTAAGCAGGGCCTTTGGAGCTCATGAGCCATCAGTCACAAGAGTAAGCAGGGCCTTTGGAGCTCATGGGCCATCAGTCACAAGAGTAAGCAGGGCCTTTGGAGCTCATGGGCCATCAGTCACCAGAGTAAGCAGGGCCTTTGGAGCTCATGGGCCATCAGTCACAAGAGTAAGCAGGGCCTTTGGAGTTCATGGGCCATCAGTCACAGGAGTAAGCAGGGCACTTGGAGCTCATCAGCCATCAGTCACTAGAGTAAGCAGGGCCCTTGGAGATCATGGGCTATCAGTCACCAGAGTAAGCAGGGCCTTTGGAGCTCATGGGCCATCAGTCACAAGAGTAAGCAGGGCACTTGGAGCTCATCAGCCATCAGTCACTAGAGTAAGCAGGGCCCTTGGAGCACATGGGCCATCAGTCACCAGAGTAAGCAGGGCCTTTGGAGCTCATGGGCCATCAGTCACAAGAGTAAGCAGGGCACTTGGAGCTCATCAGCCATCAGTCACTAGAGTAAGCAGGGCCCTTAGAGCGCATGGGACATCAGTCACCAGAGTAAGCAGGGACCTTGGAGCTCATCGGCCATCAGTCACAAGAGTAAGCCAGGCCCATCGGAGCGGATGGGCCATCAGTCACAAGAGTAAGCAGGGCCATTGGAGCACATGAGCCATCAGTCACTAGAATAAACCGGGCCCTTGGAGCGCATGGGCCATCAGTCACAAGAGTAAGCAAGGCCCTTGGAGCACATGGGCCATCAGTCACAAGAGTAAGCAGGGCCCTTGGAGCACACGGGCCATCAGTCAGAAGACAAAGCCGGTCCCTTGGAGCGCATGGGCCATCAGTCACTAGAGTAACCTGGGCCCTTGGAGCACGTGGGCCATCAGTCACAAGAGTAAGCAGGGGCCCTTGTAACTCATGGCCATCAGTCACAAGAGTAAGCAGGGCCCTTGGAGCTCATGAGCCATCAGTCACTAGAGTAACCCGGGCCCTTGGAGCACATTGGCCATCAGTCACAAGAGAAAGCAGGGCCCTTGGAGCTCATGAGCCATCAGTCACTAGAGTAAGCTGGGCCCTTGGAGCGGATGGGCCATCAGTCACAAGAGAAAGCAGGGCCCTTGGAGCACATGGGCCATCAGTCACAAGAGTAAGCAGGGGCCATTGGAACGCATGGGCCATCAGTCACAAGAGTAAGCAGGGGCCCTTGGAGCGCATGGGCCATCAGTCACAAGAGTAAACTGGGTCCTTGGAGTGGATGGACCATCAGTCACAAGAGAAAGCAGGGCCCTTGGAGCACATGGGCCATCAGTCACAAGAGTAAACTGGGCCCATGGAGCACATGGGCCATAAGTCACAAGAGTAAGCAGGGCCCTTGGAGCTCATGGGCCATCAGTCATTAGAGTAAGCAGGGCCCTTGGAGCCTTTGGGCCATCAGTCACTGGAGTAAGCAGGGCCCTTGGAGCTCATAGGCCATCAGTCACAAGAGTAAGCAGGGCCCTTGGAGCTCATGGGCCATCAGTCAGTAGAGAAAGTAGGGCCCTTGAAGCTCATGGGCATCAGTCACAAGAGTAACCCGGGCCCTTGGAGCGCATGTGCGATCAGTCACAAGAGTAAGCAGGGCCCTTGGAGCACATGGGCCATCAGTCACTAGAGTAACCCGGGCCAGTGGAGCGGATGGGCCATCAGTCACAAGAGTAAGCAGGGCCCTTGGTGCGCATGGGCCATCAGTCTCAAGAGTAAGCCGGGCCCTTGGAGCGGATGGGCCATCAGTCACAAGAGTAAGCAGGGCCCTTGGAGCACATGTGCCATCAGTCACAAGAGTAAGCCGGGCCCTTGGAGCGGATGGGCCATCAGTCACAAGAGTAAGCAGGGCCCTTGGAGCACATGGGCCATCAGTCACAAGAGTAAGCTGGGCCATTGGAGCACATGGGCCATCAGTCACTAGAGTAAGCAGGGCCCTTGGAGCTCATGGGCCATCAGTCACAAGAGTAAGCAGGGCGCTTGGAGCTCATGGGCCATCAGTCACTAGAGTAAGCAGGGCACTTGGAGCGCATGGGCCATATTCCACAAGAGTAAGCAGGGCCCTGGGAGCTCATGGGCCATCAGTCACTAGAGTAAGCAGGGCACTTGGAGCGCATGGGCCATACTCCACAAGAGTAAGCAGGGCCCTTGCAGCTCATGGGCATCAGTCACAAGAGTAATCCGGGCCCTTGGAGTGCATGGGCCATCAGTCACAAGAGTAAGCAGGGCCCTTGGAGCTCATAGGCATCAGTCACAAGAGTAATCCGGGCACTTGTAGTGCATGGGCCATCAGTCACAAGAGTAAGCAGGGCCCTTGGAGCTCATGGGCCATCAGTCACTAGAGTAAGCAGGGCCCTTGGAGCTCATAGGCATCAGTCACAAGAGTAATCCGGGCCCTTGTAGTGCATGGGCCATCAGTCACAAGAGTAAGCAGGGCACTTGGAGCGCATGGGTCATCAGTCACTAGAGTAAGCCAGGCCCTTGGAGCTCATGTGCCATCAGTCACAAGAGTAAGCAGGGGACCTTGGAGCACATGGGCCAGCAGTCACAAGAGTAAGCAGAGCCCTTGGAGCTCATGGGCCATCAGTCATAAGAGTAAGCAGGGCCCTTGGAGCGCATGGGCCATCAGTCACAAGAGTAAGCAGGGCCCTTGGAGCGCATGGGCCATCAGTCACAAGAGTAAGCCGGGCCCTTGGAGCGGATGGGCCATCAGTCACAAGAGTAAGCAGGGCCATTGGAGCGCATAGCCCATCAGTCACAAGAGTAAGCCGGGCCCTTGGAGCACATGGGCCATCAGTCACAAGAGTAAGCAGGGCCCTTGGAGTGCATGAGCCATCAGTCACAAGAGTAAGCAGGGCCCTTGGAGCACATGGGCCATCAGTCACAAGAGTAAGCCGAGCCCTTGGAGCACATGGGCCAATAGTCACAAGAGTAAGCAAGGCCCTTGGAGCTCATGGGCCATCAGTCACAAGAGTAAGCAGGGCCCTTGGAGCACATGAGCCATCAGTCACTAGAATAAACCGGGCCCTTGGAGAGCATGGGCCATCAGTCACAAGAGTAAGCAGGGCCCTTGGAGCACATGGGCCATCAGTCAGAAGACGAAGCCGGGCCCTTGGAGCGCATGGGCCATCAGTCACAAGAGTAAGCAGGGCCCTTGGAGCTCATGAGCCATCAGTCACTAGAGTAACCCGGGCCCTTGGAGCACGTGGGCCATCAGTCACAAGAGTAAGCAGGGGCCCTTGGAGCTCATGGCCATCAGTCACAAGAGTAATCAGGGCCCTTGGAGCTCATGAGCCATCAGTCACTAGAGCAACCCGGGCCCTTGGAGCACGTGGGCCATCAGTCACAAGAGAAAGCAGGGCCCTTGGAGCTCATGAGCCATTAGTCACTAGAGTAACCCGGGCCAGTGGAGCGGATGGGCCATCAGTCACAAGAGTAAGCAGGGCCCTTGGAGCGCATGGGCCATCAGTCACAAGAGTAAGCTGGGCCCTTGGAGCGGATGGGCCATCAGTCACAAGAGAAAGCAGGGCCCTTGGAGCACATGGGCCATCAGTCACAAGAGTAAACTGGGCCCTTGGAGCACATGGGCCATCAGTCACAAGAGTAAGCAGGGCCCTTGGAGCTCATGGGCCATCAGTCACAAGAGTAAGCAGGGCCCTTGGAGCTCATGGGCCATCAGTCATTAGAGTAAGCAGGGCCCTTGGAGCTTATGGGCCATCAGTCACTGGAGTAAGCAGGGCCCTTGGAGCTCATAGGCCATCAGTCACAAGAGTAAGCAGGGCCCTTGGAGCGCATGGGCCATCAGTCACAAGAGTAAGCAGGGGCCCTTGGAGCACATGTTCCATCAGTCACAAGAGTAAGCAGGGCCCTTGGGGCACATGGGCCATCAGTCACAAGAGTAAGCAGGGCCCTTGGAGCTCATGAGCCATCAGTCACTAGAGTAACCCGGGCCAGTGGAGCGGATGGGCCATCAGTCACAAGAGTAAGCAGGGCCCTTGGAGCACATAGGCCATCAGTCACAAGAGTAAGCTGGGCCCTTGGAGCACATGGGCCATCAGTCACTAGAGTAAGCAGGGCCCTTGGAGCACATGGGCCATCAGTCACAAGAGTAAGCAGGGCCCTTGGAGCTCATGAGCCATCAGTCACAAGAGTAATCCGGGCCCTTGGAGTGCATGGGCCATCAGTCACAAGAGTAAGCAGGGCCCTTGGAGCACATGGGCCATCAGTCACTAGAGTAACCCGGGCCAGTGGAGCGGATGGGCCATCAGTCACAAGAGTAAGCAGGGCCCTTGAAGCGCTTGGGCCATCAGTCACAAGAGTAAGCCGGGCCCTTGGAGCGGATGGGCCATCAGTCACAAGAGTAAGCAGGGCCCTTGGAGCACATGGGCCATCAGTCACAAGAGTAAGCCGGGCCCTTGGAGCGGATGGTCCATCAGTCACAAGAGTAATCAGGGCCCTTGGAGCTCATGAGCCATCAGTCACTAGAGTAACCCGGGCCCTTGGAGCACGTGGGCCATCAGTCACAAGAGAAAGCAGGGCCCTTGGAGCTCATGAGCCATTAGTCACTAGAGTAACCCGGGCCAGTGGAGCGGATGGGCCATCAGTCACAAGAGTAAGCAGGGCCCTTGGAGCGCATGGGCCATCAGTCACAAGAGTAAGCAGGGGCCCTTGGAGCGCATGGGCCATCAGTCACAAGAGTAAGCTGGGCCCTTGGAGCGGATGGGCCATCAGTCACAAGAGAAAGCAAGGCCCTTGGAGCACATGGGCCATCAGTCACAAGAGTAAACTGGGCCCTTGGAGCACATGGGCCATCAGTCACAAGAGTAAGCAGGGCCCTTGGAGCTCATGGGCCATCAGTCATTAGAGTAAGCAGGGCCCTTGGAGCTTATGGGCCATCAGTCACTGGAGTAAGCAGGGCCCTTGGAGCTCATAGGCCATCAGTCACAAGAGTAAGCAGGGCCCTTGGAGCGCATAGGCCATCAGTCACAAGAGTAAGCAGGGGCCCTTGGAGCGCATGTGCCATCAGTCACAAGAGTAAGCAGGCCCCTTGGGGCACATGGGCCATCAGTCACAAGAGTAAGCAGGGCCCTTGGAGCTCGTGAGCCATCAGTCACTAGAGTAACCCGGGCCAGTGGAGCGGATGGGCCATCAGTCACAAGAGTAAGCAGGGCCCTTGGAGCACATAGGCCATCAGTCACAAGAGTAAGCTGGGCCCTTGGAGCACATGGGCCATCAGTCACTAGAGTAAGCAGGGCCCTTGGAGCACATGGGCCATCAGTCACAAGAGTAAGCAGGGCCCTTGGAGCTCATGAGCCATCAGTCACAAGAGTAATCCGGGCACTTGGAGTGCATGAGCCATCAGTCACAAGAGTAAGCAGGGCCCTTGGAGCACATGGGCCATCAGTCACTAGAGTAACCCGGGCCAGTGGAGCGCATGGGCCATCAGTCACAAGAGTAAGCCAGGCCCTTGGAGCGGATGGGCCATCAGTCACAAGAGTAAGCAGGGCCCTTGGAGCACATGGGCCATCAGTCACAAGAGTAAGCCGGGCCCTTGGAGCGGATGGTCCATCAGGCACAAGAGTAAGCAGGGCCCTTGGAGCACATGGGCCATCAGTCACAAGAGTAAGCTGGGCCCTTGGAGCACATGGGCCATCAGTCACTAGAGTAAGCAGGGCCCTTGGAGCTCATGGGCCATCAGTCACAAGAGTAAGCAGGGCACTTGGAGCTCATGGGCCATCAGTCAGTAGAGTAAGTACGGCCCTTGGAGCTCATGGGCATCAGTCACAAGAATAAGCAGGGCCCTTGGAGGTCATGAGCCATCAGTCAGAAGAGTAATCCGGGCCCTTGGAGTGCATGGGCCATCAGTCACAAGAGTAAGCAGGGCCCTTGGAGCTCATAGGCATCAGTCACAAGAGTAAGCAGGGCCCTTGGAGCTCATAGGCATCAGTCACAAGAGTAATCCGGGCCCTTGTAGTGCATGGGCCATCAGTCACAAGAGTAAGCAGGGCACTTGGAGCGCATGGGCCATCATCCACAAGAGTAAGCAGGGCCCTTGGAGCACATGGGTCATCAGTCACTAGAGTAAGCCAGGCCCTTGGAGCTCATGGGCCATCAGTCACAAGAGTAAGCAGGGCCCTTGGAGCACATGGGCCATCAGTCACTAGAGTAACCCGGGCCAGTGGAGCGGATGGGCCATCAGTCACAAGAGTAAGCAGGGCCCTTGGAGCGCATGGGCCATCAGTCACAAGAGTAAGCCCGGCCCTTGGAGCGGATGGGCCATCAGTCACAAGAGTAAGCAGGGCCATTGGAGCGCATGGGCCATCAGTCACAAGAGTAAGCCGGGCCCTTGGAGCACATGGGCCATCAGTCACAAGAGTAAGCAGGGCCCTTGGAGTGCATGAGCCATCAGTCACTAGAGTAAGCAAGGCCCTTGGAGCTCATGGGCCATCAGTCACAAGAGTAAGCAGGGCCCTTGGAGCAAATGAGCCATCAGTCACTAGAATAAACCGGGCCCTTGGAGAGCATGGGCCTTCAGTCACAAGAGTAAGCAGGGCCCTTGGAGCACATGGGCCATCAGTCAGAAGACGAAGTCGGGCCCTTGGAGCGCATGGGCCATCAGTCACAAGAGTAAGCAGGGCCCTTGGAGCTCATGAGCCATCAGTCACTAGAGTAACCCGGGCCCTTGGAGCACGTGGGCCATCAGTCACAAGAGTAAGCAGGGGCCCTTGGAGCTCATGGCCATCAGACACAAGAGTAAGCAGGGCCCTTGGAGCTCATGAGCCATCAGTCACTAGAGTAACACGGGCCCTTGGAGCACGTGGGCCATCACTCACAAGAGAAAGCAGGGCCCTTGGAGCTCATGAGCCATTAGTCACTAGAGTAACCCGGGCCAGTGGAGCGGATGGGCCATCAGTCACAAGAGTAAGCAGGGCCCTTGGAGCGCATGGGCCATCAGTCACAAGAGTAAGCAGGGGCCCTTGGAGCGCATGGGCCATCAGTCACAAGAGTAAGCAGGGCCCTTGGGGCACATGAGCCATCAGTCACAAGAGTAAGCAGGGCCCTTGGAGCTCATGAGCCATCAGTCACTAGAGTAACCCGGGCCAGTGGAGCGGATGGGCCATCAGTCACAAGAGTAAGCAGGGCCCTTGGAGCACATGGGCCATCAGTCACAAGAGTAAACTGGGCCCTTGGAGCACATGGGCCATCAGTCACTAGAGTAAGCAGGGCCCTTGGAGCTCATGGGCCATCAGTCACAAGAGTAAGTAGGGCCCTTGGAGCTCATGGGCATAAGTCACAAGAATAAGCAGGGCCCTTGGAGCTCATGAGCCATCAGTCACAAGAGTAATCCGGGCCCTTGGAGTGCATGGGCCATCAGTCACAAGAGTAAGCAGGGCCCTTGGAGCACATGGGCCATCAGTCACTAGAGTAACCCGGGCCAGTGGAGCGGATGGGCCATCAGTCACAAGAGTAAGCAGGGCCCTTGGAGCGCATGGGCCATCAGTCACAAGAGTAAGCCGGGCCCTTGGAGCGGATGGGCCATCAGTCACAAGAGTAAGCAGGACCCTTGGAGCACATGGGCCATCAGTCACAAGAGTAAGCCGGGCCCTTGGAGCGGATGGGCTATCAGTCACAAGAGTAAGCAGGGCCCTTGGAGCGCATGGGCCATCATCCACAAGAGTAAGCAGGGCCCTTGGAGCACATGGGTCATCAGTCACTAGAGTAAGCCAGGCCCTTGGAGATCATGGGCCATCAGTCACAAGAGTAAGCAGGGGACCTTGGAGCACATGGGCCAGCAGTCACAAGAGTAAGCAGGGCCCTTGGAGCGCATGGGCCATCAGTCACAAGAGTAAGCAGGGCCCTTAGAGCGCATGGGCCATCAGTCACAAGAGTAAGCCGGGCCCTTGGAGCGGATGGGCCATCAGTCACAAGAGTAAGCAGGGCCATTGGAGCGCATGGGCCATCAGTCACAAGAGTAAGCCGGGCCCTTGGAGCACATGGGCCATCAGTCACAAGAGTAAGCAGGGCCCTTGGAGTGCATGAGCCATCAGTCACTAGAGTAAGCAAGGCCCTTGGAGCTCATGGGCCATCAGTCACAAGAGTAAGCAGGGCCCCTGGAGCAAATGAGCCATCAGTCACTAGAATAAACCGGGCCCTTGGAGAGCATGGGCCATCAGTCACAAGAGTAGGCAGGGCCCTCGGAGCACATGGGCCATCAGTCAGAAGACGAAGCCGGGCCCTTGGAGAGCATGGGCCATCAGTCACAAGAGTAAGCAGGGCCCTTGGAGCTCATTGGCCATCAGTCACTAGAGTAACCCGGGCCCTTGGAGCACGTGGGCCATCAGTCACAAGAGTAAGCAGGGGCCCTTGGAGCTCATGGCCATCAGTCACAAGAGTAAGCAGGGCCCTTGGAGCTCATGAGCCATCAGTCACTAGAGTAACTCGGGCCCTTGGAGCACGTGGGCCATCACTCACAAGAGAAAGCAGGGCCCTTGGAGCTCATGAGCCATTAGTCACTAGAGTAACCCGGGCCAGTGGAGCGGATGGGCCATCAGTCACAAGAGTAAGAAGGGCCCTTGGAGCGCATGGGCCATCAGTCACAAGAGTAAGCAGGGGCCCTTGGAGCGCATGGGCCCTCAGTCACAAGAGTAAGCTGGGCCCTTGGAGCGGATGGGCCATCAGTCACAAGAGTAAGCAGGGCCCTTGGAGCTCATGGGCCATCAGTCATTAGAGTAAGCAGGGCCCTTGGAGCTTATGGGCCATCAGTCACTGGAGTAAGCAGGGCCCTTGGAGCTCATAGGCCATCAGTCACAAGAGTAAGCAGGGCCCTTGAAGCGCATGGGCCATCAGTCACAAGAGTAAGCAGGGGCCCTTGGAGCGCATGTGCCATCAGTCACAAGAGTAAGCAGCGCCCTTGGGGCACATGAGCCATCAGTCACAAGAGTAAGCAGGGCCCTTGGAGCTCATGAGCCATCAGTCACTAGAGTAATCCGGGCCAGTGGAGCGGATGGGCCATCAGTCACAAGAGTAAGCAGGGCCCTTGGAGCACATGGGCCATCAGTCACAAGAGTAAGCTGGGCCCTTGGAGCACATGGGCCATCAGTCACTAGAGTAAGCAGGGCCCTTGGAGCTCATGGGCCATCAGTCACAAGAGTAAGTAGGGCCCTTGGAGCTCATGGGCATCAGTCACAAGAATAAGCAGGGCCCTTGGAGCTCATGAGCCATCAGTCACAAGAGTAATCCGGGCCCTTGGAGTGCATGGGCCATCAGTCACAAGAGTAAGCAGGGCGCTTGGAGCACATGGGCCATCAGTCACTAGAGTAACCGGGGCCAGTGGAGCGGATGGGCCATCCGTCACAAGAGTAAGCAGGGCCCTTGGAGCGCATGGGCCATCAGTCACAAGAGTAAGCCGGGCCCTTGGAGCGGATGGGCCATCGGTCACAAGAGTAAGCAGGGCCCTTGGAGCACATGGGCCATCAGTCACAAGAGTAAGCCGGGCCCTTGGAGCGGATGGGCCATCAGTCACAAGAGTAAGCAGGGCCCTTGGAGCACATGGGCCATCAGTCACAAGAGTAAGCTGGGCCCTTGGAGCACATGGGCCATCAGTCACTAGAGTAAGCAGGGCGCTTGGAGCTCCTGGGCCATCAGTCAGTAGAGTAAGTAGGGCCCTTGGAGCTCATGGGCATCAGTCACAAGAATAAGCAGGGCCCTTGGAGCACATGAGCCATCAGTCACAAGAGTAATCCTGGCCCTTGGAGTGCATGGGCCATCAGTCACAAGAGTAAGCAGGGCCCTTGGAGCTCATAGGCATCAGTCACAAGAGTAAGCAGGGCCCTTGGAGCTCATGGTCCATCAGTCACTAGAGTAAGCAGGGCCCTTGGAGCTCATAGGCATCAGTCACAAGAGTAAGCAGGGCCCTTGGAGCTCATAGGCATCAGTCACAAGAGTAATCCGGGCCCTTGGAGCTCATGGGCCATCAGTCACAAGAGTAAGCAGGGGCACTTGGAGCACATGGGCCATCATCCACAAGAGTAAGCAGGGCCCTTGGAGCACATGGGTCATCAGTCACTAGAGTAAGCCAGGCCCTTGGAGCTCATGGGCCATCAGTCACAAGAGTAAGCAGGGGACCTTGGAGCACATGGGCCATCAGTCACAAGAGTAAGCAGAGCCCTTGGAGCTCATGGGCCATCAGTCACTAGAGTAACCCGGGCCCCTGGAGCGGATGGGCCATCAGTCATAAGAGTAAGCAGGGCCCTTGGAGCTTATGGGCCATCAGTCACTGGAGTAAGCAGGGCCCTTGGAGCGCATGGGCCATCAGTCACAAGAGTAAGCAGGGCACTTGGAGCGCATGGGCCATCAGTCACAAGAGTAAGCCGGGCCCTTGGAGCGGATGGGCCATCAGTCACAAGAGTAAGCAGGGCCATTGGAGCGCATGGGCCATCAGTCACAAGAGTAAGCAGGGCACTTGGAGCGCATGGGCCATCATCCACAAGAGTAAGCAGGGCCCTTGGAGCACATGGGTCATCAGTCACTAGAGTAAGCCAGGCCCTTGGAGCACGTGGGCCATCAGTCAGAAGAGTAAGCAGGGGCCCTTGGAGCTCATGGCCATCAGTCACAAGAGTAAGCAGGGCCCTTGGAGCTCATGAGCCATCAGTCACTAGAGTAACCCGGGCCCTTGGAGCACGTGGGCCATCAGTCACAAGAGAAAGCAGGGCCCTTGGAGCTCATGAGCCATTAGTCACTAGAGTAACCCGGGCCAGTGGAGCGGATGGGCCATCAGTCACAAGAGTAAGCCGGGCCCTTGGAGCGCATGGGCCATCAGTCACAAGAGTAAGCAGGGGCCCTTGGAGCGCATGGGCCATCAGTCACAAGAGTAAGCTGGGCCCTTGGAGCGGATGGGCCATCAGTCACAAGAGAAAGCAGGGCCCTTGGAGCAAATGGGCCATCAGTCACAAGAGTAAACTGGGCCCTTGGAGCACATGGGCCATCAGTCACAAGAGTAAGCAGGGCCCTTGGAGCTCATGGGCCATCAGTCATTAGAGTAAGCAGGGCCCTTGGAGCTTATGGGCCATCAGTTGCTGGAGTAAGCAGGGCCCTTGGAGCTCATAGGCCATCAGTCACAAGAGTAAGCAGGGCCCTTGGAGCGCATGGGACATCAGTCACAAGAGTAAGCAGGGGCCCTTGGAGCGCATGTGCCATCAGTCACAAGAGTAAGCAGGGCCCTTGGAGCTCATGAGCCATCAGTCACTAGAGTAACCCGGGCCAGTGGAGCGGATGGGCCATCAGTCACAAGAGTAAGCAGGGCCCTTGGAGCACATGGGCCATCAGTCACAAGAGTAAGCTGGGCCCTTGGAGCACATGGGCCATCAGTCACTAGAGTAAGCAGGGCCCTTGGAGCACATGGGCCATCAGTCACTAGAGTAAGCAGGGCCCTTGGAGCTCATGGGCCATCAGTCACAAGAGTAAGTAGGGCCCCTGGAGCTCATGGGCATCAGTCACAAGAATAAGCAGGGCCCTTGGAGCTCATGAGCCATCAGTCACAAGAGTAATCCGGGCCCTTGGAGTGCATGGGCCATCAGTCACAAGAGGAAGCAGGGCCCTTGGAGCTCATTGGCCATCAGTCACTAGAGTAAGCAGGGCCCTTGGAGCTCATAGGCATCAGTCACAAGAGTAATCCGGGCACTTGGAGCGCATGGGCCATCAGTCACAAGAGTAAGCAGGGCACTTGGAGCGCATGGGCCATCATTCACTAGAGTAAGCAGGGACCTTGGAGCGCATGGGCCATCAGTCACAAGAGTAAGCAGGGGCACTTGGAGCGCATGGGCCATCAGTCACTAGAGTAAGCAGGGCCCTTGGAGCTCATGGGCCATCAGTCACAAGAGTAAGCAGGGCACTTGGAGCGCATGGGCCATCAGTCACTAGAGTAAGCAGGGCACTTGGAGCGCATGGGCCATCAGTCACAAGAGTAAGCAGGGCACTTGGAGCGCATGGGCCATCAGTCACAAGAGTAAGCAGGGCACTTGGAGGGCATGGGCCATCAGTCACAAGAGTAAGCAGGGCACTTGGAGCGCATCGGCCATCAGTCAAAAGAGTAAGCAGGGCCCTTGGAGCTCATAGGCCATCAGTCACAAGAGTAAGCAGGGCCCTTGGAGCTCATAGGCCATCAGTCACAAGAGTAAGCAGGGCCCTTGGAGCTCATAGGCCGTCAGTCACAAGAGTAAGCAGGGCCCTTGGAGCTAATAGGCATCAGTCACCAGAGTAAGCAGGGCCTTTGGAGCTCATGGGCCATCAGTCACAAGAGTAAGCAGGGCACTTGGAGCTCATCAGCCATCAGTCACTAGAGTAAGCAGGGCCCTTAGAGCGCATGGGCCATCAGTCACCAGAGTAAGCAGGGACCTTGGAGCTCATCGGCCATCAGTCACTAGAGTAAGCAGGGCCCTTGGAGCGGATGGGCCATCAGTCACAATAGTAAGCAGGGCACTTGGAGCGCATGGGCCATCAGTCACAAGAGTAAGCAGGGCCCTTGGAGCTCATAGGCCATCAGTCACAAGAGTAAGCAGGGCCCTTGGAGCTCATAGGCCATCAGTCACAAGAGTAAGCAGGGCCCTTGGAGCTCATAGGCCATCAGTCACAAGAGTAAGCAGGGCCCTTGGAGCTAATAGTCATCAGTCACAAGAGTACGCAGTTCTTGGGAACAGAGACGTTATTAAGGTGCAGAGTGGACCAGGCTGCCGATTAAGTCGAATCCGCCACCTAGACAGGGAGGTTACATCGTGGAAGAATTAATCAAATACAAATACGACACATTTCTTTATTCGAATCTGGGCCAAAATATATGTGGAGTGGGTGGTGTGAGTAATCGAGATAATAACGATAAGGGGAAGTGGGTGTGTGTGTGCGGGGTTCCCCGGCATATATATTTTCCCAAATCGAATTAAATAGACAGATTTTGACAAAATCGTAGTCAACAAATTCTTTTCTCTGTAATCACTTGGAACCGACAGGGCCCACAGGAATAAAAGATGGACACTGCAGGGCAGTACAGTATCCAAGAATGGTACATTTATCTTGCAGCCCAATGAGCAAGCTTCAAGCCCCTGCCTCCTTCTCGTGGTGGCCAATGAGCTTCAGCCTATGTCTCTGGGCATCTAAGGAACTGAGCGTGCCATGCCACTCTCACTCAAAGTCCTCCATCAGTTAAAACTTGCTGCCCGTGATCTCTGCTTCAGCCTCAGGGTGGCGCTACTGAGGGACACAGTGGCATTAGACCGGGTACTGATGAGGTAGTTGTGCTTGTTGCATGCCTTTACAGAGCAAGGCAATATGTTTTTCTAGTACAGGCATCAGCAACCTTTGCCTCTTCATATGTTTTGGACTACAAATCCCAACAGCCTATCCAGCTTTGCCAATGTCGGTACAATGGGAGTTGTAGTTCAAAACATCTGGAATGCCACAGGTTGTAGGCTCGTGCAATTGGCAGGTGAATTTCCTCTGATCTGGAGCCCAGGCCTAGACTTTCTGCACTTTGACTACTACTTTCCCCTGAATTAGGGCTGACCAGAGTACTTCGTCCTGCTGCTTTGCAAAGGTCAATGCTGCGGAGGGAGGAGTCATTTCATAAAAGGGGAGGGCCCTTTGGTTGCTCAACATTAGCAACACTGTCCAGCGAGGACTGGAAAGCGGCAAAGGAATCATCGCCACCCCATTGGTCCCTATCAGCCTTGACTCCTCCCACTGAAGAGGTCGTCCACACTACGAGGTCACACAGCCCTCCTTCTGCATGGGAGCATAATGTGGTGCCCTGAGGGACCGCCCAGGTCGCCCATGCCTAAGGCTGACCCTGACTGCCACTGCTTTTCCCCACTACCTTCTGCCACCTGTAGTGCTCCACATCCATTCCAGATTCCCTGACAGGTCTCTCCTTGCTGTCTCTCTGCTCAGCCCTGCTGCCTCCTCCTACTACAGGCCTTTCCAGTCAAACACACCCATCTGTGAAGCTGCTACTTGAAAAGGCTGCCTATGGATACGACTTTAAAGCGAGTACAGTGTTGTTGGGTTCTTGGTTCACTTTGATTCAAGACGAAAATTCATCACGCGGCACACTTCTATTCCCTCTGATGCCTCTCTACATGCAAAATCAATGCAGAACAAGTTGATTTGTCCCAGAGAAGCATTGGCACTGAACAAGTGATTAAACCTTTTTCTTGACCAACATAAGTATTATATTGATGTTGTAGGTATCATCATCATATGCTGCGTTACACACGCCATAGACATAGAAGAGGGACTCGGCGCTGAACCCTGGCTGTCAATTCTATGCTGGTGGCGTGACTGGCGTCTTTGATCGTTTTGGTGTTCATTTTTCAACCCACAATCCACTATTATCAACCGAAGAGAGATGCCATGGTGCTCATATCATTAGGCGAGGGTGGGAGCAGACACATTTATCACCGGTCATAAGCTGTACTCGGACTAGTATCACCGTACCCCCCCCACGAACGCAATCATTAACACTATAACGTCTATAACTTTTAGCCTTGGGCTCTGTGAGCCTATTTTTGAACTTGAACCAGTTGCTGTACAAAGGTGCTTGTCGTCCCACCTCTTCAGAGTCTGTGCCGCTCTAACCCTGCGCTGCCATGCCAGAGAGACACATCTATGCCCATGTCGCCAATGTGTACAGCTCTAGCTTCAGAGTACTGCCCGTGGGGTCCAGCTGTGGCCTTTCAGTAATCCAGGATCTGCATTTCTCCATCTCTTTTCCCTCTGTAATTTGGGCTCCTGCAATACAACTGCAGCCCATCTCCTGTACAAATAAAAAAGAGAAACCATTCGCACCCTGGATGAACCGCAAGCGGTCATGGCTGGCTTCGGCTCCAGCCTGCCTAGGCTTGGACTGGCGGGCCATTGCTGGCCATGTTCACCGCCCCTGCACCCGATTCCTGCGGGATTGCCATAAGCTTAGCTAGGAAGCAGGTCCTCGACCCTCTAGGCGGTATCGTCTCTGTGCTTTTGGGCCTTCACCCGGTTCCACTTGCTTCTATCTCTGTGTGACCTGCGTCTTGCCACCTGTGAGGCTGCGCTGGTGCTCTGTGTCATTGTGTCACTCGATTCCCTGCCCAGGATTGCACTGTACCAACTCTCCACACATGTCTGTGCAAAGCAGAGGAGGTGGAATGCCACCTCTGCTGCTGCCATAAACCTGAAAAGCCTGATCCCCAACGTTGCACGAATCTCCAAGTTGTGCCTACTGCACCCACTTGTTTGTTGCGCGCACCACTCTGGCCTTTGCTGTTCGCTCAGGCATGTCTGCGGTTCAATGCCATGCCATACCCTAACGTGCCATAGAAAGGGTATTTTCTTTACTTGCTGTTCTGGACCCTTATCCCCAGTCCTTACTACGTTAGTGACTGTTGCATATCTCCCCTGCTTCTGCTCTTATTCCATGGCACGCTTGTCGCGGTCGTTTCTAGCCTGGTATACTACACGTGGCCACCTTTCCTGCAGCCACCTGTGTGGCAATCTCTGACTCACTCTGGCATAAGCACCCAAGTAAGATAGCCATATCTCAATCATAGGTGCTTCTACCCCAGACATGCATCGTCTGTTGGTGAACATCGCGCATGCCACTGCCATCAGGTTGCGGATGTTGTGAGTGCTGTGGGGCTCAACTGGTGGTGTTTCATTTTACTGCTGACTGTGGCAGACGGCTGTTCTGAACATTCTATGTATAGGGGATAGAGGTGTGGAAGAATGACCAGGGGACTGGCATATCAATGGGCAGCATGGAACGCTATGCTAAAGGGCCCTTGAAAGGGGGCACCCCCTCCGCTGACGCCCCGAACATGCAGCAGGTATTGGACACGATGCAGAGGGGGTTTGACTCAATAAATTGCAAACTGGATGATATCATGGCCATTGTCTCCAACATCCGAGTGTCAAGGCAAAGTGTAAATATCTGGAATCGCGATCATGCAGGAACAATTTCTGCATGTTTGGGGTTACCGAGGATGCACTGAGTGGCAATATACAGTAGGTGGTGGAGGACATCCTTCGGAAATAAGTAGGAAATCCACCACTCTCCCGCACTTTATAATAGAAAGAGCACATTGCACACTGGCATCTAAGACCAAGCCCAGAGACTAGCCACGCCCGATAATGAAATGATATTTTATTTATATCGCGCTCGCATACAAGTGTTTCAGAGCGCGAAATAGCAAGGGTGCTCAACTGCAGGGATAGAGAATTATTCCTGAAATATGCCAGGAGAGCAGGAGGAGAATAGGCTTGAATCCCACTCTATACACCCCTACCCAGGGTTTTCTACTGCTGTTCAGCTAGAACGGCGCTCTTATTTTCGGTTCAAGAAACTCCTCAGAGAAAGGAAGATCCAATATGCAATGCTATTCCCTGCATGACTCCGATATTCAGCATGGTACTTAGACCCATTTCTTCATGGTTCCGGATGGGGCAGCCTCATTTATTAAAACCAGGATCCCTTGGGCCTGGATCCTCGAACCCCGGCGCCTCGGACTCTGGGAACTGAATATTGGTTAACCTGTCCAGTTGAGTATGTAATACGCACAGTAGTGGTGCATTGATTTTGTGTCCCTCATCCGTCAATACCTAGCCGATCCATCGTCCCCAAGCACAGAAGCAGTTAGCCCCCATGCAAATGCTTTGTTTTGGTTTGTGGTTGTTGGGAGGAGATTGGCATAATGCTGTAGTTCGGGGGGAAGTAAGGGGGAGGGCGGGAGGGTGGATGTTTATTGGGGTAAAATTGGAAAATGCACTTGGTAAATGCAGGCAGGGATAGCGTGGCGGTAACCATACAGATACGTGTTGGTCAAATCGTATGTCTTTATAACCTTAGAGCAATTAGGGTATCACTTTTATGAGCTGGAACGTAAGGGGATTGTGCAATCCTATTAAGGCCTGCAAAATACTGGCATATGTGAATAGGTACTGGGCCAAAGTGCCATTCCTGCAGGACACGCATGCAATGGATTGCCCGGCTAAGGCGTTTGGTAGGAACTGGGATGAGCACTGGTATTAAATGGCCTACTCAACACGGGCTAGGGGTGTGTTGACACCTATCCATCAATCGCTTCAATTAAAAGCATTGGATACTAAAATGTATTCACTAGGCCCTTATATTGTGGTGCATGGCATACTCAAGAGCAACTAGTGAACGCAGACTAGTGAACGCAGACAACCCCATCTATAATGAGGGGTTACTCCACATATTCCTGGCGTACCCCACAACTGCAGTGATCTAGGGGGGTGACATGAATACGATATTGGATGTGGACAGGGATCGCACAGGGAAGGCCCCCAGGGCACTGTCCAACCCGTCTCGCAAGATCGTTGATAACTTGAAGCTGGGCGGGCTCCTGGACATCTGGAGGGCATTGAATGGTGGAAGCAGGGGTTTTACGTACCACTCATCCGTTCATGATATGCACTCTAGGATTGATGCTTGGCTGATGACGAACTGGCTGCTTAACATGGTTACTAGCTATGGTATACTCCTCAGGACCCTTTCGAGTCACTAACCCGTGAAGAGGGTTTTGAACCTTACACCCGAGAAGGGGGATAAGCCTCCATGGTGGTTTAAACCTGTGGCCCTGCTAGACACAGCATTCTCAGTCAATCTACATGAGTACATTGCACTATTCTTTGCGACTAATAAGGGCTCTGCGAATACGGTGGCCTCATTGTGGCAAGTGTTTAAAGTATACGTGAGGGGGGAAGTTCTGACCACAGAGTTTGGAGTACTGAGGGTGATCAGGGGAGATATTCATCAGGCAGAGGTGAGGCTGAAAGTGCTCCAACGTATATATGCACTCGCACTGCCGCTAGTGTAACAACAGTAAATACAATCGGAGCTGGGAGGCTTTTGTAAGGCGGCCCAAAGGGAATTGCTTTTTCATTGATAAACTGATGATAGCCAGGAGGTACAGGGAGGCAGGGAGGTCAGGGAGGGGGCGCGGGGTTCCTGGTAAGGCTGGTCAGGGCAGAGTCAGGGAATGATAATATCACACATCAGGTCACTAGCACATATAAAGGCGGACATAAATAAGGTTTTATGGACCTATTACTCTGACCTATACTGCCAATCCAGTAGTGTCTCGCAGGAAGAGATTGAACAATATTTGCATTTGGTTCAAACCTCATTGCTCTCTAGGGAAGCAATCTCCATGCTGGAGGCCCAGATGCCCTTGGAGGAAATAAAGATGGCTTTCCATGACCTGCCTAGGGGCAATGCTCTGGGATCAGATGGACGAGTAGCAGAGTTCTAGAGTGAATTCCATGAGGCACTTTCCTCAGTGCTATTGCAGCTGTGGGAGGAATCGCTGGCAAGGTGGATTCTACCGGACTCGGTGAGAGAGGCCACTATAATCCTCCTTCTAAAACCTGGCTACCAGGCAGAGGACTGTGCTCGTACCGCCCACTCTCCCTTATGAATGTAGATCCGGATATCATTGCTAAAGTGATAGCCACCCAACTGCTGCCCCATATTCCGCATTTGATACACCCTGACCAGTCTGGGTCCATGCCATGCCGTTCCACAGAACTAAACCTGCGCAGGATATATAATGTACTGTCCTAAATTAAGCCCGATGCACAGGCAGTTACGGCTTCCCTGGATATGCAGAAGGCCTTTGACACAGTGTCCTTGGCTTTCCCATTAAGGGTACTCTTCTTCGTGCTGGTGATTGAGCCTCTGGTCGATGTCATCAGAGATAAATACAGTAGCTAGGGTATCCGATTGGTGGGTCCTTTGGGCATAATATCTCTTTATGCAGATGCTATCCTCCTATTTGTTCAGGACCCAGGGGAGAAAGTAGAGGCAATTATAGGAAAGGTAGTTACATTTCGTATATACTCAGGGCTTAAGCACAATCGGTGCAAATCAAAGGTGTTCCTACTGACCGACAGGACTGTAGAGCTGGTAAATGGAGGGGGTTGAAATGGGCAAGAGATTCAATCAAGTATTTGGGTGTCAGCATAACCCCCTCCTGTGCACACACTTTGGAACTATGAAAAGTGTATGGTACGTCTAATATCCAAATTTGCGCTGGAATAAACTCCCAATGTCACTGCTGGGTTGGCCCTGACTTCTTAAGATGGCGGCCCTCCCGAAAGCTAGTATATATGTTTCTGAATATTGCGATATAGCCGGGCTTTGCCTTTATCAAGGAACTTGTAGGCTTGTGTACCGATTTTGTCTGGGGAGGTGGCGGGGCTGCACTCTCAACATACTGCGAGGAGGCTTGTCGGGTGCTGTCCAAAATATCGGCGTTTCAAGTTGAGGTATCTCATCAAACGTGTCTGTTGGGGGTGGTAGATAAAATACCCACTACACAGTGCAGATTTCCTAATCTTGGTCTACTGGCGGCCAAGCGATGCAGTTTGTTACGAACAACGCAGAAAAGCCCCCCCACGTTCTCTGATGTGCTGTGGGCAAACTACGCGGAGGAACCGTGGCTATTGCTGCTGCCAGGGAGTTGTCACTAAAGGATATATGGTCTGATTTCTGGGGTTATTGGCCGGCATCAGCAGCTGCAGACCCGGATTTGGAAGCGGGCCCAGTGGAGGAAAGTTCAATGTTGGTACTGTATTCCCTTTTTTATCTGAATACCTTTTGCTTCTCTTTTGTCTAAGGCTACTGTGTGGAAGTCGTCGGTTGTTTATCGTTGAGTGCTTAAATAAACAATGAAATAAGAGATGTATGCAGAAATTCATAGGGTATTGCTTGCATAAATACCCCTCCATACATCACCACGTAATACGTTTTTGGAAGTTCCAATCCCATAATCATCATTTATTGATATTTGATGACCTAGAAGACCAGCACGAATGAGGATAGCAGCCTAGATTGAAGGAAAGAGGGTGGATGTGTATGAGGGTGCGGATAATGGTTTGTATGAGGTTTTGTGCATAAAGTTCTGCACAAGGGTGTGTATGAGGGTGCGGTTGAAGGTGTGTATTAGGTTGTGTGCATGAGGATGTGCATGAAATATGGAGCCTTCCCTTCCACATTGCTAGTTGTCAGTCATCGTGACAGATTCAATGCTGAACCTTTGCCACTTTGACTCAGAATCCAATGTTGCAGACCAGGAAATTGGGCAAAAGAAATGTAGATTTTATGTTTGCTCTTGAAGACACAAATAACAAAGGCTTCATGTATTTCCACAATGTTTTCTACCAAAACAATCATGCACATGTCTCTTGAAGGAACTGTTAAAAAATAAAGACCTCACATGAGAGCTTTGTTCTCTTCCCACCCACAGAATGTCCCCTTTGTGTGCACAGGTCTTCAGCAGTGATGAATCTCTATCTCTCAACACAGCAAGAAGGTGAACACCACCGGTGGGAAGCAGTGTCCATAACCCCTGACCTGGGCTCCACGTGCCGGCCTTACCTTCCAAGATATCCGGGTCGTAGAAGCCAGGCCGTCTCTTGAAGCGGGTGGGGAAGACCGTGAAAGTACCGGAGGCTCCCATGTAAGCACTGCAGAGAGAAAGACACGCCCAGATTAAGGAAATGGTCAGGGTAGAGGAGAGAAAGGTGTAGCCATTGGCCACTGTGGAACTGAAAGCTACAAAACCATGCATGCATTCCAGAATGTTAACACCTGCCATTCCTGAAACAGCTCTGTTCTTAGGCACCCTAACCACTTCAGCTTTCTCAAATATAGTGCCCTGAGGCCACCATAGTAGCGGGCGCCCACGATTACGAATGTCTTATGTCCAGTCCAAATAATGCCTTGTCCTCTAGTAGTTCCTCTATATAGACCCGTTGGTACACCCGGCTATTAAACACGGTGTGGAAATGTATCAGTCTGCTGATGACACCCAAGTTATCTGAAAAAGCTATGCGCAAGACTTTTTATCTGATATTGCCACCTGGATGCTTAGCCACTTTTTAAAACTCAACCAGTCAAACACTGAATTCTTGTATTTTCCCATTCTCCTAACATTTCTTCTTTGTTATTGGTTTAAACAGCCTCAGATCCGGGGGCCTTCTAATGAGTTCTCAACTATAACAAATCCTTGCACTTTACATTGGACTGAACACTGAGTTGATTGGCTTATATGAACTTGCAATCTGTCGTTTCCCACACTCACTTTCACTCATTGGTTCGGCTGCTTGTTCTTTCTCGAATTGGCTTTGGTAATTCTGTTTTGATTGCTCTTCCTACTTCTGTTTTGGCCCCTTTGAAATAATTTTTTTAATGCGGCATTACTTTTGCTTTCTGAGGTCCGAAGGTCTGACCACATCACTCCCGTTCTAATGGCCCTTCCTGGGCACCCTCTCCATGCTTGAATTGTTTTAAAATTGTTGTGTAGAGGCAGATGTACACGTCATCTCTAATGCCTGCCCCCTCACCTCCGTCATACTGGAATAGCAGAAAGAGAGCATTGTGTGTGACACCAGGTATCGTCCCTATACCGCATCGAAGATACGAGAGATGTTATGCACTTAGACAGCCATATCGAATGTACCCTCGCACCGACGTGGTGGAAGGATGTCCACATATACCATTGGACATAGAAGAGCTATAAGAGAAGTCAGACCAGAGCAAAGTGACGTCATAAAGGGAAGACATGAGGAGGCACTGAAATGATATGCAAATACCTAACGAATAAAGGTGTAATTGTAGTAATAAGAGGAACATGCAGGCAGAGATGAAGAAATCATGTTCATTAAGAAGATAAGTGAGACGAGGATCAATGAATGTACATACACAGAAATGAAAGGTAGATAAGACATATAAATGCTTGCTTCAGAAGAAAATATAATGCAATATGAGCAGCCATGAAGAAAAAGATGGATGTCGGACTCGTATTAAGAATGACCAAACTACCTCAGAGATGGACCAAGGCTGCAGAGCTGGAAAAGAGCTTTGTTCGAGGAACAAAGAATGTCTATTGGCCTGGGATCAGGGATGCCACAGCAAAGAATAATTGCAAGGCACAAGGGAAGTCAAAGAGGATAGGCTATGTATGCACAACATATTTTTCTTAGTTAAGTAAAGAAGAAAACCTCTGCAAGTGCCAAACATTGAACCATTAAAGACGCAGAAAGTGCATGTGAGATGGAACAAACAAGTCTCCAGAGGCCAAGAGGAGTAATAGCACCCAGTATAATTGAATTAAATAGCATCTAATAAAAGGTCGAAATTGACAAAATCATGGTCCCGTCGCACATGATTCAAGACTCAAAAACAAGGCCTTTTCATTAGGCTCTAACTGAAGATAGTGATGTACCTACACTCCCTTAAAAGTCCCAGAGAAGAGAACAGTTAGCAAGGTCAACTACAAAGAAGAAGCCTTGGCTGAGGCTTAACTGATGAGAGTTGGTAGGCTAATTGACCAAGTCGGTAGTAGTCTGATGTTGTTCTCAGCACCTGGGTTTTGTTTTGCTCACGTGCTGCTAACGAGCCAAAAGTCCAAGGTTGGGAGAGAATGCCAACCAATGAGGGGCTATGTAGCAATGTACTAGACAGTGTAGCAGAAGCCAATCCGCGGCTGTTATTCTGCTAATAATCTGTATTATACGTATTTAGAGGTAGTTCTGGCATGCTTACCAGATAAGGAGCAGCCAATTATGTTACTAACACCTAAACGATATATAGGTATATATGTTCCCTTAACCAAACCGTCCACCCGATAGGTTTTTTACCATTTACCACGCAGGATAATGTCATAGCTGACGTATACCGAAGTATAAATCCTTTGTATAATCTAAATATCACTGAGAGTGTGTGAGCTGCAATTTGTCTGTTCCCGAGATTTCCCTACTTTATTTGAACTGATAATAAAGAAGTATACTGCCATATTCTTTGAGTGTGTCCAGTTATCTGGGTCTGAGATTGTTTACTGGTAATTCCATCTGGTACTTGGAATGCTCCAGGTGCTACTGCACAACTGTCCGCAAGTGTTGCTAGACTCACACTGTGGACCAATGGGTTAAACATCATATCATATTGCAGAAGACTGAAGAAAGCACCCAAGCCTCCCAGCCATACTTTGTTCCACAATTCCTTCATCACCTATGTTTTTACTTTATTAATATTGTGCGACATTCCTCCCCTTCATCTACCTCTCTGCTGCACTCTCTCCTCTACCTCTTCCCTCCCTCAATTCACTATTTCTTCCCTGCCCTCGCCCCTTTCTTTTCATCTTTCACTCTTTCCTTCCTTCAATTTCTCTCCCTCCCTTTACTCTTTTTCCCCTCCACTATCCCTTCATTATCGTCTTCATAATGTATCATTTTCTAGCGAAACTTTCATAGAAAGGAAATGATGGAGGAAGAGGACAGATTTACATTCTAGGCATTATCCCTTGTTAAATACATTTAGAGCCAATATTATCTTCATCAATCGCCAAAGAGAATGCCCCATGGCCACTTCAGGTTGGTAAATACTCTGCCTGTGGGATGTGGAGAAAGGGTTTGTATTGCAAAAATGTCTAGACGCAGACCACAATGTATTGTTCTTGGGGTGTCCCACGGGTATAATGGATGAATGAGGCGGGTGGTTGTTTCTGCCATATAACCTACCTGAGGAGTCTCACAGGTGCTTCTGCATTGGCTGGTCCTTAGAATGCCTCGAGCTTTGGTGGATGGATGCTTTGTGAAATGCCCGGTCCTTGAGATGCCTCAGAGCTTTGGTGGATGGATGCTTGTTTCTGCAATAGCTGTTCTTGAGGGGGGTCTCAAATGTGTGACTGATGGATGTTTCTGAAATGGCTAGTCTTTGAGGAGCCTCCGAGCTGTAAGGAATGGATGTGTCTGTAATGTCTGGTCCTTGAGATGCCTCAGTGGTGTGATGGGTAATGGTCAGTTATTAGCCAATGGATGGACATTTCTGCAATGGCTGGTCCTTGAGGTGTCTCAAAGCTGTGATGGAAGAATGTGTCTGGTATGTCTGGTCCTTGAGATGTCTCAGAAGTGTGACAGGTGGATGGTTCTGCAGTGGCTGGTCCTTAAGGTGTCTCAGAGGTGGCATGGATGAATGTTTCTGCAATGGCGGGTCCATGAGGGGTCTCAGAGATTTGAATGTTTGATGTGTCTGCAATGTATGGTATGTATGTGTGGTTTCTGCAATGGCTGGTCTTTGAGGTGTCTCAGGGTTGTGATGGGTGGACGGTTCTGCAATATGTGCTACTTGGGGTGTCTCAGAGTTATGATGGACGTCTTTGCAATGTATGTCTCCTGGGGTGTCTAAACGTTGTGATGGATGGGTGCTTCTAGAATGTCTGGTCCTTTGGTGTCTCAGAGTTGTGACGGATGGATGCTTCTAGAATGTTTGGTCCTTTTGGTGTCTCAGAGTTGTGATGGATGGATGCTTCTAGAATGTCTGGTCCTTTGGTGTCTCAGAGTTGTGATGGATGGATGCTTCTAGAATGTTTGGTCCTTTTGGTGTCTCAGAGTTGTGATGGATGGATGCTTCTAGAATTTCTGGTCCTTTTGGTGCTTCAGAGTTGTGATGGATGGATGCTTCTAGAATGTCTGGTCCGTTTGGTGTCTCAGAGTTGTGATGGATGGATGCTTCTAGAATGTCTTGCCCTTTTGGTGTCTCAGAGTTGTGATGGATGGATGCTTCTAGAATGTCTGGCCCTTTTGGTGTCTCATAGTTGTGATGGATGGATGCTTCTAGAATGTCTGGTCCTTTTGCTGTCTCAGAGTTGTGATGGATGGATGCTTCTAGAATGCCTGGCCCTTTTGGTGTCTCAGAGTTGTGATGGATGGATGCTTCTAGAATGTCTGGTCCTTTTGATGTCTCCGAGTTGTGATGGATGGATGCTTCTAGAATGTCTGGTCTGTTTGGTGTCTCAGAGCTGTGATGGATGGATGCTTCTAGTGTTGGAATTGAAATGATATTTTGCCTCCTGTCGCAGTATTTGAATGTGTGTTGGCCTACGCCAAGTTGTCTAAAATATCATGTAAATAGACTCCGCGGCAAGGTCTTGACCTTAACGAAAAATTGTCGCCATCTTGGATTTAGCTGCCATTTTAGGTTCTCTTGTAATGTGGAAGTCACCCTGAACATCAAAATGGAGGCCGAATGACATTCTGAGTGAGATTCTGGCCGTTGTGACCTCCGCACACATGAATAAGTAATATGCCTGCAGGCCACTTGTCGGGGTCGCGAACTGACACCTTGTCCTATCCCTGACTTATGTGTAAATGAACAACTGTATCAGCGGAACTGATCAAAATGCATACATTATGGGATTGACCTGGCAAAGAACATTAGGCCTGGTCCTAAGAATGGTTAACCCGCGAGGGGGTTGGCCAGGGCTGGATAAAGAGTATATAAAGCCCAAGTATTCCAATGTACGGTCTCTCTACTAATGCATCGAACCTTCGTTGAAGTTAGTTACGTTACTCTGAGAGCCGAATAGCTATCCGTTTGTCAATTGACTTTTGTAACTGTTGTAGCTGTTAAATAAAGCACTTTGTATGTCCTTTGTAACCTGTGTTGGTGTGTTTCCTTTGGGCTTCCCGGCCTCATATCAATTTCTTTGTTTTCACACTAGAATGCCTGGTCCTTTTGGTGTCTCATAGGTGTGATGGATGGATGCTTTTGCAGTTTCTGCTCCTCGTGATGTCCAAGAGGTGTGATGGCTGGAGGTCACAGGAATTTACTGTGAAAATGAAAGACAAATCATAGACCCCACTGGACCCCATTTTCTCTTCACAGCCGCATTGCCCAGTTGAACAGAGGCTGCCTCCACTTGTCAAATGGTCCAAACATGGACGAACATAGGAACGATGTTTCGTTCTCCTGGGATATACAGTGAAATAACGAAGAACTCCAAGGAATCCTGTCCTAGAGTAGGTCTCAGGATGCCTCAGGATGGAGACATGGCCACTTCCCTCATGCAGACAACATGAGGGAGGTGGCCACCTTCTTCTATCTGGAGGGACCAGGAGCTCAGCTCAGTGGCATCCAGGTGAGGCGCTCAGCTGCATGAAGAGCTCAGCGAATGGGCAAGAGAGCGAGGAGCACAGTGCATGGGCAACCATCTGAAGAGTGCAGCTCTAGGGCAGCCACACAAACAGTTCAGTCACAGAGGCAGCCACATGATGAGCTCTGCTCAGCAGAAGGTGCATGACAAGTTCAGATCAGTGGCAACCACATGAGGAGCTCAGTTCAGGAGCAGTGGCACAAGGAGCTCAGTACCAGGCCAACCGTATGAGGAGTAAAATTCTGCGGCAGCTACACGAGGAGCTCAGCACAGTGGCAGTTGTGTGGGTAGCTTATCTCAGTGTCAGAGTTATGAGGAGCTCAACTCAGGGGCTGCCGTAGGAGGAGACTAGCTTAGTAGAACTGTATGGAAGGCTCAGCAGAAGCCATATGAGGAGCTCAGCTCAATGAAGCTATGTGATTCAGTGAGCGCAGGGGCTGCCATAGCAGGAGGCTCGCTTATCAGAGCTGTATGGAGTGCTCAGAAGAAGCTGTATGAGGAGCGCAGCTCAATGTAGCTATGTGATTCATTGAGCTCAGGGGCTGCCATAGGAGAGGATAGCTTAGTAGAACTGTATGGAGGGCTCAGCAGAAGCCGTATGAGGAGCTCAGCTCAATGAAGCTACTTATTCAGTGAGCTCAGGGGCTGCCATAGGAGGAGGCTAGCTTAGCTGAGCTGCATGAAGGGCTCAGCAGAAGCCGTATAGGGAGCTCAGCTCAATGTAGCTATGTGATTCACTGAGCTCAGGGGCTGCCATAGGAGAGGATAGCTTAGTAGAACTGTATGGAGGGCTCAGCAGAAGCCGTATGAGGAGCTCAGCTCAATGAAGCTATGTGATTCAGTGAGCTCAGGGGCTGCCATAGGAGAGGATAGCTTAGCTGAGCTGGATGAAGGGCTCAGCAGAAGCCGTATAGGGAGCTCAGCTCAATGTAGCTATGTGATTCACTGAGCTCAGGGGCTGCCATAGGAGAGGATAGCTTAGCAGAGCTGTATGGAGTGCTCAGAAGAAGCTGTATGAGGAGCGCAGCTCAATGTAGCTATGTGATTCATTGAGCTCAGGGGCTGCCATAGGAGGAGGCTATCTTAGCTGAGCTGCATGAAGGGCTCAGCAGAAGCCGTATAGGGAGTGCAGCTCAATGTAGCTATGTGATTCACTGAGCTCAGGGGCTGCCATAGGAGAGGATAGCTTAGTAGAACTGTATGGAGGGCTCAGCAGAAGCCATATGAGGAGCTCAGCTCAATGACGCTATGTGATTCACTGAGCTCAGGGGCTGCCATAGGAGAGGATAGCTTAGCAGAGCTGTATGGAGTGCTCAGAAGAAGCTGTATGAGGAGCGCAGCTCAATGTAGCTATGTGATTCATTGAGCTCAGGGGCTGCCGTAGGAGGAGGATAGCTTAGCAGAGCTGTATGAAGTGCTCAGAAGAAGCTGTATGAGGAGCGCAGCTCAATGTAGCTATGTGATTCAGTGAGCTCAGGGGCTGTCTTGTGAGGAACTCCCTGCAAGGCCAGCCACATAAGGTGCTCATCTGAAGTTTGACCGTATGATGAGCTTACCTCAAGACCATCCACCTGGGAAGCTCAGCTAAGTGACAGACGTATGATGCATTCAGCTCAATGGAAGACATATGAGGAGCTCAGCCATGTACCAGCCACAGGAGGATCCTCTCCTTAACATATCTTAGCTTATCTCCTGATACCGGACTTGGCAGTATAAATGTACCTTAACCTGAAGCCATATGGTGACTGACTGATGCATATGTCTAAAATGTCTTGATGCTAGTTGCAATAGATTATCTTTGTTTAAAGGAAAGAGACTGGGAGATTAAGGCACACAAGCTGCCATTCTAGAATGTGAGCCATCAAATTGGCAGAGATCAATGTATTAAATGTTAAACGACAGGCCTTTCAGGTAGCAGAGAGGCAGGAGCGAGACAAGAAAGACTCTCACTAGATCAAAGCAGAACACAAACCAGGAATTAAACCAGGCAATACTTTTGAACAGAACAGGCTATTTTTGTAGCCTATTTCTATCACTGCAGTGGAATCACATATAATCATGCCACATTTCAGCCGCAACATGGAATAGAAGGGGACCCAAGCAGACTAGTCGTCTGCGTTACTCCCCACTCATTCATGCTGTGGCCCCACTACACATATCCTTGTCAGGACTTTTAAATGTCAATTTTTCAACACAACCAGATCAACTAAAATAATTCATCTTATCACTCCCAATGAATGAGATAGGTGTTCTTACTTGGAAACCGTCAGCTCCCGAAGCTGCAAGTCAGGATACGGTGTAGTCCCCTCCAGAGGAACATCAGGAATGCATACACGCATGCGTGGAGGCACAGTGTGCCTGAACCGAGTTGCGACTGGACGCTGAAAGCGTCTGTGCGGCAGAGGTTTCACACTGTTCACCTGCGCATGCCCTACGAGATGCCACTCAGCTCCTATCTACATGCATGCGCGAGAAGTTAGCGGTCCAGCCCGCTCACGGGCATGCGCACAGACTCTCTAAATACTATTTAGAACAGTAATCACTGGGAAACGCTATGGACCGGAGAAAACCGCTTGATGCTCCAGATACCCAAGGACTTCCAACACACACGTACGCAGTGCATAGAGGTGAGAAATAGATTCAGAACTGATTTAACGGGCGAAGCCCTGGTCTTTACACCGTATCACTTTATGAATACCATGCACATTTTAAGAGGTTAGATTGACCACTGGTCTAGTTAGAATGATACAGCCAGACTAACAGTATGGGGGAGAGGTACCCCCCCTTCTTCTACTCCACTAACACACAGCGGTTCACTACAGGAATTTATAAATACACTCCTGAGAAAAGTATACTGAGTATACATTTTTTCCCCCTGTTGTTTTCTCTAGAAACTCTTTGAGAACAAATCTCCTTGAAGTACTATTGTCCATATACAGAGCAGATTAGGTGCAGTTAAACCTACCAACAAGAGGGTGTCCAAGAATCAGAAAGCAAGGTGCCAGTGGCATCAGAAGAAGGAGCGTTAAGAGAAATGTTTTGAATTGTCTGAAATGTAACTTTTCAAGTTATAATTTCCTACAGTTGAGGTTTTCCAATTTTGAACAAGTGATAAAACACTAATAGTGAAATACTATGTTTTTACCGTAGGAATTGAACTCAAGAACATATGTATTGTTGGAATAGTGTCATTGGCCCTGAAGATGGACTGTCAGAAAAGTCCGAAACGCGTTGGCAACACATTGACAAATATTGATACTATTTTGGTTTGGTGACTTTAACCAAGACATTTTTGACTTTATTTTGTCGTTACTTAAAAAGGGATCTTGTGAATTCATGTATGAGAGAAAAAAAGTCTTATGATTTAGAGTGTGTCTAACAATAAGGTTTTGAAAAAATTATATATTTTGATTAAAACAATCCATGAAGGGTTTTTCTACTTTTCCTAAAGTTGTAATGTTTTATATCAAATAACTGATCTATGAATTGTGAAACCCTGTGAAGTGAATCAAAAAAGTAAAACACAACTGTTTGGTAACTCAACAGTTAAGTGGTGGCTACACACCCACTTCAACCCCCTCGTACCTTAGTAACTTAAAACCCTGAGAAAAGAAACTATATCCTCAGTTAAACTCAGAACTGCAAGCAGTGAGAATCCCATTAAAGCTCACGTGCCTGCGACACTAATACGTTTTGGGATTGTATTCACTTGGGAGTGCACTAAGGGTTGGCAGGTAGTAATACATGCCTTTTCTTTCTAGTTTCTTTACCAGTCCCGAGTGGCCCCGTGATATTCGCCCTGGTGCACCTGAAATCTCACTACATTATAATAAATAACAAACTTAAGTTTCCGTTATCTTTAAACAACAGAAATGTTCAAGTAAACCACAGTAGTGCCTCCTCTCTACTTCCTCACAATTGAGGGGGGCATTTAGCCTAAACTTTGTGAGCCATAGTCGAGTGGATGACTGATAATGGGATGGCAGTGTGGTCGACCAGTGAAGCAGGACAGGCTCTGCACGGGGTGATGCAGAAGGATGATGTGAAGACTGAAGGACCGATTTATGGAATTATTTGTGTGTAAAATCAGGAACTTGCACGTCATACTGCGTGCAAAACACTGCTCGTCGATTCTTGGAACCGCCTGTGCAGGACTTTCCTGGGAATTTCGTGGAACAGGCGCAGGCTAGGCACAGCTCAGCGAGCGGCCGAGTGCCTAACGCGAGACTCCACTCAGGGGGTGGGCGTGGCCTGCATAGGGGCCAGAACATGCAAAATGGGGATGAACAAGCCAGAAAGTGGGAATTACGAGGGACGGACCACAGGCAGTCCATATCATGCCCACAAATGCGCACGACAAAGCGTATTCATCAATGTGGCCGCGCAACCTCTCACTTGTGAAATGCCCATGCAGTGCCCTCGAAATCACCACCCGGAAGCAGTTGTATGCACTTGCGCGGAAGAATCGCAACTCTGCAGGTGAGTTTGCATGTCGGAGTTAAAGGTATGTGCACACAGACGGGGTTCAGATCGTACTTAGGGGTGCGCGTACACAGTGCCGCAGGGTGCATGGACTGTTTACGGGGGTTCGCATGCAGTTTGACCAAAATAATAAATGTGTTCCAAGAAACTGAACGCATGTCCTCGGGGTGCCGGTTATAGTTAAGGGGGACCCCGCGCAATGGTGCCAAGGTGCAGGCTTGTTTGGTGGGTTCCCACGCACTGTTCACAGGATGTGTGTGTTCAACCCTAGGAGCCCGCAAGTGTGAGTGAATGTGATTGTTTGGCTTTGTTGGGGACGTGTGGGGGTTGTTCCGGCTGTGACTTGCATATAGGCCTACTTTGCGGGAACTATTTCATGAATACGCTGGGCGCGCAGGCTCACAAAGTGTCGTTCTCAGAACGCGGCCTTTGCGGGATAAATGCACACTTTTCCATGAATCGGGCCCTAATTCTAAGGTGTTGCCTAAGTTGCGCGAGTGGGAGAGCAAATTTGCTTAAGGTCGATGGAAGTGGTCAGTGTAAAAAGCGTGCTTCAAGTGTGGTTTTCACTCCTGTGAAGTGGTCTGTAGATAAGGGGGAAGGTGATGATTCCTTGTGCGGTTGAGGGGACTGGCAGGCAAGTGATATCTTAATTTGCTTGACCCCTATAGGTCTAATCATTCATATATAGGACAGATCAATGCTGGGAATACTGCATTTCTGGAACATTGCATTCATTGGCAAATACCCTTTATATTTTGTTAAAAAGTAAAATAACCGTAATTAGTGCTGGCATTGTTTATACTGTAATTCTAACAAATGTATATTGATGACTATTTCATATTTGAATACAATTGTTTTATCTTTTAACTCTGTAACTTATTACTTTGAAGGTGTGCAAAGTTTATTATTAACTGAAAAACACCTGGAAATTAACAAAAAGAAAATAGAGGCAGTGGATGCACCAGCACAACCTAGTGGCAGCAGAGGAACAAGATCGACACAGTGGCAGCAGACAGTCTAGCTCTGCATAGTGGCAGCAGACAGACTACCACTGCATAGTGGCAGCAGGCAGGCTATCTCTGCATAGTGGCAGAACCTAGTGGCAGCAGAGGAACAAGATCGACACAGTGGCAGCAGACAGTCTAGCTCTGCATAGTGGCAGCAGACAGACTACCACTGCATAGTGGCAGCAGGCAGGCTATCTCTGCATAGTGGCAGAACCTAGTGGCAGCAGAGGAACAAGATCGACACAGTGGCAGCAGACAGTCTAGCTCTGCATAGTGGCAGCAGGCAGGCTATCTCTGCATAGTGGCACAACCTAGTGGCAGCAGAGGAACAAGATCGACACAGTGGCAGCAGACAGTCTAGCTCTGCATAGTGGCAGCAGACAGACTAGCACTGCATAGTGGCAGCAGGCAGGCTATCTCTGCATAGTGGCAGAACCTAGTGGCAGCAGAGGAACAAGATCGACAAAGTGGCAGCAGACAGTCTAGCTCTGCATAGTGGCAGCGGACAGTCTAGCTCTGCATAGTGGCAGCAGGCAGGCTAGCTCTGCATAGTGGCAGCAGACAGTCTAGCTCTGCATAGTGGCAGCAGACAGACTACCACTGCATAGTGGCAGCAGGCAGGCTATCCCTGCATAGTGGCAGAACCTAGTGGCAGCAGAGGAACAAGACCGACAAAGTGGCAGCAGGCAGGCTAGCTCTGCATAGTGGCAGCAAACAGGCTAGCTCTGCATAGTGGCACAACCTAGTGGCAGCAGAGGAACATGATCAACACAGTGGCAGCAGACAGGCTATCTCTGCATAGTGGCACAACCTAGTGGCAGCAGAGGAACACGATCAACACAGTGGAAGCAGACAGGCTAGCTCTGCATAGTGGCACAACCTAGTGACAGCAGAGGAACAAGATCGACAAAGTGGCAGCAGGCAGGCTAGCTCTGCATAGTGGCAGCTGACAGGCTAGCTCTGCATAGTGGCAGCAGACAGCCTAGCACTGCATAGTGGCAGCAGGCAGGCTAGCTCTGCATAGTGGCACAACCTAGTGGCAGCAGAGGAACAAGATCGACACAGTTGCAGCAGACAGGCTAGCCCTGCATAGTGGCAGCAGACAGCCTAGCTCTGCATAGTGGCAGCAGGCAGGCTAGCTCTGCATAGTGGCACAATCTAGGGGCAGTAGAGGAACAAGATCGACACAGCAGCAGCAGACAGGCTAGCTCTGCATAATGGCAGCGGACAGGCTAGCTCTGCATAGTGGCACAATCTAGGGGCACTAGAGGAACAAGATCGACACAGTGGCAGCAGACAGGCTAGCTCTGCATAGTGGCACAATCTAGGGGCAGTAGAGGAACAAGATCGACACAGTGGCAGCAGACAGGCTAGCTCTGCATAGTGGCAACAGGCAGGTTAGCTCTGCATAGTGGCACAATCTAGGGGCAGTAGACGAACAAGATCGACACAGTGGCAGCAGACAGGCTAGCTCTGCATATTGGCACAATCTAGGTGCAGTAGAGGAACAAGATCGGCACAGTGGCAGCAGACAGGCTAAGTCTGCATAGTGGCAGCAGATCCATCAGCACAACCTAGTGGCAGTAGAGAACAAGATCCACACAGTGGCAACAAATGGATAGCTCCACATACTGCTAGAAGGACTACCACTGCATAGCGGCAGCAGACAGGCTAGCTCTGCATAGTGGCACAATCTAGGGGCAGTAGAGGAACAGGATCCACATAGTGGCAGCAAGTGGACAGATCCACACACTGCTAGAAGATGGACTACCTCCACATAGTGGCAGCAGACAGGCGATCTCTGCATAGTGGCAGTAGATCCATCAGCACAACCTAGTGGCAGTAGAGAAACAAGATCCACATAGTGGCAACACGTGGATAGCTCCACATACTGCTAGAAGGACTACTACTGCATAGTGTCAGCAGACAGGCTAGCTCTGCATAGTGGCAGTAGATCCATCAGCACAACCTAGTGGCAGTAGAGAAACAAGATCCACATAGTGGCAACACGTGGATAGCTCCACATACTGCTAGAAGGACTACAGCCACATAGTGGCAGCAGACAGGCTACCTCTGCATAGTGGCAGTAGATCCATCAGCACAATCTAGTGGCAGTAGAGGAACAGGACCCACATAGTGGCAGCAAGTGGACAGCCCCACACACTGCTAGAAGAAGGACTACCACCACAAAGTGGCAGCAGACAGGCGAGCTCTGCATAGTGGCAGTAGATCCATCAGCACAATCTAGTGGCAGTAGAGGAACAGGATCCACATAGTGGCAACACGTGGATAGCTCCACATACTACTATAAGGACGACAGCCACATAGTGACAGCAGACAGGCTACCTGTGTATAGTGGCAGTAGATCCATCAGCACAATCTAGTGGCAGTAGAGGAACAGGATGCACATAGTGGCAGCAAGTGGACAGCCCCACACACTGCTAGAAGAAGTACTACCGCCACATAGTGGCAGCAGACAGGCGAGCTCTGCATAGTGGCAGTAGATCCATCAGCACAATCTAGTGGCAGTAGAGGAACAAGATCCACAAATTGGTAGCAAATGGACCAGCTCCACATATTGTGGCAGCACACAGGCTAGCACTGCATAGTGAAGTTAGTTGCATCAGCACAATCGAGTGGCAGTAGAGGAACAGGATCCACACAGTGGCAGCAAATCAAATGGACCAGCTCCACATACTGGTAGAAGAGGGACTACCGCTGCATAGTGGCAGCAGATCCGCCAGTATAAGCTATTGGCAACAGATGAACAGGATCCACAAAGTGGCAGCAAATGGCCTTGCTCCACATCCTGGTAGCAGAGGGAGTAGTAACAGGTAGAGACAGCAAAGGGGCGGCTCTGCAAAACGACAACACCTGGAAGAAACTGGCAAAGTGTCTGAGTGAGTAAAAGGCTACCAGCAGGCACTAAAGATGCCATCATTTTGTAGAGTGGCAAGGGGAGATTGGGTTGGCCTGGAAGTAGTAGACATCGGCAGGCACAGTGGCAGCACCAGGGCATGGCACATGCCTACTGAGGCAGCAGCGGGTGTGAATGCCAGCAGCACACTGGGAGAGAGAGAGCAATCTCTGGTCACACGCCGCCTGTGGGCACCCTGACTTCATGGACATGCCTGGGCCGCCAACCCATAGCTTATCATCAATGGGTGTAATGACGTGTTTATCCTGCTCGTATGTCAACATGTCAACATGTATTATATTAAGGAGTGGTATACAGAAGGCAGCTTTCCCCAGGGTGTTCCTTTGTATCCGTGTGCGGCTGTATTGGCTCATTTCCATTTCATAATGTGCACAGCCCTTGGCTTGATCTTCCAATATGGTACTGTTTTAGGGAACAATTTACTGCTGTCCACTTTCCTCAGGGTTTTGTAAGTTATGTTATCTGTTAAAGCTTCTATGCTGCATCAATAACCCCCATAGCGGTGTTAATGTGTTGTTCCCATGTATGATGTGTCTCCTTTAAGAGACTCCCCTGAACTCACAGACAGTTGGCGCTCCATCATCCATTTCAACAGCCAAGAAGCACAACAGCAAGATGACCCCACTGTTGTGAAAGATCCCAGCAGGCTGCCCCTCCATCCAGCACCTCTGACCCATAACACCTTCACTAATGTATAAGGTACACCATCCTTGGGGCCTGCTCGCCAAATAAACCCCTCTTTTTGTACTATTTGGTGGTCTGAAGCTTATAGACTGCCCTCACTTGCTGAATCCCATTTAATCGCTGTCTCTGGCCTCCTTCCCAGGTCTCCTTGATATGAAATGATAGGTTATTTATAATGCGCTTAATACCCAGAGGATTCTAAGCGCGGCCCCAGGGATTGAACCTGTGTTTCCCCATGTCATCTTGCTTCCAAGGCGAGCGCGTTGCCCCTGAGCTATCCTCCTGAGACCACTTCTTTCTTTCCCCACGAAAACTCAGATACGCCAGGTTGTAGTGCTTTGTAGAAGCTCCCTTCCTTTCTGAAAAGCATCTTTGAAATCTTGATAGGAAAGAATCGTCACACCACAGCCTTCGCTGAAAGAATGGTGACACAGGGGTCTACTAATACAATGTGAAACAACAGTGAAAGTGGAACAGGTCTAGAAGACTGTGCATTTCCTTTACACTCTTAAGTGTGGCGAATGCCAACACTGCCTCCCCTGTATACAGGGCCGGTTCAAGGAGTTTTGCCACCCTAGACAAACTGTCAGATTGCCGCCCCCACTCCAGATTCTAACTGTTCTCAATCAACCGTCCTCCCACCAGCCCCCGCCCCCACAGCTTGTGTTCACGAGATGTGTATTGCCCTGCAGGAGGGGGTGACTTCTAGGCAAGCATGCATGAAAAGAAATCAAAAATCGAACGTGGGGCAGCTCAAAACAGCAGCTCCAGATGCCCTGACAGATTTGGCACCATAGCACGAAAACAAAAGAAACAAGCATTGGCAATGCCAATGGTTTGGGTCTTTTTGTAGACATGGGAAAGGCATTTGCCAGGCACTGCTGTAGTGGTATAAACTGGCCATTGATGGTAGCAGGTGCAAATGGTGCGGCTACCTGGGCATATAACTGCAGTGCCTGGCAAATGCCTAGTACCTATATACAAGTCAAAACTGTTGGCTTTGCCAAGGCTTGTTTTAACAGGACTTCCGTGAAGGACACCATAGTGCTTATAAATTGAGTGGCTGTGGGCAGGCCTGGTAAGACATTCTTATTATATCAGTAGCACGTACAGCTCAAATTAAGTGAATAACTCTCAGAAGACTGCTTTGAAAAAACATTTTCAGCCACTACAAGTACAAAGTTGTATGGTAAGGTTTGACTAAAGCACGCTCAAAGTCATGGTATGGTATGGTAATGTTTATTTATAAAGCACCTATACACAAGGCAAGTGCTTCAAAGCGCTCAAGGAGGGTGGGAACATGGGGACAAAACAACAGTCGTTCAGAGCCCTTGAAATTCTGAGACAATAATAGTCTTCACAGGCAGAGTAAGTGCAAATAACACAATTAACAGTTGAGACACAGCAAATAGGCCTGCCGACGATTCTGCAGTTTTATCAAGTGTAATTAAGGGGGATAGACAGGGGAGAACAGACAGACCATCTTCAAACACGGTGCATACGGATCGTGGAAGTGCACAGACAGTTCCAGGGGGGGTCCAAGTGCACCCAGTCGGTGCATACTAGCGTAAGTGCAGAGAGAGCCACTCTCTTGGGTCCTTTCTCAAGTGCATTGAGGGTGGGGTGAGTGCAGGGCGCTGCGGCAAGAGAGGACTGGTGGGGTGCCAGGGACCTGTGAGACTTTGAGGTACAGCAGGCGGCCAGTCAGCAAGCTATAGAGAAAAGGAGGGAGAGAGAAAGAAGAGGAGAAAAGGAAGGTCTTAAGGAGTTTCTGGAACTTAAGGAGATCAGGCTCAAGACGGAGGGTGGCAGGGGGCTATTCCAAAGGGAGGCCCCTGCTGAGGATAAGTATCTCCATCCAAATCTCTCCTTGGAGAACCGGCTCATTCGCAGAAGGTTGGAGGTAGATGAGTGGAGGGCTCAGGAGGGACAGTACTTAGGTAGGCAATGTTGCAGATAGGTAGGTTCAAGGCTCCAGAAAGCCTTGTGGACAATGCAGAGGTTCTTGAACTTGATCCTTGCAGCCACAGGGAGCCAGTGAAGGGATTTCAGCGCCAGAGAGATGCAGTCGCTGGTCTTGATGCCAAGGATAAGTCTTGCGCTTCTGTTCTGGATGAGTTGCAGAGGGCGCAGGGCAGAAGCAGGGAGGTTGAGGAAGAGGCTGTTGCAGTAGTTCAGCCTAGAGAGAACCAGGGCTCTGGAGACAGAGAGCCACTGGGGGAAAGTGAGAAAAGGTAGAGTACCTCTGCGGAGGTCTAGCTGATAGACTTTTTAGCAACGTCAGAAATGTGAGAGGCGATGGACAGAGTGGAGTTGAAGATCACTCCAAGGTTTTTAGCCTTGCAGGTGGGTGCAGGCACAGGGCCAAGGGAGGCCGGCCAGAGTGAAAGTAGGAAGGTGGGAGCAGGGGTGACTGAGTAGCGGACAGACAGTCAGATATGAGCGAGGAGGAGGAGGCGACTGAGTGTAGCCTGAAAGATAGTTGTGTGTCACACGTGCAGCACTGGAAGTTAGAGGTGAAAGTGGCAATCACACGTGCCAAGGCAGCCATATCGACGTTGAAGAACCAGGGGGCTAAGTTAGATCCCTGGGTATGCCACAGGTTGAGAGAGCGATAGGTGAGAGAAAGGCTCAGAGTTTCACCTGGGATGGGCGTCGGAGAGAAAGGAGGTTAACCACACCAGAGCCTGAACTGTGATTCCCAGGGTGTCACAGAGCTGTGCAATCAGGATGTTGTGGTTAACTGTGTCAAAGGCAGAGGAGATGTCAAGGAAAATGAGGACAGAGGGAGTGTTAGTGTCAAGTTTGAGAGCAGTTCTTCACCGGTGTTTAGAAGAGCAGTTTCCGTGCCTCTGGACACTCTAAAACAGACTGATAGTCGTGGAAGCACCCAAAAGATTCAGTGTGGAGGGTCAGCTGAGAGATAGCCAACTTCTCCAAGAGTTTGCCCAGGAAAGGAGTGATAGAGATCGGGCCGTAGTTTGCCAGAACGGAGGGGTCGATAGAGGGTTTCTTGAGCAGAGGGTGCACAAGGGAGTGCTTAAGAGCCGTTTGGAAAACTCCAGTGGAAAAGGAGAGATTGCAGAGATCAGCAAAGGCTCGGGCGAGGGAGTCAATGTCGTCCTTCATAGTTTTGGAGGGGCAGGGGCAACTAGTTTGGATGAGGCCTTCATGGACCGGACTTGTCTGGCGACCTCAGTGGGTGAGACGGGTGAGAGGGAAGAAAGGGGAAGTGGTGGGCGGGGCAAAAGAGGCTCCAGTGTAGGTGTATGTTGTGGTGTGGAAGGGAGGGAGGAAAGGATGTCTTCGGTTTTTGTGATGAAGTGTGCAGCCAGGGCCGAGCAAAGGTCCTGGGTGGGTGTGACAGAAGAAGAGGCTGCTTCAGAATTGGTCAGTTCCTTACAGACTGAAAAGGTTGGCGGTGTTGTTTGATACCACGGAGATACAGGCTTGAATAAAGGCTATTTTCTTGGTTCAGATGCAGAGTCGATATCACCTTTGAAGGAGGCGGCAGGCCAGTTTGTCAGAGGGATCGCCCGGCAAAATCCATTTCCGCTCAGCTTCCCTACACTTGCGTTTTAGGGTTGCCAGATCGGAGTCGTAGCAAGAGTTGCACTTTTGGGAGACTTCAGACGGACCCTCATGACATGACATGACATTTTGTAAAGCTCAGGCAATATTATGTTACCACAGGTTGACAGAGCCTTTGAGCCACATATGGAAGTACTGTGGTTTAGGCAGACCTGAGGCACTCGCTCCTGGGAAGCAAGCGGTAGAGCCACCCACACTGAGTGAGGACTGCAGTCTGCAGGGGGAGGCGTAGGCTCCATGCTGGCCACTGCTTCCCACAGTAGTTCCGCTCTCAGCCCCTGATGCCCTGCGCCGCCAGCCATGGAGCCCCGGGGACGGGTGACGGCGCTGAGCCTGGCACTGGGCTGGCTTTGTTGACTTGAATAGTCTGCTTGGGGCTTCATGTGGAACCCATTCTTGAGCCGCCACATAGCCCTTCAATGCAGTTTTTCAGCATGTGTGTTCTGCAAGTAAGTAAGCACGTTTAACATGGGTTTGCGCACTAGTACATCTACTTACTTGGTTGGCAGTGTAGTCGGCACGGCACCTAGGTCCAGGGGTCCTCCGCACCTGTCCTGACTCCTGCGTCATGGTCGTCGCACTGCACTGCAGCATTCATACCACTGAGTTGACGATCGGATCGGTCAAGGGGGCACTGTGGTGCTTGGTGGCTTGCTAATGCACATTGCACAGGTGCCAGCGCTGCACCCACGCCCATTCACCCATCGTGTCACTGACCCGGCCCCAAGTCCCAACCTTCACTGCGCCACCTGGTCTGCTGCTGCAGCCAGCCTTACTGCAGACAGTAACTAACAACAGGACTGGTGCTATCACCAGGCAAGGTAGTAGTGTGGGCGTGTTAAAAAAAGCATATGGCAGCTCTAACATTTCCAACATATAGGCAAGCTCCTAACCTTGCCTAGTGATAGCACCGGCCCTGCCTGTATAACTATCCCCAGCTGTAGCACCTGGTGCAGTTACAACCACAGGAATCCCGCATTTTGTTCATGACATTCACATTTGTGTACAGTCGATGTTCACACAGCCATCACAGTACATTCTTGACGTCATGTCGATGCTTCTCTATTGGATGTAAGAATTGCAAAATGTCTTCCAGGTGCCTTATGACAAATATATCTCAAATACCCACGTTCACATTATCCACAAAGTGTTGTATGGCTAAAGGGACAAACATCAACCAAAAGGAACAGAGGCCTTTTCAAGAATATCCCAAGAGGACCGTGAAGGCCATATTTTGCTCATCTCCAGTTATGTGCGCACCAAACTGCATCCGCCCCACAGACCTCATTTTCACTATGTTCAAGTCTCTCGGAAGTCATCTAAGCTTTCATTAATTGATGGCAAGTTGTGTTTTCTGATACATTATTCAGTCTCTATAATCAATGTATGGGTGTGGGTCCCCTGGTTGCTTTCACTGCTGGAGAAGTGGGGGTTATTGATATTGATATTGATATTTTATTTCTATCGCGCTCGTACACAAGTTTTTCAGAGCGCGACAAGGCAAGGGAGGGCAACAGGGGGGAACAAAACAGCAATCGTACTAGACCCAGTTCATGGGAGGGGGAGGGGAAAAGTGCATGAAAGGGGGGGAGAAATGGAAAGCAGAGGAGAAACAGATAAATAATAATAAATAAATAATAAAGTCACCATTTATCCAAAGGGGTTGGATAAAACCGCAGTTAAACTTTAGTTCATGTATTGCTTTCAGAGATCCTATTCGTAGCCAGCAAATGCAGAGACCTCATCATTGGGCACAGCTGTTCCAATAATCAACTCTGGTGTATAAGTCTAGTCCTATGAGATGGAAATCGACCCACTTATTTACGTCTAAGTCACTCTGACGGTTACTGATATGCTGGCACTGTTTTATATGGTGCCGCTCTGTTTGTCCTGGGAGGATAGCTCAGCGGCAACGTGTTCGCCTTGGAAGTAAGACGACATGAAGCAACACAGGTTCGATCGCCGGGTCCGCGCTTAGAAACCGCTGGGTATTTAAGCACGTTATAAATATGCAACTAAGACAAAAAACAATTACGCAACAAAAAAAATAAAAAACAATTCCTGTAACAGCGCCTCAATGCCTGCAGGCTGTGTGAGCACGTTAAAAATGCAAATAAATAAAAATAAATAAATACTCACAACCTCTTTCCAGGAATTGTTGGGCATACCATGAAAGATGCAGCCGTACACACTGGAGGCAACTTTGCAGATACTCAGATCAGTTCTGATCCAATGTTTTATTCTTTTGATAAGTCAATGGGGGTCATTACTACCTGGGCGCAAAGGGATACCGGTAATGACACCAGTGCCGGTAATCCCTTACCACCCTTTTACCAGGCGTTATGGACGGGACCCGCAAAGGGATACCCGGGTCAATAACGCTACCGCAATTTGCAGTACCGTTATTGACGCCCTATGGGGGCTCAATGGGAATGGGGAATGGCTTTTCAAATGGGGACTTTGCGGTCCCGTCAAGGTCGGACTGGACCGGTAAGTCCCCATACCACAAAGTCGGTGGCGATACCGGTATTGGTGCTAGTCATGGCGCTATTAGTGCCATGACTAGCCCCATCCTCGGAATGAGAGCCAATGAATCGTTCACAGTGAACCATGGAATGCCTAGGGTCACGCCACCAGCTGGCTCGCCATTTTCAATATATCAGTATTCTTTCCATACACACTCTTTCTAAATGAGTCACTGGCATGGCAGAAGGACCACCCGCTGTTCCTCCTACTCCCTTCCCCCTTGTAACTCTGGTTTGCTAAATGGTTATTGGCAAATCACTCGTTTTAAGATGGCGCTGATCTTTTCCAGATGAACTTCAATTAAAATGTGATTAAGACTGTGACCAATAGCTATGCAGGAACATCAATGGGCAATTGGTGCTCAAAGGTTTTCTCTTTTTCTGTCATTAGGCCAATTGGGGCTTCCCAAAATGTCAGATGATATGGTCTGAGTGGCCCAGGCAAACGCCTCTCCGCCAGGAGTTACAGCGATACATGCGATGTTGGCTTGGTTCATCGGGAACATGTTCACGGTGATGAGCAGTGAACACAGTTCCGTGCTTCCATGTAATTAATCTCGGAACACCCTCAAGCTCAGAGTTCTTATCGTTTTGCGGAGTGCGTAGAACCATCTGTTTCTGGAGGAAACCAAATCTATCTACGGCTGTTTATCATTTGCCCTCACGGTCTAACGTTCAACCGTTCAACGCGCAAACCAGCTGTAGGCTTTTTGGCTGTTTTTGGTCTGTATACAAGTGGTTTTCTGAAATATTCAGGACCTGTAAAATGGTAATGGTCACTGACATTGTCAAGGGAAGCCCCCCTCTAGATGGTTGATGCTAACGGAGGGGAGCTCTTCATCCACTGTGGCAGGTGTCTGGATCCTCACAGAGACACTCAATAAAGTGCACCGCATACTAGCGCTGCCCAGTTATAATTTAGAATTCACAGGTAGTAAGTATCTTAGATCAAGCACTTAGAGACTTTTCAGGGAGATGCAAGGAAGCTAGTTGCCAGTTTCCCTGTATCAGGTCTGCCAGACCCATGATGCTTATGCGCTATCCTCTACACGGGCACGCGATAACGAGGAACAGGGATTCCTAAAGTATTCCGGCTGTGTCATGCTGTAGCACCAACACAGAATGCATGTCGCCCACTGTCGTCAAAGTTCCCAGGCACTGAATGGGCATTGAATGCGCCCTCTATGACATTTACCATTCACAGCGTTGGACTCAGGAGGTGGCCAATTGGAGGGGGTTCACTTCCATGGGGCACAGTGGCCTGTGGAGTGCCATGACATGTCCTGAAGTTCCCGGGCACCCTTCATATGTTCGTGGACATAGTATTGGGTCTTCCAACCCAAAGGACTACTAAGAACAGTCAAAAGAGGCAGAGAACGGAAACAGCTGTTTTTCATATCTTTGCAGCTCATAGCTTCTAGACTATTTTCACAAGTCTGAATGCGCCACCTGGCTTCCCCAAATTTTGATGCTAAGAGATATTTGCCCAGAGACCCCGGGAGCTTCGCGATCCCAGAAGAGGATTCTAGGATGATTCACTGGTTAACAGAAGAAGAAAGTCGTCCGTTCGGGAGATCTAGTAACCAGCAGTAAGTTCGATGAAGTAGCTCTTCAGAGACTTTTTAAAGAATTTGACCACACTTCGTTAGAGAGACATTCCACAAAGAACCATGAGCGACAACTTCCAAGACTATTCCAAAGAATCTCTCGTCACTACATCCCTGAGCTATTTGACACACTGATCCAGGTGTCTGGAGGGATTTTAGTGGCTTTTACATATGACCTTGTCCGTGTCACAGCAAGATGTCCGATTTCTTTCTATTCTTAACTCACTGTAACAGTACCACAGAAAGTTCAGAGAATTCTACCAGGGACGTGTGCCACAGCTATCCATGTGTGGAGTTGCGGCATTACACTCACAATCCTCTACTTCCTCTCCAACGATGTACCACAGAGCACCCCAGGACACCACCAGGGACAGGTGAGGGAGAGCCTGGAAACCTAATAAAGGTAATGTTCCAAGTCAAAGGCAAAGAAAGCAGCCCTGAGTTTCAGCGGTGTCCAATCTCCGAGCATGGCCCGATGTTTCATGACTTGGTACGCATGACCCCATGCACGGGAGTTCCTTCAGACCCATGCTCGTTCCCACCGGGAGCAAATGGCGGCCAACATGAGCCTACAATTTTCCCAAAGCAATTTCCCAGTATTTCTGTAAGAGGTTGTGATCAGTGATCCTTCGGGCAATTGAAGGGGCCGTAGGGGCAGGATCTGGCTGGTCTCTAGTACTCAGGGAAGATAACTTGAGTGCAGTTCTGTTGTTGGAAGTGAAGATGATGTTGTAACATTAAAAAAAAAAACGATATGGAAGAGATACACCAATTTGGCAATACCCCACGGTATTATGAATTGCCCCCTATAACAGTCGCCCCTTTCATCATTCACACGGGTGTCGGCATGTGTTGTGGTTATGATGTTCTGTTGGACCACGCCTGCTGTGCTGGTTGCGATTGCTGCATGCGTCCCTGCATCTGTAATGCATGTGTCATGGGCTGATATTACTGCATTTGCATGTCTTGGGTAGCGTCTGTTGTGGTGCATACATCTGCGCTTGCGTGTGATCTTGAGCTTAATAGTCAGTCTGCTCTGCCTGGTATGTGGGCTGTTGCTGCATTCCCCCATTTTGATGCCTCCTGCCTCTGTCTTTGCACATTCAAGCCTGATCTTCCGCACACCCAACATACTATGTGACCCCAATCAGTCTCTGCTGTCCCCCATGAAACCCTCCTTCATTCTGCTGTATTGGGTGCTCAATCCCCCTTCCCTGAAGAATCCCTTCTCATCCTCTCAGCCACTGATTCATATCCCCTCATCCTGCAAAACCTCCGCCTGTCATCTTTGGTCAGTTCTGCGTATGCGGAGCAACTACTCCTTCTCCACTTGTCAGCATTGCCCCTTCCATTGTATACTTTGATCATTTCTTCTGCACTAACTTTGCTTCTTCTTGTTTCCTCTCCTCACGCTACTTTCTCGCATTTTCTTGCATTAGCCTGCAATAGTGCACAATGTTTAGCTGAATTGCGGACCATGGCGTAGCCTCCATCCTCGCTAGTTTCTTAAGCTGTTCTTCACTTGCTCTTGTAACCTCTGACATAATATGTGGTAAAATAACCCCACTGTTTTGTCCCATGGTTCACTCATCTCAACACGCCATTTATCTTGAATTTGTTGAATATATTGAAGTCAGTCTCCCTCCTCACACATTTTGCATGCCATGATCGCACTTATGTCCGAAGTGTCTGGGTATTGTACCCTTAGAGTTTACCATATGGCCGCTCGGCAGTTATTGAACAGCGCGCCATTGCGTGCTGTGTTTTGTGCAGTCACTCCACGAGATTCTGCTCTCCTCCATTCTTCTACCTCCCCGAGAATGGCTGAGAGTAGATTCTTCATGTCCTCTACCGCTAATGTCGTCCCTGGTGTAATTTTTTCGATCTCAAAAATCTGTGGTGCCAGTCAATTCCACGCTATCCCTGCATATTTTCTCTTGATACCTCGAGAGGGACTTGCATAAATGTGTGAGGTGTATCCCTCGTTTTCAATTTTGTCACATTATGTAACACTTTATCAATACTTACTTGACATCAAATTGGGATTTCTATACATCAAATTTTAATCAATACAACAAATCTTTTCTTAGTCTCTTCGGTTTATCACTATAAGTGCAGGTGTGCTCTGCGCGCCGTTCCTCTGTGGCTCTCTGCCCTGAAGACTCAAATCACAACTCCACTCACGAGCCTCTCAAGCTCTGCCCCAATGGCACAACAATGGTCTTCAATCACAATCGGCAAACTACCCACTAAATTGCACCGCGTTCTGTACACTTCATGTCCTATTAAACAACCTCACAGGTGACGTCACCAATACTGTAGAGGAAGAATTTTCAATCCTCGATCTTTCAATAGATATGTCCGCTTATGACCTGCCCCAAACACAACGATAAACACAACATCAAATATACACAGCCGCCTTCCTGTCTCCTAAGAGGGTAAACCAATAAATCTTGTAATCCCTCTTCTATAGCGTCGTCTTATAGGAATGCACCCGAGAGAGGTAAATCAGGACACCACCTTCCGCGATATAAGGTAGCTTCTTCTGCTAACCAATATACCCAGGTAAACCATTCAATACTCATCCAAGCACCAAGATAAATTGCCTAACTCACAGGTATCCTTTTTTTGTACTTTTGTATTTTTCATCCATAAACTTAAGCTAACAACCAAACTTACAGGTAACCTTTTTATACAATTCAACCATAAACCAAGCTGACTGTTTAAGATGACCGCCTGACGAACAGGTATACTTAAATCGAACAAAAACTTCTACAAGAACATCAACCTGACATTCCCTCCACACATCAGCCATGTAGCTGAGAATATACTTACACTCTGTGATCCTCTGAGGTCTCTCGGACACCGGCTCTCCCACAATCTGCCACTCTGCCGTCCGGTCTGATAGGCGTCCCACGGAAAGCGGTCAGGAATTTCCTCCAAAGGTGGCTCCTTTTACCCGCTTCTCTTTTCAGACACCTGTGTTTTTAGGTATCGGTTTCCCTGGGCTTCCACACAGCCTCTCGGGCATGCGGCAGGATGAGAGGGTTTCTCGATGAAAAATCCTAGTAACCCTCCTCTGCTGCTACTTTGTATAGATGTGACCGGGGCTCCCTAGCAGTCATCCCAATTATCAGCAGACAACATTTGGGCCCTTCCAAGGCTCCCCACAACAGGAATGGAAGACTCAGCCATTGGACAAAGATACTGGGCCTCATTACGACCCTGGTGCTGACGGAATGAAGGGGGCTGGTACGGGACCGGCCCCCTTCATTCCGTCAGGGCTGATTACGAGGTTTCCTTTGCGGGACCCGGATCAGATGTCTGGTAAAACCAAACGTCTTTTCCGGATCCTGCGAGGGGAAGAGGGAGGTAACAACGGGACACGTGTAATGGGCCAGTTGTTACCTCCCTCCCTATTCCCATTGAGCGCTATGGGGGCTCAAATGGGAATGGTTCCTGCAAGGAGGACTTACCGGGTCCTCCTATGTCGGAATCACCCGGTAAGTTCCCATTGCAGGAACCCGGTAATGGAGCCCGGTTTGGAGTTATAGCACCATGGATGCCTCCAAACTCGTAATGAGGCCCACTGTCCTTTATTAGCAAACAAAAATGACAGGGTTCACACCAGAAAACAAGTACCCTCCGGAGCTCTCAACTTCTTAGCATATGTCACCTGGTTTTATGCCGGTGTGACATCACAAATTCAGGTTCCATCCCAGAAACCTATCAAACATTCACATTGGTCAGTTTGGGTTGGATACATATGGGAGCTATACGGGGTAGTTCTACCACTGGAAAGCCACATCTAGTGGCTCCTTCTAGGACCACCTCTACTAGTGTTAATCTACAATGTTGCAGGCTCGCCGAGAGACCATTGGCCCTTGCAACACATTATATACCCACCTGAAAGATGAATCAGGATTGGTCAGAATGTGTACTCCCATCCCTGGGTCCCTGGACTGAGAGTACCTTTTCAAGGCAATGGGAATGAACATGGAGGTGAAAAGTGCTCTCTAATGTTGCCATCACTGATCACCTAAACCTGAGAGAGTGCATTCAGTTGGAAGTTTGTGGCCAACACTTGTAGATTTTCCCTCTGGTTCAATGGGAACAGTCCCGTTAGTCCACTTCAGTTAAATAGTCATTGTCCAGTTCGACTGGGTCACGTGTGTTGAGACCACGAAATGAAGCTGCCTTGTTTGTAATTACGAAGGTTTTAGCCTGATTTTCTGCAGGTGGTTCACTGTCTTGGTAACTGGAACTTTCCTGTCCACACTTGTTCTTGGCTGGGGGCATCGTTTCTGCTCGCTTCAGGCTGCGGAAATCTTGTCTGCCTTTCCATGTACCCGAAGCCTGTCTCACTGTTGCCACTCGTTTCAGAGACCTATAGCTTCCATATCACTCCCTATAGCTTCTCCATGTTACTAGAAGTCAAGCGTGTGCAAACTAAATATATGAACTCTTTGCATCTTGCGGTTTCAGCTTTGGTGAAAGATATGAGTATAAAGATATGTGTGCGTGTCCATCCTCTACCTATGTGGGTCATAAGCATGTGCTTTGTGCCTCTATGCAATAAACTAGTGCATGTTTGTGTAACCTCATGATTGGATGAATATGTACTTCATGTATGATGTGGCTACGTTCTGATGCCAGTGATGATGTCATTAATGTCTGGTTTTGCAGTTAGTCGACTTGCTCGATCAATGTCATTTCCATGTCGTCCAAGATTGGGTACGGTCTGAATGGCTGTCTGAGAGAGTAACGTTTCTCACACCTGCGATACATTGAGGATCGCAGTGAAGGGCCTAAAAGTGAGGCACATCTGTTGTTTCTTTGCCTT